>NW_020940355.1:21267169-21469146 GCF_900497805.2 Vombatus ursinus | reverse complement strand
CACACACACACACACACACACACACACACACACACACACACACACACTTACACCACAGATGGAGAGCAAGGCAGGGGCATCTGCTGTAAGGAAGAATTCCAGTTAGAAAGACAGAAAGAATGCCTCATGCTATTTATATCAGAGTCTACCCAAGACCCAGTGTATTACTAATGGAGACTTACCTAACAAGTTGAGGGTCTGGATATGGAAGAGATGGCAACCAATGGTGACCTAGCCACTGAAGTGTTGATGATGTTCACTGCATGGGTGGTACATGTACCTTGTTTGATCCTCCCTGCTGTTCTGTAGGGTTCTTTAGACTGGTGGTCCCTATCTACAACTCCCAGCAACTTGAGTGGGCTTCTTTTATTTTTTGAAAATTATTTATTTTTAGTTTTTAACATTCACTTCCATAAGCTTTTGAGCTTTAAATTTTCTCTGTCTCCCTCCCCTCCCCCCTCCCCAAGAAGACATGCAATCTGATATAGGCTCTGCATATACATTCTTGTTAAACGTATTTTCACATTAGTCATATTGTAAAGAAGAATTAGAATGAATGGGAGGAACCACGAGAAAAAGGAGACAAAACAAAACAATAAAAGAAAAAGAGATCAAATAGTATGCTTTGATCTGCATTCAGACTCCATAGTTCTTTCTCTGGATGTGGATAGCATTTCTCATCATGAGTCTTTTGGATTTATCTTTGATCTTTGCATTGCTGAAAAGAGTTAAGTCTAACAAAGTCAGTCATCCCAATCCCACAGTGTGGCTGTTACTATGTACAATGTTCTCCTGGTTCTGCTCATTTCACTCAGCATCAGTCCTTACAAGTCTTTCCAGTATTTTCTAAAGTCTGCCTTCTCATCATTTCTTATAGCATAATGGTATTCCATTACACTAATATACCACAACTTGTTCAGCCATTCTCCAATTGATGGGCATCCCCTCAATTTCCAATTCTTGGCCACCACAAAAAGAGCTGCTATAAATATTTTTGTACATGTGGGTCCTTTTCCCATTTGTATGATCTCTTTGGGATACAGCCCTAGAAGTGGTATTATTGGGTCAAAGGGTAGGCACATTGGGTATAGTTCCAAATTGCTCAGCTGAACCAATACTGCATTAGTGTTCCAATTTTCCCACATCTTCTCCAGCATTTATCATTTTCCTGTTTTGTCATGTTAGCCAATCTGATAGGTGTGATGTGGTACCTAAGAGTTGTTTTGATTTACATTTCTCTTATCAATAGTGATTTATAGCTTTTTTCGTATGATTATAGATAGCTTTAATTTCTTCATTTGAAAACTGCCTGCTCATATCCTTTGAGCACTCATCAATTGGAGAATGTTGAGTGTTCCTTTAAAACCCTCCTACAAGTATTTTTCAATGTGTAACATAGCTAAGGATTATCAGAGTTAAGGTTCTTTTCCTTTTTTTTCTTTTAATTTTTTTATTATTGTATACAACTATCAGCAACAAACATTTTGATGTCAGAAAAACCAGAAGATTGTGTAAGAAGCTGCCATTGAACTGTAACAGAACTTCCATAAGAGTTTGGTTTGTTAAAGAACCATCTCCTTTGCTAAGCCTTCATCCATGTCATACCCACTAGCTGATGGGGTCTCCTAAGAATTTATCATTAGCCCTTTTCCATCTATACTGTCTCACTTAAGTATCTTATAAGCTCCTCTAGATTCAATTATCTCTGTGCGCATGATTCCTAGTTCTGAATATCCAGTCCTAGTCTCTCTCCCAACATCATCAGCTGCCCCACATTACCAGCAGCCTCCTGGGTATCTTGAACTGGATGCCCTATATGCATCTCAAGCTTGTTGAATCCAAAATGGAACCCATGATCTTTCCCTGCAAACCCTCCCCACTTTCAAACTTCCCAATTACCATTGAAAGCATTCTCCCAGTCACCCAGCTTCACAACCCTAATATCATCCTTAACTTCTAATCCTCACCAAATCCTGTTCTCTTGTATATGAATCTCTTCTCTCCATTCATATAGCCACAACTCCAGTTTAGGGACTCATCAGCTCTTGCCTGGACTACTATAATAGCCTTCTAACAAGTCCCTCTGTCTTGAATTTTTCCCCACTCCAATCCATTCTCCATTTAACTGCCAGAGTGATTTTTCTAAAGTATAAGTCTGATGATGTCAGACTGATGAATGGGATCCAAATGTTTCCCTGTTACCTCCAGGATCAAATATAAAGTTGCTTTCATCTAAAGCTCATTTTTTTAAAAAAAAATAATTATAAGCTCTTTATAATCTAGCCCTTTCCTACCTTTCCAGTCATTTCCCACTTTACTCCTTTCCATGTAGTCTATAATTTCGATACACTGGCCTATGGGAAGTTCCTTGAACATACCACTCCCTATTTCTTCTTGTCTTTGCACTAGGTGTCTCTTGTGCCTGGAATACTCTGACCTCTTACCTCCATCTAACAATTTCCCTTGCTTTCCATAAGATTCAGTTCAAAGCCTACCTTCTGTAGCAGACCTTACTTGGTCATGCTCCCCCTTTCAAATTACCTTGCACCTGCTGTGTTTATATCTTGTAAGTATTCAGTTATTCACATGTTGTTTCCCCCATTAGAATGCTCTGTCTCCTACCTTCTGCCACCTGGCTTCCCTGGTTTCCTTCAGGTTTTACTTAATATCCTACCTTCTGTGAGAAGCCTTTCCTAATCCCCTTAGACCTAAATGCTAGTTTGTTCCCCCTGAGATTTCCTTCAGTTCTCTCTTTCTCACTCTCTCTCTTTCTCTCTCCGTGTGTGTGTGTGTGTGTACATCTATGTATCATGTACACAAATATTTGCATGTTATTTCTGTTCAAATATGAACACATATGAATATGAATTTTTCATCATTAATCTTCTGAAATCATGATTGGTTGCTACTTTGATCAGTGTTCTAAAGTCTTTCTAAATTGTTTTTCTTCATTTTATTATTATGATCATGAAATAAATTATTTTCTTGGTTCTGCTCATCTCATTCTGCATCAAGTTTATGCAATTTTCCCATGTTTCTATGAATCCATCATTTCTTAACAGTGCAATATCATCTCACATTCATATGCCACAATTTGTTTAAGCATTTCCCAGATTATGAGCACCTATTTTATTTCCATTTTTTACTAGCACAAAAAGCACTGCTATTCTTGTATTACTATTAATAATAATAACTAGCATTTACATGTGGATGCCATCTTCTCTTTTAGCTATGGAATAGCAAGATTTGCATCTCTCCAGAAGCCTGTTTGCATTTTATTAATTTGCTGCAGATTTGGCATACTTAAATTGGTGCCTTTCGCTTTAATCCATTCCTTCCTTCCTAGAACCTCCATTGTTAACATAGTAATGGTGATCTTTGAGTGTCTTAAGGAAAGAAGCTGGTGTGATGGAAGGGGTGGGGACAGCAAACACTTCAATAGACTTGTTAACCACAGCCCAGTTTCCTCTGCTTGGCTTGTCCTGAATCTATCTCCCTGCGGGAACAGGTATAGAGAGAAATCTTATTTATGAGAACATTCAGTATGTCTTTAAAAAGATGTCAGGGCAGCCAAAGACAGAGCTCTGTCTGTGATTCAGGGAAGGAGGAGCAGGTCATGCCCCATAGACTTCTGTGGAAAGATTCATTTAGCACCACTCGATGGGAACTGGGTAATGGCAATATGTTTGGAGATTAGATTGAGATTTTATGTGATGGATGAACTACACATTCTCCAAATGCCACAGACAGCTGTTGCTTTGGGGTTTTCAAGATCAGTTTAAAAAAAAAAGCTCTGGGTATTTTTTGTCCTCTGTACTCTTCTCCACACCTTCCTCCCACCTGACAGCCCAGCAGCAGCCACACCCTTTAAGTCAGCATGAAATGGAAGTATTTAGATATTTAACTGTAAGGAAACTGTCTCTATTTTAGAGAAGTAAAGATAAATGTTTTCTACGTATGCAGATTTGCTATAAAGTAAGGTAGTGTTTGCACTTAGCACAATGCCTAGCACATGGTAAACATAATAAATTCTCTTTCCTTCCTTCTTCCTTCCCTACTCTCTCCTTCCTTTCTTCCTTCTTTCCATACTCCTTCCTTCTTTTCTGCTATGGGGGACCCAAAATGATGGAGAATCCCCATCTTGATGGAGAATCCTTTCCCTAATTTTGCAATGAAAACATGTATTATGCCTGGGATTAGGGAGAGATTAGAGTCCCAAAGAGTAGGGTGCCATTGGCCCTTCCATCAAATAGTCCCTATGCTTTGCTCATCCTCCAGGCAGCCCAGGGCCACTTGACCATAGTGAGTCAATCCAAAGATTTAATCTAACTATGATGGAGTAGAAAGATCATTGACCTTGGAATCAAGACTGGAGTTCAAATACTGGTTCTCATGTTGTTCGTGGGCAAGTCTTATAGGGAAACCTGGCAGTTTCATCTATAAAATGGGGATAATATCAAGTCAGCAGTATGACAGTAATGAGATCCAGGGAGGAAACAGGAAAATGTTATCCAAAGTCACATATAGGTTTAAGAGAAGGCATTCAGACCAACTTGAGTTTTTACAGAGATTTCATATCCAATTTTTTTTTTTAGTTCAATTTAAATTGTTTGCATACCACTGCCTTTTTGGTGGCTTGGCATGTCATGCTTATCCTGCCCTGGAGTGATGTAGCTGCCAGTTTGCAACTGTTTCTCTGTACTACACGGGTTTAAACCTCTCTATACTTGATTTGGGACCTCTTCTTGTGTTGGTACACGGCCTCTCCCTATATTGAAATTCTCTGCACCACAATTCCTAGCTCGACCCTATCCTTAGTATCCACAGACCTGTCTATCTACCCTCCTATGCTGACCTGAACGGGAAAAATGACACACTGTAACTTTTTCTTGTATGTCCCAGTCAAGATGCTCTAGTATATTTTTTAGATATTTTTGGTAGAGTTGTGGGGTGGAGCTTCACAGTACTGCTTTCTGATACTCTGCCATCCTCTTCTCCCTGTCTAACTCACTCATTATCAATTTCAGTTAACTGCCCAGGTTTCAAGAAAGATATTCTCCAGTCCTTTCTGGACCTCACAGAATCTCTCTCAGATATGACAGTTAAACTCTCCAGAGGACAGTTATCTAAGGTCTTTGTGGCAGAAGGTATTTAAATTTGGGTCATCCTAGAAAAAATCATCTGTATTCCTTACTTCCACTTTGTCAGCTCCCATTTCTCAATCCCTAGCAATCTAGCTTCTGACCCCACCAACTGACTGAAATCAGTCTCAAAAGTTACCAGACTGCTGAGAAAATCAAGTATTGATTTAGTATATTTGATCCCATTCTGTAATTGATTCTATTCTGTACCTGCCTGAGCCATGTTTCTTTGTCTATGAGTTAAGTTCAGAAGTTCATGAATTCAGAAGTTGTTTTCCCTCTCTGAGTTAGTTTAAAATTCAGTTGTCCTATAAATCCCCTTAACTCAAAGAAATATATTATCTCTATACAGCCTTGCATACCCGAGTACAATTAAGGGAGATCTGCTGTCTTACTAACAAACCTTACAGAATGCAGGTGGGCACCCAGAAGTCTGTTATCTCTGTTCAACTAACAAGCAAATAGACTCTATCAATCAACCTTTCCTGACAGCAGAATGAAAGGAGGCGCTGCTGCTAGCCCCAAATATCCAGCCAATCATGTTGTTTTCCATCTGTGATGCTTCCTGATCTTTGTTTTCTTGTGCATCCCAAAACAATATTAAAGCTTGTAGCAAGCCTGACCTTATGATCTCTTGGTTGGCTGAAAAACCAAGAGAACCATTTTATTGGTAATTGCCAACCTTACTAATACATGAACATGCTCAGAACTTTGTGCCTCGGTTTACCTTAATTTCAATCACAACACCTCTTAGCTCACAAAGCTTTTGGCCTTTTCTCTGTCCTCCTCCTACTTGACCTTTTAGCAGCTTTTGACACTGTCAAATTCCCCATGCCCAACCTTATACCTCACTTCGCTTCTATTAAACTCCCCTCTACAGGACTCTATTCTGGATTCTATTTTCTCTTTTGCTCTATTCTCTCTTTCAATGATCCCATCATTTCTCAAAAGGGTAATCTTTGTGTAGATAACACTCAATGGATTTATCCAGTCCTAATATCTTTTCCTGAAATTAAGTCCCACATCACCAGCTGCCTGTTGGACACGTCACCCTGAATATCAGCAGTTCAAACTCAACAAGTCCAAAACAGAGCTCATTACCTTCACCCCTAACCTGACCCTCCTCTAAGTTTTCCCCCTTTTATTGAAGCACCACCAATCCCCCTAGTCACCCTGATGTACAGCCTTGGAGTTATCTATGACTCCTCCATCTCCCATTCACCCCATATCCAATCAATTACCAAGTTTCATCAATTCTACCTCTATATCTTTTGTATCTATTACCTTCTCTACTGTCACAGTCAGTGCCAAGCTCAAGCCCTCATCATCTCTTGCCTATGCTCTTGCAGAAATCTTTTGATTAAGATCTCAGCTTCCTGTCTCTTCCTTTACCAATCTATCCTCCACGCTTCCACCAAAATAATATTTTTACTTTAGAATAAAATGTTTTATTGAGCTCTTTTATAAAACATGGTACTCACATTCCCCAAAATACTCCACCTTCACACCTCACTGAACCTTCATTCTCCCCTCCCCAATAGAATCCTCCTGTGTAATAAAGAATTTTATTTAAGTGAAACAAACCAACATATTGGTCATATCTGACATCGTATGCCTCATTCGACACCTACATATGTATTCCATCACCTCTCTTATAGAAGCAAAAGATATTCTTCAGCTTTAGTCCCCTGAAGTCACTATTGATTCCTGCATTGATCAGACTTCTGAAGTATTTCAATTATCGTGTATATTGCTCTCCTGGCTCTGCTTGCTTTCCTGAACCCCATATTCTGTAATCTTCTACCTTCATGCCTCTGCCCACGCTGTCCTCCACTTCCTGTTTACCTCTATTTGTTAGAATTTATCAGTTCCTTCAAGTCTCGGTTCAGGTAAAGTCTCCTGTGTGAAGCCTGTCTTAGCACCTCCTTCTTCCCCCTGCGTTGCCCCTGTACCTTCACCTAAGTCATTAGTGGTCTCCCACTCCTCAAATTATCTCAAATTTCTTATATGAGTGGTTGTTATATTCTCTAGCAGAATATAAGCCCCATCTGGGAAGGGGCTTAAATCTTTCTGTACTTAGTCCTTAACATAGTGCACACATACAATTACTTTTGTTTTGAGTCTTTTCTAAGGAAAAAAATAAGATAGAGAGGGGTTTACATTGAAATGAATATTTTTTTAAAATTTGTCTCAAGAAATCACTAACATGGGGGCAGCTAGGTGGTGCAGTGGATAGAACATTGGCCCTGGAGTCTGGAGGACATGAGTTCAAATCCAGCCTCAGACACTTGACACTAGCTGTGTGACCCTGGGCAAGTCACTTAACCTCATTGCCTAGCCAAAAAAAAAAATCACTAATACCTTGGATTCTTTCCCTTTCCTTACTCCATCCTCCTTGGCCCCACCAATATAAAGCACTCAGTTGTACTTATCAATGTCCCAAGAGAATTATATTGACACATTCCTTGTATTCAAGGAATTTACAATAAGGATAAACAAAAAATGAGTGGACAGCTTAGTAAAAGATATGTGCATTTCACAATAAAAGTATATATACATATATCTATAACATTAGCACCAAATTGATGTGTAATTTCAGGTCAATGGTCAGAATGAATACATAATTAGAAGGGAGGGTAGGGGAAAGCACTTTGGAAATTTGAATTCCTGGCAGGGTTAAACTCAGGATGCCATTGATTCTCATTTGATCAATCTAGAAACCCTTCCTAACAGAGGTAAGATTTTCCAGCATTGAGTTTTAAGTATTAGAATGGGTTATTGATATAAGGTATGCAATCTTCCTTTCAAAAGAAAACTCGATAACCTATTATTTGGAATAGCTTTGGTATAGTAGAAAATCCCTAAAGATTCCCTCTAGCCCAGTGATTCTTAAACTTTTTTTTATTTCAGGACCCCTCTACGTTCTTAAAAATTGGGAACTCCAAAAAGCATTTGTTTATGTGGGTTATATCTATCAATATTTACTTACCATATTAGAAACTAAATACTTTTAAAAGTTTAATTAATTTAATAATAATAAACCCATTACATGTTAAAATAAATAACATTTAATGAAAAAAGGAAGTACATACATATGTTTATACACACACACACATATACACACATACATATATGGGGAGGGGGGGGAGAGAGAGAGTTGTTTTTTTTTTTTCTTTTCAAATAGCTTACTCTCTAATATTAGGTTGGTAGATCCTAATGGGCAACTCAACTGAATCAACTTGAGGTATCCTCAGTACCTATCCTTGTTGAATATCCTTCTGCTATGCCTAAGTAAATCTCCATTTTGTTAACTGTTGAATGATCTTTGAGTGTTTCATTTTGTACAGACGTTGAATTTAAACTAACAGAGCAATGTCTGGAGTCAAACAAACCTCGTCCAGAATACCATCCAAGAGATATCATCAGAGTCCAAAATGTGATATCTGTGGGTATGGACATGCTCTGTGTGGGGAGATATCGTTGACAAAGGCCTCATATTTCATCCTTGTTATCCTGAATCCTCCTTCTCCTGGTCAATTCCTTTATATAAAGTTTATATTGTTCCAGGGTAACACTACTACTCTGGGCATAAGGTGATAGGACCATGAGAAGAGAAGAGCTAATAGAGTTCCATAGGTTCTTCATATGTCACGTGACCAACTTTTCCCCAAAGTATAATGGAAACAATGTGGGATTTTGTATCAGAGGTTGTTGTTCAGTTGTGTCTGACTCTTTGTGGCTCCATTTTGGGGTTTTATTGGCAAAGATAGTGGAATGGTTTGCTATTTGCTTCTCCAGATCATTTTATAGGTGAGGAACTGAGGCAAATAGGGTTAAGTGACTGACCCAGGGTCACACAGCTAGTAAGTGTCCGAAGCCAGATTTGAACTCAGGAAGATGAGTCTTCCTGATTCCAGACCCAGTGCTCTATCTACTGCTTTACTGTAATTTACTACCTATATGAGTTCAGATAAATCATTTTATCTATCTGAGCCTCAGTTTCTCATACGTAAGGTGAGGAGATTGGACCAGAAGATGATTTCTAAGGTCTAAATCTATGATCTACGATCTTATAATTAAAAGCTGTATAACCATCTGTCAAGGGTTCTGCAGTAAGGACCAGGTAGGAGAAAATAACAGTAGAAGACCTTAGAGGTCCAATTTAACTCCAAATATTTGGATATTCTAAGCAGAAAAACAGAAATGGATGTAATGTGTCATAGAGGGGAGCAGTTATTCAAACATTCTCCCTAGGGACAACCTGGGGTTGGCAGATTACAGGCATAGTTCCCTTTGTTTGGCACTACTTCCATTATTGGCTGAGAATACAAACTGTGCTTTCTCTTCCACCTTGGCCTGCTTCGAACACCAAGTCTATTATTACCCTGGTGAGCCATGTTGGAGCAGAGACACTCTCTATGGGAAAGGACTGTTGAACAGAGATACTATGGGAAAAGACTGACTTAGTTTAGCTTGGAAATTGAGCAAACTTCTCTGAATCTCAGTAGTTACAGTTCATTCCAAAGGATTTGAAATAATAATGTCAGGACACATATATGCTTTGGTATCTATAAATGAGATGGTCCCTATGTGCTTGATATTGAAGGAGATGAGATTTCTTCTTTTTTTCCCCTCATATAGCAATGTCTGACGGGAAACAAGCATCCCAGGGGCAGGCACTTTAGTGACCTGAAACAGAGAAAAGTGCACAATAAACAGTTTGTGGAAATGTAAGTTTCTAAAATGCATTTAAGCACTTCAGAGATAATGGAAATTATACACTTTTTTTCTTTTAACTATTTCCATTGAGTGTCAAGCATAAAATATTTCAAATTAAATTCAAAAATAAATCCAAATTCTTTCTGAGTAGGCATGGGTAAGACTCAATAAAAACTCTGGCAATCTCTATTTCTTAAACAAAAAAAGGCCATTTTGGGGGGGAGTGAGGGAGCATGTCTGATGCACAGGTTCTAGATCAGATAAGAGATGGACCAAGTGAATTGAGAGGGCCCTTTTGACTGAAATTCTATGATTCTTTGGCTATCTAGTCCTTAGCAGACTTCTTTGCTATTCAGTTACAATTAACGCTGTATTACAGGAGTAATATAGCTCTCTCCCCTACCTCCATGCCATTTCCTTGAGTGGTAGGAACCCACATCCTCTCAGAAGATATGAATGATTAGGAGAAAGACTACTTTGCTAGAAGAGAGAGGCTGTGAACATATGTAGTGAGTGGCAGATGTGCAATCTGGTTATCAAGTCAAATCCACAAAAGGTGATGGAAGCTAACGAACTGGGTCAAAGAAATGGTGATGACAGTAGTAAATCCAGAATGCTATTTATGGAAGGGCTGCAATCTTTTATTTTTAAAAAATGTCCCTCTTCCTCCCCCTCCTAAAAAAGAAAGGGGTTAATTTTTTTAGATTAGAGGTTTTTATTGTTGTTGTCAGATTAGAGGTAAAGAATACTAAATACTATATTTGTCAATTGATTAGTTGCTACTGTAGACACTAAAAGTTTCTTGGAAATAGGAGTAACCTTCATCCAAACCTATGTTTCAACTCATGACTTCTCTCCAACCATAAGAGAAAAAGAAGGAATAGAAGAATAGACTTAGGTTAATAGAATCATAGTATTTAGAGCGGAAAGGGACATTCAGGCTTATCCAGTCCAGTTCCCAAATGATGAAACCACAGTTCAGAAAGGGAAAGCAGATTGTCCATGGTCATTCAGTGAGTAAGTGGGAGCCTTGAGATTTAAATTTACATCTTCCCAATCTATGTCCAGTGTTCTTTCCACTATGGTAGGAGTCAGAAGATCTTAGCTATAATCCCAGTTATATGCCATGGCTTTCTGTCCTTGAAAAAGCAGTGACCCTCAGTTAAGTAGGAAAAATAATGCTGTCAGTACCAAACTCGGGGGATCATTGTGAAGCTGAAATGAGATAACAGGTATAATTAGTCTTAACAGGTAAATTATTGCTACATAATTGTATGCCTATATAATTTATCCAGCAGGCACTTATTAAGTGCCTACTGTGTACAAAAATATTACGGGACAGCTAGGTGGTCAAGTAGATAGAGCACCAGGCCTGGGGTCAGAGAGACTCATTTTCCCGAGTTCAAGTGCAGCCTCAGACACTTATTAGCTGTGTGACCTTGGGCAAGTCATTTAACTCTGTTTACCCCAGTTCTTTATGTGTAAAAGGAGCTGGAGATGAAAATGCCAAACCACTCCAGTATCTCTGCCAAGAAAACTCAGGGGTCACAAAGAGTCAGAAACAACTGAACAACAAAAATGTGCAAAATATTATACTAGGCACTAGGGGATACAGAGACAAACAGAACATTACTTTACATCCAGGCAGTCAACAAGCAATTATTAAGCACCTGTTATTGGGCTGAAGCTAGGGATACACAGAAAGGGGGGGGTGGGGAGAGACTTTGCTCTCAAGCATCTCAGAGTCTGGCTTCTTTGGCTACAGTTAAGTCTGAAATCCTCCCTTCTACAGGAAATCTTTCCCAACCCCTCTTAATTCCAGCTCCTTCCCTCTGTTGAGTATTTCCTGTATTTAACCTATATATAGTTTGTTTTTATATATTTGTTTGCTTGTTGTCTCCTCCATTTGATTATGAGCTCCTTAAGGGTGGGGCCTGTTTTTTGTCTCTTTTTGTATCCCCAGTGCTTAGCACATTGCCTGGCATATCGTAGTTGCTTGATTAAATATTTATTGACTGACAGTCTGATGGAGTTCTTTACAAGAACTGGGCTTAGAATCAGGAAGACTCATCTACATGAGTTCAAATCTGTCCTCAGACACTTCCTACCTAAGTGACCCTGAGCAATCAATTAATTCTGTTTACCTCAGTTCCTCCTCATCTGTAAAAGGAGCTGGAGAAGGAAATGGCAAACCACTCCAGCATCTTTGCCAAGAAAAATCCAAACGGGGTCACAAAGAGTCAGACAAGATTGAAATGACTCACCAACAGCAACTAATGGAGTCTTTCATCCAGGAACTTATATTCTAGTGGGAGAATGTAACATGTGCAGAGATAAGTCAGTCTAAAATATATGCAAAGTAGTTTCATTAGAGGGTACTATAACTGTTGGGGGAGGGGAAGAGGGATGGGGCAAAGGAAGGACTAGAATGTGAGCTGAGCCTTCAAGGAATGAGGAGGGCAAGAGATAAAAGTGAAGAAAAACATCATTCCAGGCATTGGAGAAAGCCTGTGTGAAGGCAAAGGGAGAGGATCTAATCTGGCTGCAGTGTATATGTGTGTGTGTGTGTGTGTGTACACACATATACGTATATATACACATACACACATATGTGTGTGTGCATAAAGCATCATTTAGGGAGTAATCTGAAATCAGTCTGGAAAGATAGGTTTGAGCCAGATCATGAAGAACTTTAAATGCCAAGCAGAGAAGTTTGCATTTTATCTCAGAAGCAATTGGGAAGTCAGTGAAATTTATTCAGCAAAGGAATATGATGAGATTTATGCTTTAAGAATATCAATTTTGGGGGCAGCTAGGTGGCACAGTGGATAGAGCACCAGCTCTGGAGTCAGGAGGACCTGAGTTCAAATGTGACCTCAGACCAAACACTTGACACTAGCTATGTGACCCTGGGCAAGTTACTTAACCTCAATTGCCAAAAAAAAAAAAAAAGAATATCAATTTTGCAACTTAGTGGAGATTGCTGAAAAGGGGAGAGAATGGAGTCAGAAAGATCAAATAAGAGACTACCTTTGTTACCATTGTAATGGAGGAAAATAGAGCCCTCTGCAAGAAGAACATTTTGTTGAGGAGGTAAGATAGTACCCAGTAACCCAGAAGGAAATCCACTTGGTTAGGAGACAGAGACTTTCTTGACACCCACGCAATAACACATGGGTAGTTATGGTTTGACTGAGACCATACACAGTAAGTACAAAATTACTACTCTCTTTTGATGTTAGAGATGGCCATCATCATCAGTTCCCTACAGATAGTCCATAGTCAGGCTCCTTTGAAGTAGGGCAAGGAATTATAGAGCTATGTGCCTTGACTTTAGTTAAGTGAGTTGGAAGAAACTGATGCTCTTTCTTTTAAAATATCTTGGTTATGGGGCAGCTAGGTGGTGCAGTGAATAGAGCTCTGGCCTTGGAATCAGGAGGACCTGAGTTCAAATCCAGCCTCAGACACCTGACACTTACTAGCAGTGTGACCCTGGGCAAGTCACTTAACCCTAATTGCCTTAAAAAAAAATCTTGGCTATTAGTGAATGAACTTCTTAAAGTAAGAGAAAATTTCTGGTACAAATGTGGAATTCTGACTACAGTTCTGGATTTCCTGAGCTGCCAATCATTTTCAAGAATCCTATGCTCTCTTAACAGACATCAGAGATGCTATATTCTCTATTTCTTGTCTTTGCTCTTCCAGAGGTTCAGTGCACCGAATGTCAGAAAAATGAATGAAAGATTTTCACTTTCTCTCCTAACTTTTCAATTGAATAATAACATACATGTTATTATATATTGTTGTATATGATAAAAACAAATAACATTTATATGGTACATTGAGTTTTACAAATACATACCTTATTCTGCTTGACCCAAATAGTACCGTAGGTGAGGAATTATGGTCCAGAAAGAACAAACGAGTTGACGATTGTTACAAAAAGGTAGAAAATGAAAGATCCAGGATTTGAACCCAGATCATATGACTCCCAAAACATCCCTTTTTACGCTGTACCATTCGTTATTAGCCCTTTGCTGTTTCAGTTCAAGATAGGAAATAACAGACTTTTAATTTGAATATATAGTAGAAATGTATCCTTCAAAATGGTTCCATGTGTCTCCATGGCCCAGCAATCTGTCTGTTGCAAATAATTGTCACAGAGCTATGACTATTGCACAAGACATCTAAGAAAAAAAACTAGGAGTGCTTTGAGTCCTTTTACTAGAATAATCCTACAAAAATGCCACTGGAAAATACCTTATAAAATTGACCTGCATAGTATTCTCTTGCAGTAATTATCTCTAGCTCCGATTCTCTGATGGTTGAACTTTTTGTCTTATCTTTCTGAATTCCAAATCTCCACACAACTTCCAGAAGTCTCCTCTCTACCTTTTTATCTCCTCCCCTTTCAAGCATTCTTTTTAGGGCAAAAGCCATCTTTCTTGTTTGTATTTGAATCCCTAATGCTTAGCCGAATGTCTGGTACATAGTAAATGCTTAATAAATGCTCTGTCTATCCATCTATCATCTATCAATATCATTACCATATAACTAAACCCCACCATGAAATCGTGAAATCCTACTCTCTCATAATTTGACTTATTCACCATTTGTAAGATTTAGAGAGGCAGCATGGTTTAATGTGAGCAGCGCTAGACTTGGGATCCAGAGACCTGAGTGTGAGTTCCATCTCTACCACTTACTATGTGTATGACCATGTACAAGCCATTTAACCTCTGAACTTTTATCCTTCATCTGTGAAATGAAGATAATAATAACATACACTTCCTACTTTACAAACCCCATTAGGAAATTGCTTTGTAGCTTGTAATATTTTATGCAAATACAAATTATTGATTTTATAAAAATCTTATGACATGTTCCTATGGAACAATTTTTAAATTTCTTTTAAAAAAATTTTATTTTCCTTTTTTTCAAGTAAAAAGCATTTTTTCTCCCTCCCACTTTGCCCCCTCATTGGAAAAAACAAAACCCTTTTAACAAATGCGCGTACGTAAGACAAAGCAAATTCCTGTGTTAGTCATATCTCATTTGTCGTCTTGACTCCATCATCTCTCTGTCAAGAGATGGGTAATATGCTTCATCAGCAGTCCTTTGGAGTGATGGTTGGTCTTAAATTTTTCAGTCTTAAGCTTTTCAGAGTTGTTTACTTTACAGTGTTGTAATAACATAGATTGTTCTCTGCTCATTTTACTCTGCATTAATTCATACAAGTCTTCTCAGACTTTTCTGAAACTGTTGCTTTCCTCATTTATTATGTCATAGTAGTATCCCACTAATTCATATACTCTAATTTATTCAGCCCTTGTCCAATTAATGAGCCTTCTCTTAGTTCTTAGTTCTTTGCCCCTACAAAAAAAAAAAGGCCATAAATATGTTTATGTGTATGGATTTTTTCCCTCTTTCCTTGATCTCCTTGGGCCATAGACCTAGTAGTGGTATCTGTGGGTCAAAGGATATACATAACTGAGTGACTTTTTAGGCAGACTTCCAAGTCGCTTTGCAGACTGGCAGGACTACATTCACAGCTCTACCAATAGTGCATTAATATGCCTGCTTTTCTGTGACCCCTCCATCTCTTGTCATTTTCCTATTTTGGCCTCTTTGCCAATCTGATGGATATGAGGTAGAACCTCAGAGCTGTTTCAGTATGCATTTCTCTAATTATTAGTGCTTTGAAGCAATTTTTCATTTGCATATTATTTCATAGTTTTTCATATTGCAACTAGGTAGCACAGTGGATAAAGCACCAGACCTGGTGACAGGAAGACCTTAATTCAAATCCAGCCTCAGATACTTAGTAGCTGTGTGACCCCAGGCAAGTCACTTCATTAACTTCATTTCTGTTTACCTCAGTTTCCTCATCTGTAAAATGGAAATAATAACATTTACTGTCAGAGTTGTTGTGAGGATCAAATGGGATAATAATTGCAAAGCATTAACAACAGGGTGTGGCACATAGTTAAGTGATATGTAAATGTTAGCTATTATTATGGCAGCTAATTGGCCCAGTAGATAAGAGTGCCAAGTGTAGAGTCAGGAAGATCTGAGTTCAAATCCAGCCTCCCTGGGCAAGTACTTTAACCTCTGTTTGCCTCAGTTTCCTCATCTGAAAATAGAGATCACAATAGCACCTACCTCCCAAAGGTGGTTGGGGGTATCAAATGAGATAATAATTGTAAAGCACTTAGCACAATGTCTGGTGCAGAGTAAACATGATGTTAGTCTTATTAGCTGTTACGTGGTCATTGACAGCTTGAATTTCTTCCTTTGAGAGTCACCTGTTCAAATCCTTTGACCATTTAACAGTAAGGAAATAGCTTATTCTTATAAATTTAAATCAATTCCTTATAGATCTTATAAATGAGATCTTTATTGGAGAAATTTGCTGCGATGTAATGTCATTTCACCTAACATTAAAGACCTCCCTAGAGGTCTTCCAGAGAAGGATGGATGGCCACCTGTTGGGTGTAAAGGGAATCCTTCTACGGTATGGGTTGAATTAGATGACTTCTGAGCTTCCTTCCAATTCTGAAGTTCATTTACTAGGAACTATTTATTAATGACTTCAAGTGGAGTTTGCCTGGTTGGGTTTTTGATAAAAAAATTTTTGTCACTTCCTGTGGAAAAAAAGTATATCTGGCAGGTGATGCTGACAAATGCTAAACTCCTTTCCATCCATTTCAATATCAGAATCAGTTTTAAATCACTGGACATAATTTCTAGTTAGTGCTCTCATGAAAGCAGTTGCCAGCTGCATACCAGCCATGATAATGTGTCTACCTTCCAGAAAAAATGATATGATTTCTTTATAAAAGGAGGAGGAGAAAGGGAACAACCATTTATTAAATGCCTGCTATGTTCTAGGCACTGTGTTAAATGTTCTACAATTATTGTCTCGTTTGAGACTCACAACAACCCTATGAAGTAGATGCTGTTATTACACCCATTTTTACAGTTGAGGAAACTCAGGCAAACAAAGGTTAATTGACCTAACTGCTAAGTACCCAAGGCTGCATTTTAACTCAGGCAGTACTCTAGCCATTGTACCACCTAGCTAAAAGGCAAATTAATGTCGATGGCTTGTAAATGGGTTTAATTCTGTAAGGATTCTCTCTGTTTGCCATCCCCTGATAAAGGCAGAGGCTAGTTTAAGATTCTGTTTGGTTAATCATGTAATTTGTTCAACCTGAAGAGGTGAGTAAAGACCATTTTCTCACATCAAAACTTATAATGGAAATGTCAGAAAACAGACTGGGATCTGTGTGGCAAATGGTTCAGGGCACTTGCCCGCATTTCCAAACCATGCGGCCAGCCTGTGTACGCATCTCTGCCCCCTTTCCACCTCCCCTTTATGTGTTGTTTTTCCCCATTAGAGTGTAAGCTCTTTGAGGGCAGGGCCTCTCTTGCTTTCTTATATTTGTATCCCTCAGGATATAAATACTATGTTCACAATTTCTGGGACATAATAAGTACTTAGTAAATACTGAGTCAACCTTTAATGATCATCATTATACTTCTAGACTTATAGGCAAATGTTAAGTTATAGGTATTTGGGGAAAGTACTGCATAAATGGTGACAGTCTTAAAAACATGGACTTCCTTCTCAAAGAGTCCCAGAAGAGGCTTATGATCAGAACAGTTATAAAGGCACAGACACAGAAGTAGCAGAGCTTCCTGACTCCTATGATGATAGCAAGGGCTTCTTCGTAAATTTGTGCCTCATTCTGTACTTTAAATGACATTATTCTTGATGCCTCAGTGCCATCTGGTATTTTGTGGCTAAGCTTTAGTGGGAAGAATCAGTGCTTTATGTTCGTCATAATGTATTGGTACATACTCAGAAATTAGTAACTGCTTGAAATTCTGGAAAGGATCCCCTTATTCACAAGTCCATTCCCATGGAAAGCCCCCAAAGTTCTGACTTAAGGCTTCTCTTTTTTTCACTATATGTCTACCATTGATGACTTTGAACAACATAGGACTTGATCCTATAAGATGTGATCGGGACATCATGGAAATCCTAGAAAATATGAAACACTAGAAAACTCCAGGGGTGACAAAAATTCAAAACTGAAGATCATTAACTAGAAATATCCCTCAATGAATAATCACAGAAGCAAAGAATTTGAAAAGAGCCTGGAGGCCGTCTAACTCAACCTATACAGTATTAATAATTAACATGTACATAGTGCTTACATGTTTGCAAAGTGCTGTCCATACAGCAGGTATGGTGAAGTAGGTGCTATTATTATCCCCATTTTACAGATGAGGAAACTGAGGCTATGAAAGGCTAAGTAATTTGCTCAGGGTCTTATAACGGAAGTATCTGAGATTGGAACTCACGTCTTCCTGACTCCAAGTCCAGTACTCTGTCTACTCTGTCAAGCTGAAAATGAATACAGTTTACAACATCAGCCCCCCAAAAAATGTATCTGCTCTCTGCTTGGATATTTCCAATAATGGAGATCCCACTACCTCCCCCCTGAAAAAAAATACATATTCCATCCAGGAACAGTTCTACTTATAGGAAATTTTTTTACATCAAACCCAAACTTACCTCTCTATGCCTTTTACCTGTTGCTTCAGATTTGTATTCTAAGACCAAGCACAATTTTAATCCCTCTTTCATATAACACATATCATATCCCTCAGATCTTCTTTTCTCCAGTCTAATTATATCTAGTTCTTCAACCAAATATCATATGTGGTGGTCTTTGGTTTTCTTCCACCATTCTGGTTTCATTCTTCTGGATGCTATTCAGCTAGTTTATAATTGACAAGCTTATCAATGTTTGCAATCTAGAGATACATCATACATAGCCAGAAGTTTATAATTATTAGCAGTGTCAAATTTTTTTTTGATTTTTTTGTGTCAAATTTTCAAAAGACCTTTCCCTCATCAAAAGCATGTGCCTTATCAACAGTGCACTTATTGTAGTATACTTAATATCAAGATTTAATAATAATATAGCATGCATTTATATAATGCTTTAAGATTTACAAAGTGTTTTGCACTTACTATCCCATTTGATCCTTATAAGAGGTAAGTGCTATTTTGATCTCCATTTTGCAGATGAGAAAACTGAGGCTAAGAGAAGATACCAGGGTCACATAGCCAGTAAGTATGAGAGCCAGTATTTTGGACTCAGGTTTTCCTGACTCCAAGTCCACCACTCTCACCACTACACAAAGTCATCTGTGTTATTTTGATTAGAATAACCCACTTGGTGTATTGATACAACTTTAGTATCATTATGATCAATGTAGCCTGCTTGGTATGTGTAATTAGATTAAGGGATTAAAACTCTCATAAAAAAAAAAACTTTCTTCCATTTTAAAGCAAAAGACACAGTTGTAAGGGTAGATATGCTGTAGCTTTCAAATGAGGTTGGTGCAACTGGTTCTTCTAATGCACCCAATGACTTTTGCCTCTACTTATAAGTTCCCAGTTGTACAAGAAACACCCTGAGAAATCTTTTGGTGATTTCCTGTCATCAGACTGTTCCAATAATGTGAATGCTTTCAGTGGTGATTCCCAGTTTTCCAAAAAGGCTTTTCTTTTTCCTGCCCCTTGTCCTTCAAAGAGTTTTATCACAAATACACAGCCCAACTTCCTGAGTTATCATTGTTTTGAAGTCTTGAAGAATCCCCAAATTTGGCAATTGGCCTAATTAAGGGAGAAAATATTGTGGAAGGTATCTTTATACAGTAGACTTGACTTTATGAAGATAGCTGGAAGTATGGCACTATTTTAATGTATCTTGCTGTTGACATTCTAAATATTTGCATCTTGGAGGTTTTGCTGTCTTGTTAATAATCAAAGTGAACTACTGTTGTAACTTCTGAGTATCAACTATGGAACAAGTTTAAATTAAGGGTCAGGGTTTTGAATTGATATTAGAATTTCTTTAATTTTTGTTGACTTGTGATGATGCCTTTTCAATAGGGCCTTGTCTTGGATCATGATAAATGTCAAAATGGTACAGTCAGGAGGTATCATGGGAGGGCTGTATCATGAAGGCTACTTGGAATCTGATCTTATCTCAAAGCAAAGTGTTGAAACAGCTTATATTGCAGTTTAGCAATATAAACAATGATGCTCCATCCAGGCTGTTTATTCTTTTTATGAATTAAAGTATGTGAATAATAACTGATAATCTGGGTAAATTATATGCTTGTATTAATCCCATGAATATATTAAATATAGCTTAGGAGATGTAGACCTAGTGAAGTTAATTATAATATGTACTTCCCTTCCCTGCACCCTGCCCTGCGCAACACACACACATTGTCAGAAGCTCAGCAACATTTTTGTTCAGGACTCTATGTTTTATTTGTTTCAAGATGGAAGCAAAATCTCTCTTTATAATAATGTTAGAGAAATGACTGACATTAAACTCATCATAGGATTTAGAGCTAAGGACTTAGGAGGTCACTGAGTCACAGAATCTTAGAAGGGGGCTTGGAGATCATCTAGTCCAGCAGGAATCTGAATAAGAATTCCCTCTTCTGGACTAGAATCCCTTCTTCTCTGAGGACAATGATGAGCTTAGAATGGTTTTTACATTTTAAAATAAGTTTTATTATATTTAAAAAGGCAAAAACTATTCCTACAAAAACAGACAATGGACTGGATTTGGCCCTTGGCTCATAAGTTGTCATCCTTTGATCTTGTCCAAATCCCTCAGTTTATATATGAGGAGAATGAGGCCCAGAGAAAATGCCCCAACTTACCCATGGAAAAAAAAAGTCTTCCATGTCCCCAAAGCAGTGATTGCAAACATAGTTCTGCTTAGGCTCAGCGCAGTGGAAGTCCCATTCATTTACAGATTGACAGTCCTTAAGAGTATATTTATATACCTTGCAGTTGTCCAGGTTTAACACGATTCCATTCTCATCACCAGTAAAGGTGCTGTGCCAAGATCAGCAAACAGGCAAGTGATAGGCAATCATGTGACGACCCTTTATTATTGCTAAGACTACTCTGAGCAAAACCCCATTCTATAAATCACTTCTGTGTATAGCTATGAGAATGCAATAGAAACAAAACACTAATAGGAACTCAAAAGAAATAAAAATACCAACGTTGTACCACAGAGCCCCTGGCATACATAAGCTGCAGCGGAAGTGGTGATTTAATTTAGGTTTGATGGAACTGCCTGTTTGTTTTGTTTTGTTTTGCTATGGATCTTGTTAAATAAGGGAATTGTTGGCTGAAGGACCGTAGGATAGGAGAGCATCTCAATGAGGAGGTGAACCCAGGTGACTTCTTCACATCTCTTCTACCCCTAGAAACTTGTGAATGATAAAGGATGCATCTGCCTTGTAGAGAAACTAATAAAAATTATCTTTTTGCCCTTTTTTTGGTGACACAATCCTGATTTTCCCACTTGCTATCTAGGCAAATAACAACCTCTCTGGGCTTCAGTTTTCACAGCTGTGAAAAAGGCTCTTCTAATTTTCCTTCCAGCTCTAAATCAGTGATCTTTAAAAAATTCTATAAAGCTGCATTTGAAATAGAGTAAAACATTCACATGTACACAGTTACATCATTCCTAAGTATAAGCCAGTTTGCAATTGTTACTTATATTTAATGTATTCATGATTTCATCTGTGTAGACCTATTTCTACTCATGCAGATCCTAGCTGTTGTACATTTTCACATCCTATGTGATTCTTACCTGTACTCCACCTTATGTTCTTGATACTGATTGAGAAAGATGGTTGGTTTGATTTTTGGCTGATTGGAGTTTGGGATCTTTGTAAACAATGACAGTTCTTCAGAGGCAACAAAGCCTTGTTTCTTCCTCCTACTCAATCGTGGACCCAGATCATTATCCTCACTTTATTTTTTTCAAACTCCATTACTACCTTATTAACCTAGTATATCACTTCTGAGCAGGCAGAGCCCAAGTATTATAATTTCACTATGATCACCATTGAGAACAGATTACTATAAAAACACCAACTGTTTAATTTCACATCTATTTGTTATCCTTTCACTTTTAACTGCAGAGGATATTCTGGCTTTCTAGATTTCATGCCAGCTTTTCTGAAGGCTTGTTTTTATTTATACTGCTTTTTGGTCTTCTGTGAGACAATACTGCTTATATTCTTACCTGATCCTCTTTCAAAACATTGTGCAAATGAGTTCATACTCTCCCCTAAGTTATTGTTCCCCTTGAGTGTTTCCACTCTCCATTTACCTATGTGGTTTCTGGGCCTTTTTGGACTCAATCATTGTAGTGATTGTCTTGTATCAGCTAAACTGCTCTAAGAAATGATGACAGAATTAATGTATTTGCATGCCTCTGTGTGTGTGTGTGTGTGTGTGTGTGTGTGTGTGTATGTGTGTGTGTGTGTGTGTGTGTGTCTATGTGTATTGTAAGCTTCTTGAAGGGCAGCTGTCTTATGCCTCTTTTTGCATCCCCAGCACTTAGCACAGTGTTTGGCACATAAATGTTTATTGAATGAATGAATGAATGAATATATGTGTGTGTGCATGTACTTCTTCATTTTCCCCTTTACAGGGCTTATAGTTAAATATGTCAGGTTGAAGCTGTTAAGACTACAGGCCATGCCTTCTTATCTTTATACCTTCTTCTATTTGGTCCATGCTTTGGCATTTACACAGACCATTTGATAATTTGACAGCACATAAACGCCTGGATGCCCTACATCTAAAATCAATTATTTAATGTCTGTTAATACAAAATTTTTTTTTAATTTCACAATGCAAGAAGCTATGTATTGACTTGGTTTTAGAGAGTCTTGTCAAGTTCTTTATAGAAGTTCTCTGTTTTTATCCTCTGCAACCATTGTTGATACATTACTTGTAATTATCTTCATGATAGTTTGTTTGCATATGAGCATTATGACAAAGTGAAAAGGTCACGTATCCAATAAAATGATATTTCTTGTTGGCTTTAGGCACATGATAGAAAAAAAAACAGCAGCTTTATTTAGCTTTCCAAGGAAAACCCGTGAGCCATCCTTCCATTATAGTTGAACTCCTTTAAGTCTGGTGTCTTTTAGGGCAGTAATGGCAGTAAAAATATGCTAAAGTTCTTCTAGTAGGGCATCAGTGTCATTGTCGTTGGACAAACATGCATAAAGAATAGGATAGAGATAGGGATGGAACCTGTGATTTCACTGATAAAAGAAATTCACTGGTGAGCCAACACCTTCTACTTTCTATGCAACTTATAGTCTTTATATATATATATATGTATATGTATATATACATACACACACATTTATATAATTTATTTCATTAAATATTTCCCAATGACTTGTACAAAAATTTTAACATTCATTTTTTAAAATTTTGAGTTCCAAATTCTTTCCCTTTTACCCACCACTCCCTCACCCATTGAGAAGGTAAGCAATATGATATTGATTATACATGTGAAGTCATGCAAAAACATATTTCCATATTAGCTATGTGCAATTTATAATCTTAAAGAGTGGCCTAGAGTACTGAGAGGTTAAAAGTAAGTTATCAGAGGCAGAAATTAAAGTCAAGTCTCCCTGGTTCTGAGGCTAGCTCTCTATCTATTATACACAGTGCCTTTCACATTAAGAATTCCAAGAGTTAAATTAAAGTTTCGTTGCTGTTGTTGTTTTTCAGTCATGTCTGATTCTTTATGACTCAATTTGGAGGTTTCTTGGTAAAGATACTGGAGTGGTTTGACATTTCCTTTTCCAGCTCATTTTACAGATAAGGAAACTGAGGCAAACCAGGTGAAGCAAGGATCCACAGGATCCCAGGATCACACAGTTAGTAAGTATCTGAGGCCAAATTTGAACTCAGGAAGATGAGTCTTCCTGACTTCAGGCGCAGCACACTATCCACTGTGCCACCTAGCTGCCCTTTGTACTTGGTACAAAACTTAAGCAGAGCACCCAGTGGCCCCTCTTCTTTCATACTGACACACTATTGCTCTAGAAGGTAAAGGAATTGAGAGTCATTTTGTGTTTTTGTCCATTCTCAGTGACCACAAATTTCATCACTTAGTGGCCGACTTTCCGGTGATGAGACTCTCCATCCTTAACTGGTCTAGTTCTAAGACAGCAGATAGAGTCTACCCACCTTAGGGGGCAGACATTCTAGAAAAGTGAATATAGGAGGTCTGGAGTTGGTACCTCAGCTTCCTTTCCTTTTACTTTCTGTCTCCTTAACCCTCCACAGTCTGGCTTCTGACCTCAGCACCCAATTGAAACAGTTCTCTTCAAAGTTACCAAAAATCTAGATCCTCATCCTTCTTGACCTTTCTGCAGCCTTTGTCCTCTCTTCTCAATATTCTCTTCTCCCTTAGGTTTTTGTGACATTGCTCTCTCTCCCATGTCTTTCTCCCGTCTGACTGCTCTCATTCTCTCCCATTACACTGTGAGCTCCTTGAGGGCAGACACTGTTTTTGTCTCTCTTTGTGTCCCCAGTATTTAGCATGGTGTCTAACACGTAATCGTTCTTTAAAAAATGCTTGTTGATTTGACTATTCTATTTCAATAAACAATAAAACCTCACTAATTAAGAATTTGGCCAAAAAACAATGTCTGTTAGTGAAAAGGAGAAGTAAAATCCTAGGGTTTTTGAACTGAAAGGGAACATAGAGGTATTTTAGTCAGGCAGGTACATAGTGCTGTAGATAGTATTGGACTTGGGGTAAGGAAGTCATTGTTATTGTTATTGTTCAGTCATTTCAGTTGTGTCTAACTCTTCATGAGCCCGTTTAGGGTTTTCTTTGCAAAGCTATTGGAGTGATTTGCCATTTTCTTCTCTAGCTCATTTTACCAAATGAGGAAACTGAGGCAAACAGGGTTAAGTGACTTGCCCAGAGTCACATAGCTAGTAAGTGTTTGAGGCTGGATTTGTACTCAGGTCTTCCTGACTCCAGGCCCAGCAGTATATCCATTGTTCCACCTAGTTGCCCTGGAGTCAGGAAGACCTGAGTTCAAATCCTTTCTCAGATACTAACTCAGATATACAGATAGCTGTGTGATGCTGGGCAAGTTCCTTAACCTTTCAGCCCCAGTTTCCTCAGCTGTAAAATAGGGATAGTAATAGCACCTATTTCACAGAGTTATTGTAAAGATCAAATGAGATAATGTATGTCAAGTACTTTGCAAACATCATAGCTCTATATAAATGCTAGCTCTATTTTGTATATATTTTTAATGTACAACATGTCTCTTTCAGTAGAATATAAGTTTGTTGAGAGCAGAGATTGCTTCGTTTTATAGGTGGTGCATTGGATAGAACATAGGACTTAAGAGTCAGGGAGACCTGAGTTTTAATCCTGTCTGTGGCGCTTAGTAGCTGTGTGACCTTGGGCAAGGTCACATATAAATCTATAAATATAAACTGCTTCAAATTCCTCATCTGTAAAATGGATGTGATTAATAGTACCTATGGACCACATACTTTACAAATGTTACCTCATTCCTCCTCACTGCAACTCCATGAGGTAAGTGCTATTTTTCTTCCCATTTTACAGTTGAGGAAACTGAGGAGGTAGAGGTTAAATTGCTCTCTCAGGGTCACATTTCTAGTAAGTGTTTGGAGGCTGATTTTGAAACTCAGGTATTTCTGAGTCCAGGCCTAGAACTCTACCCTCTGTGACACCTAATGGCCGCAGAAGACCTACCTTCAGACTTCAGCTCTGGTACATACTGGCTGTGTAACCCTGGACAAATCATTTAACCTTTCTGTACCTCTTTGAAACTCCTTTAAACTTTAAGTTACAAGGCAGGTAACAACTGCATTGGTAGAGGGCCTTTCCTCCCTAGGAGTTCTCTATATCACCAAAATCTCAGGTCCAGTTGGAAAAAAAAAATCACATGCAATAACTGGAACTATTGACTAAACAGGATTTTGTTAGTAGTGGTTCTGATTTCATAATAGCAGTTTTTTGGGTTTTTTTTTTTCATAATAGCAGTTTTAATTAGCATAT
The DNA here is from genome assembly GCF_900497805.2 of Vombatus ursinus. Lineage (NCBI taxonomy): Eukaryota > Metazoa > Chordata > Mammalia > Diprotodontia > Vombatidae > Vombatus > Vombatus ursinus. Next base: position 21,443,306 of record NW_020940355.1, on the reverse strand, counting down.
AAAAGCATTGGTGCCTAAGCAATTCTTTAGTCTGCTTACACTGCTATTAAATTGTTTGTAAATAAATTAATAGTTCTCAAGTAATAATTTGTTTGGAAACAACCTATTCTATCAAGGAAGTAAACATTCTCTGTATTATCTTATACATATTATTCATTTGCATAACAGGCCCCTGCCTTTTTTTTCTAGTGACCAGCTAAACTTTAGCTCATTTCCCTTCAGAAGCATTCCAAATTTGAAATGAGTGAAGTCTGAATACATGAGATTTTGCCATATTTATATTTTCCTGAAACATTTTTCTCTACACAGTGTCCTCATTGCATTCAGCTCTGTACATTCAGAGGTTCACTGCCTATGCCTGTTTCTCTCAGAAAGAGTTGGAATGTTCACACAGTTTAAATAACAAGTGTCGGTGAACTCATTACAATAGATCCTTGGGTAATTACTTTCTGTCTTAGTTGGAGGACTTATGGGAGCTTTGCTAAAATTATGCTGTCTTGAAACAAACCCTGAGGTGATTGTTATAGTTAAATATAATTCATTTGCAGCATGTTTATTATAGTTAAATTTTACTAATTTAGGGCTTGTTGCTGGCCAACAGACGGGGAGGAGGAAGTCTCACCATCCATGAGTCTTCACAGTTGCTTCCCATATAGAGGGAACAGACATGGCATTGACTTTCTAGAAGACAACATAAAAAGTTACTCCCACTCTCTCTCTCTTTTTCTTGTCCCCGTAATTCACAGACTGATGTGATTGTCAGGTTTTGTGTTACCAGAATGAACAAAAGTATGAGAATTGATGCATGTTTTTAAGTTTGTTTTACTCTGTATTTACCTCCCAGTAATGGCCCAAGTATAAATTTAGACCTAGGTCCCCTAGCAGAAGTTTCAGAAAAGGACCCTTAGCTAAGCTCTGTTAACTATCAAATAAACCTGTTTCCTCGACAGGAGAGGGACCCCCTCTTTTTATGGTCCAAGCTAGAAGTACAAGAGCTGTTCATTCCTATAATGCCTTCCAGCCCAGCAGAGTGTGAGAAATGAAAAGACATAGAGGAAGGAACTATTCAAAGGAGCAAGCATGTGTTGCAGAGGATGATTTCATCTTTTCTTTTCCCACAAAATGAAAACTTTTAAAATAGCCTCAGTCTTGTGATGATTCCTCTAAACTAGATGGCCTCACCAGTCTGAGATAAGGTAATGCATTTAAGGAAAAAATAACCCAAGCTATAATTGAAATATGACAGGCTCTGAACCATCCCTAGTCCTAGGAAGGAAGCTAGAAATCATTAGAGATGAACTGTTCCCTGAAGACATTGGCCCATTATGTTATTGCTACTTTTCCTCTCCCTACCTCTCAAAAAAAGAAAAAGTCAAGAAAAAAAAATACTGAGCATCATCAGGAAAGGTCTTAGGGGGGAAGAAAGTATAAAGAAAACATTATGTGTGTCTATGCCCAGAATATTGTTTGCCATTCTGGTTATTCAAGAAGGCCTCCAGTTGGAAGAGGTCCAGGGAAGGGCAACTAAAATGAATATGAGGTAGAGAACCTGCCATATGAGAACAGCCTGAAGAATAAATCAGTATACCTCAGTGTAAAAAGTTGAGAGAAAAAGTTATTATAGTCTATTAAATCATGAAGGGCATGGACAGTGTGAACGTGAGCTGGCTCGCCATATCCCAGAAGAATAGAGTCTAAGAATCATAGATTTAGAGCTGGGAGCAACATTAGAGATTCTCAAGTTGAAGTGCCCTCATTTTTAAAATAAGGAAACGGGAGCCCAGAAATGGTTAAGTGCATTGTTCATGGTTACTGCCCTGGCACAGGTAGAGCTGAGATCTGAACCCAGGGCACCTGGCGCCAAATCCACTGTTGTTTCCATTGTAATTCATTGCTCCCCTTTACAGGGATGTTCGTCATAGCTTGAAAGAAGCATTTACTTTGTTATTTAGATGAACAGATTATCTTCTCAGTGAAGGTTCTCCCTTCACAGGAGCTAGTCACAAGCCCTATACAATTCTTGTCCTTGTCTTTCCACAAATTCCCTAGAGTAGATCCAATGGATATTATCTTCTAGTTCTATTAATGTCACAAAGTCCCCTAGCAGAAGTTTCAGAAGGGGTCCCCTTAGGAAACGTTGGTCACTTACAAAATAAACCAATTACTTGGCAGGGAAGGAGCCCCTCCTTTCATATCTATCCACTTGAGTTGTCCTGTCATTCTTGCTTTGAGACCAGCCCATCTCCTTTTGTAAGCATACATGCCTATGATAATCTCTTTTTTTCTGCTTCTTATGTGCAAGTCATTAATGGCAATATGCTTCCCTCACCCCTCCCACCTCCATGTATTTTTTCATTGCCCCTTTGTTTATCTGCCATCTTTTTTTTTTCCCCTGAGAACATGGTAATCCATGGTTTGTAATCATACAGCACGTCTTGGAGACATGGTGCCAGAGATGGATTTTTGTAGCAGCAAGCAGCTAAAAATTAAAAGCAATGTAGTTTCTTAAACATCCAGTCTGATTTTGTCCTACTGTCTAATTCTGGGAATAGCTTGTCCATTTGGTCAGATGTAACTTAAAACACATGAAAGAATGTACTGGCATCATAGGATCATGCCTGGATCTGGAAGAAACCTTGAAGGTCGTGTAATCCAACCTACTCATTTTACAGATGAAGAAAAACTGAGGCTCAGCAAGGTTAATGATTTGTCCAAGGTAAAAAAAAAAAAAAATGGCAGAACAAGAACCAAAACTCAGGTCCTGTGACTCCAAGTTCAATATTTTCCCCGCCGTATCATACTGCTTCCCAATCTATACTTTTTTGTAGTGAGTAATCAAAGGTTGAAGTTTGATACTCCCTAAAGATGGTTCAGTTTAAAAATATAAATAGGTCCAAGAAAGGTTTAGATAAAGTTATAGATGATAGATGTATATGAGTTCAATAAAGAAAGTCAATGATGTGGTAAGACTCCTTCCCAAACTTTATGAAGGTTTTTTTAATAGATAGCTATTGGTGCTTTGCTAGAGGAAAACTATTGATCTAGAAAGGTCTTACCCCATATCCTATTATATTCTTTTGTGAGACTGACAGAGGGAAAAGAGAAAGAGAGGAATTGACCTGTAATCTCATTACTTTATTACTCATTACTCCCACTTAGATGTAGGACTTGAATCCCAGTCTTCCTGATTCTGAGGCCAGCCCTCTAATCCTTTAGCCTAGGGTCAGAAGACCTGGGCTCAAGTCCTGCCTCTAGTATTTACTTGTGTGATCTTAGGCAAGTCACTTAACCTAAATGAGCTTTAGTTTGCTCATCTATAAAATGGTAGGTTTTCATTAAATGAATGCTCTGATCCCTTTTTGGTCTAAATCTATGATGTTCTGCGAACTTGTAACCTTGTATCTAATAGCATATACAAGGGATCTCAAAACGATGGATTGCTTGGCCCCATCAGTATCCTGTCAAGATGTATTGTGGCATGCAAATTACTTGGGACAGGGGAAAGTTATCAAATTTTATGACATAATATCATACAAATTTTTACATCTTTAAAAAAATTTAATATATAAGTTCTTTTACTGCATTCACTTGTCTTACATGACTTGACATTGAAGTCACAAGAGTTTGACATATATCTTTTAATTTTTCCTTATAAACCACATCTGTCACAATTGATATTAAGTATACCTTTGATGAACATTCCATATTTCCAAATATAACCTTGATTATACCCCATTGGTTTTCTTTGGGGTTTAAATCGGGCAAATTCTGAGGCCACTGAAGCATGTTTAATCTATACTCTTGGCTAAATTTTTCATGGTGTGAAACATGGTTTAAAGATTGTGTTGTATCACTTTTTCTCAGTTTTGTAATTTTTATAATTTTGGAACAAATCTGCTTCTCATCATCTAATGATATGTTCATGAGAATTAATCCTTTCTTCAGTGGGGATGAGACATTCAGGCCCACTAGAAATTTAAAAAGAAATTTTTTCTGGGTTTTTAAAGTCAGATAAGATGCCCAGATCTTACAAGCTCACCTTAGAGGCCTTCTGACAATGGTTTTGGTATACCCTTGAATAGAAAAGTATTGCATGGTAAAAATTACTTTTTTCCAGTCTTCCATACTCTACTCTTTGTATTGTCTTGCCTATAACAAGCATTTTTCTTCATAACAATGGTTAGCAACTTTTTAAAAATTTACTGGTATTCTCACTCTTCTTCAAGATTCAAAAAACCCATTCTGTAATATAGAGTAATAAAAACCCCTTTAGCTCCCATCTCAGGTCTTTGCTTATTTTCCAGAAATTAATTAGATTCTTTTATAGTAATAGTTTTTTAGTTCTTGACTTTTTTCATTGTCAGCTGCATTTTCTTTGTGCTTTAGCATGTCTGATCTTGTTTCATTGTAGACTTAGCTGATCTTTGACTTCTCCACAGGAACAGCCTCTAATCTCTTACATTTATTGAAGTGTGCTCTTTAAGAGCTACAACTTTTACATATTTCTTTGGACTAATATTGATTCTTAAAAATCACAAATTAAACACACAACAAGAGTGAACATTGAAATGTGTGTATGGCACGAAATCCAGCACTCATCTTACTGAATTGACCAAAAGTGGGGAAACCAGCTCAATCTAGTTTGCTCTGGTCAAGGTTAGACATTCTGAGTCAGCCAGCCTTTTGTCAGTAGAAGCATACACAAATGTCCATTATTATCACAAAATGATGGCATATAAAAATTACTCCTTGTCCCAAGTAATTCACACATCACTGTATTAAATATCCCTTTTTTGGTCCCTTCATCTAAACAAAAATGTAATAAGATTAACAAGTCTTTGCAAAGGAAAACAAGTTTTAGATAGTAGTAGTGTCGTTTAGTGATTTCAATCACGTCTGACTCTCTTTGACCCTATTTGGGGTTTTCATGGCAGAGATACTGAAGTGGTTTGTCATTTCCTTCTCCAGCTCATTTTACAGATGAGGAAACTGAGGCAAACACGGTTAAGTGATTTGTCCAACAGCTCGTGTCTGAGACCAGATTTGAACTCAGGTCTTCTTGACTCCAGGCTTAGCACTCCACTTCGCTACCTAGCTATCCAGATAGAAGTAGTACAAATAGATAAGTGTAAGAAAATTTGAAAAAAAATTTGAAGAAACATGAAATTAAAGTTTGAAACCACTGGCATATCCATTTAGAGCAGTTCTCAATATATATATACACACAGACACACACACATATATAATATATATGTGTGTGTATATATATATATTTTTTTTAAACAAATTCATGGACCCTAAATGCCCTGAATTAGAGGCACGGGGAACAATTATTCCCTTGATATCACAGTCTAAATGTTTTAAGAGTGTTAAATCAAATAATGACAATCTGAATAAAATCAAATGCTATATATATATATATTATGTTTCAGGATCTTGCAAATTGCCTTCTACTTTTCATCTGCTTGTGCTGTGTCTTAGACTACCTGTCTGAAACTCACTCACTGATAGGGACATCCTAGTAGCTATTTGCACCAAAAAGTAGAGAGCCTTCTAGGGCCTTCAAGAATCCAGTTTCCTCTAAGGACATTGTGTACAGTAATTGATATTTTCAATGATACCTGGAAATCATTAAGAAAATGTTAAATTATGTTTAATATACTTTTTAAAAGAAGGTAGGAAACTCATGTATTTAAAAGAATTTCCATTTTTAAAAATCTATTTTTCAGAACTAGGTAGAGGCTTTATAGAAAATTGATGGCATTATACATACTAACAGGTTTGTAGGAGCCTCAGTGCTAATTGTACCTATTTTAGAGCCTATTCTGTGCTCCAGAGTTTGAAAGCGATTTGAAGAGGATTCCAACAAGAATAATAAAGGAGATTAAAGGGCTAAAAAATAGGAACCCATGAAGAGTCATACAGTGTTAGAACTGGAAGGAATTCTGGAGATAATCTCGCCTCTTTTGAGGAATACATGAGGAAATTAGGCCCTCAAAGGGTTGAATGATTTCCTAAAGTTCACACAATTTTTAAGGGAAAGATTAGGAGCTACCACTTCAGTCTCCTGCCCATTCCTTTTATAATAGCCTATAACTCAATGCTGGTAAATGTGACCATCAATTCCCCTGGAACTTGATTTATTAGTGAGTCCTTCACTAGATGCTAATTCAAATAGCAAACAAACTGCGATTCACTTGTTTGAAAGAGAGAGTCTAAAGTGGCTTAATGAATAGCCTATGAGTACCTTTAGTATGGGGCAGCTAGAAAGCACAATGGATAAGTGCCAGGTCCTGAGTCAGAAAGACCTGAGTTCAGATTCGGCCTCAGTCACTTACTAGCTGTGTGACCTGGGCCAATCACTTAACCCTGTTTGCTTCAGTTTCCTCATCAGTAAATGAGCTGGAAATGGGAATGGTGCACTTTAGTGTCTTGGCCAAGAAAACCCCAAATGGGGTCATAAAGAGTTGGACATGACCAAACAATAACAGCCTCTAGGTGTTGGCTGACAGGTCTCTGTGCCCTCATAGGACAAAAGGAGAGACCTTGCCTATGTGGCCCTAAGGTCCAAATGCTTTGGTCTTACATGCCCTTGACAGGCTTCATTTTATCATTCCTGATTTTTGTCTTGTACAAAGAGGATGATGTCTCCTTTGCCATACCCAAGTGCACTCTAGCTTCTCAGGCTTTGTCCTTATCAGTACCTTCTAGGAGGCAGAAGAGGTGCATGGTATAGTATAAAAAGCACTAGATTTGGAATCAGAGGGTGAGGGTTCGAATTTCAGCCTCACTGCCTTCTATCAATGTGAATGTGTTTGAGGTAGAGGGAAGAACATATGTTCAGGGATAGAGCAAGAAATAGCAAATGCTTTCCCTCTTTCTCCTTCTTATCCTTTTTCCTTCTTTCATTTTTGATTTCTTTCTCATTGTCTTTCTGTCTCTTCATTCTTTCTCTCCCTTCCTTCCTTCTCTGTCTATTCCTTGCTACCTTCCTTTCCTCTCTTCCTTTTTTCTCTCTCTTCTTTCCTTCCTCCTTTTCTCCTTCCCTCCTTTCCTTCCTTCTACCTCTTCTTTCCTTCCTTCCTTCTCTCCTTCCTTCCTTTTTCTTTTCTTTTCTTTTCTTTCTTTCTCTCTTTCTTTCTTTCTTTTTTTTCTTTCTTTCTTTCTGGAAGAAGATAATGAATAGACCAGTTTAAGTAAAGTGTGTGTGGGGAGGTAGTATTTGGGAGTAGTATGAGACTTTTGGATACTCTTGTCCTCCCCAGATTTTCATGACATTTCTGTCTACTTGTTCTCCTGCTACCTACTGGACTGATCCTTCTTAGTTTCCTTTGCAGAATTATCAACCATGGAAGCCAGATTATAGAGGACCTGGAATACCAGGTTAAGGAATTTGGAATTTTCCTATAGGCAATGGAGAGATATTGAAGGTTTTTCTACGGGGAAGGGAGAATGGCAATAATACCACTTTCATGATAATAGCTCTATTAAATAGAGTTGAAAGGGACCTTAGAGGCCATCAAGCCCAATGCCCTCATTTTACACATGAGGAAACAGAAAGATGAAATCACTTGCCCATGCAGGATTTGAATGTAGGGCCTCCGACGCCAGATCCAGTGCTCTTTTTAAAAAAATTTTTATTTCCTTCAATATTTCTTAATTAATAAAGAAAGTGAAAAAAGTATACTTCAGTCTGCACTCAGAATTCATCAGTTCTCTCTCTGGAGATTGATAGCATTTTTTATCATGGGTCCTTTGGAATTGTCTTGGGTCATTGTATTGTTGAGAACAGCTAAGTCATTCACAATTGATCATCATACAATATTACCATTACTATGTACAATGTTCTTCTGGTTCTGCTCACTTAAATTTGTATCAGTTCATGTAAGTCTTTCCTGGCTTTCCTGAAATCCTCCTGTTCATCCTGTCTTATAGCACAATAGTATTCTATTACAACCATATGCTACAACTTGTTCAGTCATTCCCCAATTGATGGGCATCCCCTCAATTTCCAATTCTTTATCACCCCAAAAAAGAGCTGCTATAAACAAATAGGCCCTTTTCTATGATTTCTTTGGGATACAGACCTAGTAGTGATATTGCAGGATCAAAAAATATGCACAGTTTGATAGCTCTTTGAGTGTAGCTCCAAATTGTTCTCCAAAATGATTGGACTAACAGAAGCAGTGCTCTTCCCGTTTTACTGCACTGCCTCAACACACATTTATTAAGTACCTTACTGTGTTCCAGGCACTGTGCTAAGCAATGCATATGCAAAGACAAAAATGAAGCAAACCCTGCCCTCAAAGAGCTTATATTCTTTTGATGGGAAACAACACGTACATAGCAAATGAAATATAAGATATATGCAAAATAATTTGCTTGGGTGAGAAAGCAGCATGTAAAGTACAAAGTTCAGCTTTCTGGATAGGCTTCCTGTGGAACCTGACCTGAACTTTGAAGGAGACTTCATCGTATTATATGATGTAGACATGAGGATAGAGAACATCCTCCAACATGAGGGACAGATTGTCCAAGCACAAAGAAATGGGAAATGGAATGGCACCTAAAGAGTATAGCAGAAAGTCCAATTTGTCTGGAACATAAAACATGTGAAAATGTGTGTTAATGGTGGAATGTTTGAATGGTGGGCTGGAGCCCAGTAGTGAAAGGTTTAAAAAATCAAACAGATGAGTTTGTATTTAATGCTAGAGATAAGAGGGAGCTCTCAGAATTTCTTAAGTAGGGGAGTTCTTTAGCTTTAGAGTTAGAATTTTCTTAACAAAAACACTGGAAGAGAGCAAAGGATATTTCTGTCTCCATTTTACTGATCTCTAAGGTTTCCCAGTTAAATTAGTCAGCTAAGACTACAACCCAAACCACTTAACCCAGAACTCTTTACCTGTGGACCACATTGTCCACTCCCACTAGAAGTGGGCAATCCATTACCATGACTGATGGTGAAACAAGACAGTCACCAAGGTATCAGTGTTCTTATTGCCTCCTTACAGATCTCCACATGGGTAAGTCCAATAAAACCTATAGGAGAATCTTTCCAGTGTAGTGGTAGTAGCAAATGGTATGTTATAGGAGAGTAGCAGCAGTGGCATGCCGGCTGTTATCTGAACAATATTCTAGTTACTAGTGCCTCATGTCTTTTCCATGTGGTCACCTGTAGTTGACTTCCAAATTATCAGACAAATCATTCCTTTTTTCCTTTAGTCAAAGACCTTTATGGGAACTTTATTTTTTCCCTTCTGCTAACATTGACTTTCACAGTTCAAATGTTTTGTGATTGTGTGGGGGAGAGATGCTTCATAAAACTAAATTCTATTATTTATATAATTTCAAGGACAGGTTAACTTTCCCCAGTCTCCAATTTCAAAGTAGAAATTTGGTTCAGCTTATTAAAAATTCAGGGGGAAATAATACTGCTTCCTATCCTCCTCTCTCCTCCTCTCCTCTTCCCCCATCCCCCCATTTAAATAGCACCCAAAGTATTATTGTGTCTGAATCACAGTTTGGTGTCTATTCAGGGCTGGGTTGCAACTGGACCTGTCAGAATGAGGCCACAATGATTCATGATAGGGAACTGTTTGGTTGCCATTGACAACATCTAATATTTTCAGTTTTCTCTCTTGAGCAGGTTACATTATGTTTTGCCTGCAGAATGGGAATATTTTTACAATGTTGGGGAGTGGACAGGATGGTATGGGATAGGATGTGATGGGGTGAAAGGCTACCATTAATGACCACTCTCTGAGCCTTCCATGCAAGGTACTCAGTGTTCCTAAATATTAAGACAAGACTGGTTCAATTAATGTCATCACTTACTCTCCTAAGTTCTTCTGTGCCTGTGGAATAAAGTAACTTGGCATATGAGGCCCTTTACAATCTGCCTCCAGTTTTCCTTTTCAAGCTTCTCTTATGCTCCTCCACATGCTTTATATCCTAGCCAAGCAGGTCTTCTTTTTACTCCACATTCCCATCATGCCTTCTTCCATATCTCTGTCTTTGCTCATACCATCCTCTATCCATGCTACTATCTCTATGACATTGAACAAGTCACTTCCCTTCTCTGGCCTTCATCTGTACAATGAAAGGTTCTGACTCGTAGGTAAATCTATCAGGGCTTTCCAGCACTCAGTCCTATAGTCCTATAAAGAGATCTCCCTTTCCCCCAGTCTGTGCCCCTTGACATCTCTCACTTCTGCCAAGGCTCAGTTCACATGCTGCTTTCTTCGTGAAGCCTTCCTTAGTCCTTCACCAGCTGAAAAGGATTTCTCTCTCCATGGATTTCTCAGATGCTTTGTCTAGACCTCTCCTTTTTACTTACCCCATTCTACCTAGTATCCTTTTTGTTTATTTACAGATATTATGGCCCTTATTAAATTGGCAGTTCCTTGTAAGAAAAGACTTGCCTTTTATCATCTTCCCAACAACATGCATAGTGCCTTGCAGAGAGTTGGTATTTAATGAGTGTTTTTTTTAATTAATGTCAGACAACCCACGTTCTAATTCCAAATTCTAAATCTTTTACTGCCTTTGTGACCTTTAGAAAGTCATTTAACCTCTGGGCCTCAATTTTCTCATCTTAGAAGTACAGGCAGAGGAGGTAGAACTATTCAATACTAAGAATAACTTTCAAACTAGGAAAAGTAGCAGGGGGAGGGGGTAGGTAAATTAACAGGGAATTGAAACCCAAGATAGATGAAGACATAGTAAGAGTCCCAAGTTGCTCTAAATGAGCTTGACTTATTCTATGTCTGGAAAAACTTCATCCATCCTAGGGTACTAAAGAAATAGGCATATGTGATTCCTAAGTTGCTGTAAGTGATTGATGAACCATTCCAGTGAAGAGGATAAATGTCTCAAGACTAACTAAGGACAACTTTCTCCATTTTCAAAGAAAGCAGAAATGTGGCAGCTACAGAATATTACATCAGTGGACTTGGCTAAACTTCCTAGCAAAATTCTACCATCCAATAGTAAAGGGACGGTTTGTGAGCATTTAGAAAGGAAGCAACGATTACTGAAAAGTAGGATGATTTCATCAAAGAAAGATACTGCCTGATACTTTAAAAAATAGGTTTGTTATACTAGTTAGTCAAGAGAATACTATACATGGAGTATACCTGGATTTTAGCAAGCCATTCAACAACATTTCTCCTGATATCTTTTTGGCAAGATAGAGAGATATGGGCTAAATAATAGCACAATTAGGTGAATTTAATGACCAGACCCAAAAAGTAAAGTTGTTTGTTTTTGTTTCTGTTTCTGTTTTTACTAATTTGAACCTGGAAAGAAATCTCTAGGGGAGTTCTCAAGGCCTCCATATTTGGAGCCTGGGTCCTATTCAACATTTTTTATGATTGACTTAGATGAAGGGATGGTTGGCATGCTTAAAAAATTGAAGATAACACAAAACTAGGACAGTGGATTAAAAAAAAAAAAAAACACTACCACTCATCAGTCTGTAATGATGGACTGAATCTAGTAAGACCAATTTTAATGAGACTAAACATAAGGTCTTATACCAGGGTTCAAGAAATCATCTGCACAAAAGAGGCAGTGAAGTCAGGAAGATCTGGGCTCAAGTCTAACCCCTATTACATGTAGCTTTCTAGGCCTGGGCAAATTACTTAACATCTTGGTCACTTAATACCGTCATTTTACAATGTAAGTTATGAAGCAGGTTTTGATGTGCATTGATAGAAGGAGTTTCTCCCTTGTGAATTTCCTATTAGTTAATAAATCAGCAAGCATTTAGCAAATGTTATTATGTACCAGGCATAGTGTATGGTGTTGGTGACACAAAGACAAAAATGAATCTGTCCCTGTGCTCAGAGGGCTTGCATTCTGTTGGGGAGACTACATTGGTCAATCTATCAATCAATATTAATTGCCTACTATGTGTCAGGCACTGTGCTATGCTCTGGGGATACAAAAAGAGGCAAAAGACAGTCCCTTCCCTCAAGGTGCTTATGATCTATATAAGTATATATAGAAAAGAAATGCAAAATAAATATGAAGTAGTTTTGGGAGGGAGGAAACTTGCAATTGGGATAATCAGGAAAGGCTTCATATAGAAGGTTTTACTTTAGGTCTTGCTTGAAAGATTTAAGGGATTCTATTAGGTAACATGAGTGGGGAGGGGGTGTATTTCAGTCATGGAGTATGGCCAATATAAAGATGTAGGGACAGGAGATGTATGGACAGGAGAAGAACAGCAAAAAAGGGCAGTTTTTTAAAAAAAAGTGTGTGTATACATTATTTCTATAGGCTAGGATATAAAAATAACATAATGAGACTAGATAGGGAAATAATATGTAATGAGATTAGATAGTTTTGGGGGGGAGATAATTTGGGGTCAGCCTATGAAGAGCTTTAATTTATATTTGATTATTATTAATTTGATTAATTAAATTATATTAATTTGATCTTAGAGGCAATAGGAAGCCTCTGGAATTTATTGAATGATATAGTAAGATCACATTGCTAAGTAGAGAAATTGAGGTAGGATATTGGGAGAGTGGGTAGGAGAAGTTGGAATGGACCAAAGGGAAAGTTCCAAATATATGGAAATGTTTATGTTATTTCCTGATTCAAAATTTGTGGTAAGTTTGAAACCACATCATGGAGATGACTGTTTTCTGCTCCCTGTCTCCATCTCTTTCCTCTGCTGGGAATGCTTTTCCTTATATCAATCTCTGCCTAACAAACTCCTGCCAGCTCCCAAGGGCCAGTGTAGATGATACCACCTCCATGACTGCCTAAGCCAGGTGATCTCTCTTCCTGTTCTGAGCTCCTATAGTGATTGTCTTTGTGTCATTCTGATCATACTTATCCCATGAGTGATGGAACAGAAAGAGACAAGTGCCACAGGAGGTCAGAAGAGGAAGAGAGATCACCTGATTTGGATAATCAAGAAAGGCTTCATGGAGGTGGTATCATCTACACTTGTCCTTGGAAGATGGCAGAAGTTTGCTAGGCAGAAAAATTGGATTCTCATCCAGACCTTGCTGCTTTCTAATGGAAAAGCCACTCTCTGAGCCTGTTCCCTTGTTTGAAAAATAGAGATCATAATACTTGTACCATCTGCTTCATAGGGTGACTGTGATGAGAGTACTACTTGAAATTTAAATGCTAACTCTTATTATTAAGGACTTTAAAGATCATTTAGTCCAATACCCTCATTTTATAGATGGGGAAATTGTGACTCAGAAACAGAGTGACTTGTCCATTGTTAAGATATAGTAATACAGTTAAGTTTTGCAGTGGATAGAGTGCTAGATTTAGAATCAGAAAGACCTGAGTTCGAATCCTGCCTCAGATCCTTACTAGCTTTGTGATCCTGGGCTAGTCACTTAATCTCTCTTTTCCTCAGTTTCCTCATCTGTGAAATGATAGAGTTGAGCTCATGGCCTTAAAGCTCACTTCCAGCTTTAAATGTATTATCCTGTGAGCTGGTAATTAATAGAATTTGGAATTATTCAGACTCCAGATCCATTACTCTTGCCCCTATGCCATAGCTGCTTTCTTTTCTACTTCAACTATAGCTCATCTTGTCTATTTGATTGAGGTCCACAAAATCAGTGCCCATCTCTTATTCTACTTTGTGTTCATCCTCATTCCTCAGTATAATGATTTGCATTATGTTAGTGCTCAGTAAAGATTGATTAATTGATTGAATGAATGAATATAAAAGCTCCCATTCCCTCTACTTGTAACAACTACTACACCAGGAAATTTGACTGATATATCACCACCAGCACCATCCCCTTCATGTTTGTGATGTCAGTGTACTGTTCTTACTCTCTCATTTCCCTTCCAAAATTCTGCCTTCCCCAAAGTCAATCATTATTTAATAAATGTCTACTATGTGCCAGGCACAGGAGAGTTCAGAACATTTACATATGCCACTTTTCATTGGTTATTGATTTCTAGTGTAGGAGTTCATTGAAAGGAAAAATTTAAGATCAATGGAGACAGGAATAGTCAAGAAAAGCTTCTTGGTGTGGGTGAGACTTGGGCATGATTTTGAAGGCCAGGTGCAATACGCATAGGCAAACAGAAGAAAGGAAGCCAAAACAAACTTGGCATGTCTGTAGGACAGGGATGAGTTTGGCCACACTGCAATGGATGGTCATGCTGTGGAGTGGTTGAAGTGACAAGCCAGTAAGTTTGTACTCATTGAGATGTGTAAGTGAGACTCATAGCAGTCAAGACGACCCAAACAAAGAATTATTTATATGTTATTTTGAAGCAATGGAACCCGAAAGGCATTTGCTCTGAGAATTATCTTTCTCTCCTCATTAATTTAATATTGACTCTTCCTAGCTAAAAAGCATTCTCTTCCAAATAAGTAAAGCAAAGAAAGAGAAACTTTCATCCAGTGGAAGAGTTAGAGGCATTTGTTTTCTTGGCATGTAACCTGCTGTTAATAAGAGCCCAGGTCCTGCTATAATCTTATTCCCATCCATTTTTAGATAGACTTACAAAGTTAAGCCTTTAGTTACTGGTAGAAATCCTAATAGAATTTCCATTGGCTCAATGTTAAATGTATTCAATGAGAATTACTGGACCTCTGAAGGGGTTTTGTTTTACTCTGTTTTCTTTGATTCATCAAGATTATGTCATAGGCTGAAAGCTGGCAAATCAAACTTTCATTGCCATCTTTAACTTTCTGGTAGGAATAGCTAATCCATTGGATGGCAGAATGGGAATCCCTGAAATCTTGACAAACAAGAACAATCCAATAAGTTAAAATTTAATAGAGATTAATATAATGTCTTACACTCAGGTTATAAAAACCATTCGGTCAATAAGTGTAGGATTGCAGGGATGTGGTTCAGCAGCAATTCAGGTGAGAAAGCCAATAGTATGATGTGTCTTCCAAAAGAACTAATATGATTTTGACTAGACTAACAGAAGATAGTGTCCACAGTGAGAGAGGAGGTCATTCTATTGTACCTAGTCAAGCCACATCAGGGGCACTGTATTCAGTTTGAGACACCACAATTTAGAAAGAGCATTGTTAAGAATTTATGAAGCATTTGCTATGTGCCAGACCATAGGCTAAGCACTGGGGATGAAAGTACAAAGAATGAAACAATCCCTATTTGCAGGGAGTTTACATTCTAAGGGAGGGAGATATTGTGTGTGTGTGTGTGTGTGTGTGTGTGTGTGTGTGTGTGTATCATACCTATAAAATGAATAAATACAAGTATATATCTGATAGTTAAATACAAGGTCATTTGGGAGTGAGGGAGGGCACTAGCAATTGAGAGGATCAGGAAAGCCTTCATGTTGAGATAGTCCTTGAGCTCGTGTCTTAAAGGATGAGAGGAACTCTATGAGGTGAAGGAAAGGGGGGATTCCATTCCAGGCATGTAGGGTGGGCCATTGCAAAGGGACAGAGAAGGGAGATGGAACAAAGAAAAGGCCACTTTGAAGGTAGAATGGGGAGAGGAGGGAACGAGTATTTGTAAGTATCTACTATGTACCAGGTACTATCTATATACTTTACAGTTATTATTTCATTTGATCATTAGATCCTGTTTGGCTAGATTGTAGAGTGTGTGAAGGGGATATTACATCTTAATGAATGTATAAAGAGAGACATGGGGCCAGATTACTTTAATTTAGGGTGAGACATGATAGGTGTCTGCAAGGATTTGAAAGACTGACTTGTGGAAGAAGTATTAATTTTGTTCAGCTTTGTCCCAAAGGGCATAACTCAGATTAGTGCATAAAAATTATAGAAAGGCAGATTTCAGTAAAATTAAAGAACACCTTCCCAGGAATTCAGTTCAGTAAGTACTTATTAAGCAACTACTAGTGCAGGGCACTATATGGATTGCTAGGGGTAGAAAGATGAAAAAGAACAATTAGGGGACTCTTACTGTAGTCCAAGCGAAAATTAATGAAGGCCTAAACTGCACTGGTAGCTGTGTGATTGGATTGGGATGGATGATGAAGGAAACTGTGGGGGAATAATGAATAAAACCTAACGACTGATCAAGTTTTTCAGCATGGAAAAAGAAAGGAAAAGAAGAAAAAGAAAGAAAGAAAGAGAAGGAAGGAAGGAAGTAAAGGAAAGGGAAAAGAAAGAAGGGAGAGAAGGAAGCAAAGAGAAAGAAAGGAAGGAAGCATTGTAACGTTTGTAAAATGTTTTACATTTATATTCTTATTTTAGCCTCACAACAACCATGTGAGATAGGTAGGCACTATTTTCTCCCCTTTTTGTTGTTATTGTTCAGTTGTGTCCAATTCTTTGTGACCTCATTTGGGGTGTTCTTGGCAAATATACTGGAGTGGTATGCCATTTCCTTCTCCAGCTCATTTTACAGATGAGGAAACTAAGGCAAACAGGGTTAAGTGCCTTACCTAGGTCACACAGCTAGTAAATGTCTGAGGCTGGATTTGAACACAGGTCCTCCTGATTCCAGGCCTGGCACTATGTACTGTGCCGCCTAACAGCCCATCAGAGATTAGTAGGATTAACATAAGCAGTCAAGGTTAGAGTGCATACATTTTTAGTGGACCCAGGCAGCCTGGTTTCATGACTCCCTTCCTGCAGGCTCAGTGTCTCAATAGTTGGGTACAGAAAAAACAGATACAATAGGAAGCCGGGTAGAGGTGGAACAACAGTAGGACAAGGAGGCAAGAGATTCAAGAGATAGTATTCTCTTTAAATGACCATGTAGAGGGTCAGGACTGTGGACAGAGGGATGATGAACTGGGCAGGAAGGAGAGACTTAAAGTCACAGTGAGGTTGGAGATCAGATTCTGAGAAATGAAAGGACAGGAGATCACGACTGGTGAAGAAAATGAGATCTGTCCAGCAGCAGGATGAACTCCTTCATAAGGCAGTAGTTTCCCCGTCACTGGATTTATTTGAAGAGAAAATGGATAACTACTTGGAAATGATATAGAGGTGATTTATGCTTCAGATGAGAATTGGACTCTGAGGGCCCTTCAGGCCTTGGGAATCGATGATAAATGAGCGGTGTCTTCTCTAAGAGAAGTACCACTCTTCAGCTTTGGAAGTAAAATACATGCATAAAATTAGAGTAGGAGAACCTGCAGCATGGTAAAATGGGAAGAATACTATACTCAGAGTCAGTAAGACATGGGTTTGGATCCCTCTAGTATTCCCAAGCTGTAAGTGTTAATTAGATTACAATTTCTTTGAGAAAAGGTACTGGTTTGTTTGGTTTTTTAATTTCTTTGTTTTTGTTTGTTTGGGGGGGTTTATCTTAGCCTTTCTTTCTTTCCCCAGCACTTAATACAGTACCTGGCACATGGTAGGAGCTTGAAAAATACTAGCTGACTTGCTGACTATGGGCAAGTTCCTTAGCCTTGTAAGTCACTATTTCCTCATCTGTAAAATGGAGTTGATAATCCCTGTAGTTCTCATGAATCAGGGCAGCTGTGAGGACAATATGAGATAACAACATGTGCAGAGAACTTTCTATCATCCTCACTACTGATAATAATCATCATATAATGTTAGCTCTGTTAGTGATGTCCAAGCCCTCTCATTTTACAGATGAGGAAAGTGAAGACTTGAGAAATGGAATGAGTTGCTCCAGGTTTATAGAGGGAAAGTCAAGTCTTGTTCTACTCCTTAAAATCTCCTGAATCCACCTAAACGTATGTCACCTGCATTCTAGAGGAGAAATGTTGCATCCCAGTTTTATAGGAAGAGAAGGAGAGAAAGGTGGAAAGATTTGCCCAAATTCATCTACTGAAGCAGAGACACAGTAAGGAAGGCATTGGGTGATTGATCATTGCAGGATATCTGCTGTACTAGCCACTATCATTAACTATTCAGAAATCATGATTTTGCATGGAGTTTGTGTTAGGGGATAAGAGGGAATTACAGAATATAAAGAAAATACTATCCTTGCAGACTTTGTTTTTACTGAAAAGGAAACATGTACACAAGTAGACCTACATGAGTTTTGGGATAAGTGTAATTGTTGATACATCACATCAACCATGGTCTGTTTTTTTGCCCAAGAATGGCATAATCTGCTTCCTATTCCATATTACCAATTCAGTGTTTGAAAAAACAAAAAACAACAAAACTCAGCTGGATTAACATAAACTCTAAATGGAGTTGGAGCTTAACCCAGTAGATTACAGTCTGGCCTCATTTTGGAATTTGTGTTTTCAGAATCATGAAATCATATTTCATGATTATGGATCAACTTTGAAACAGTCAGAAAAGTGCAGTGTATGTGCCTTTGAAAGTTCTGTGTTATTGGAATTAATATAAAGGGGTATAGGACAAATAACATGGACCTGCCTAGTTTCATTGTGAAACGCTAAGGTTCATGTTCTCATGGCATTTTTCATGAGTTAAATAACTATCAGAGGTTCAACTTTACCTTCTTTTGCTTGTCAGAGAATAAGTTTTCTTTATTTCCTTGTAAAAATAAAAGAATACTGAACAGCATCCTGGGCATGTTGTGGCAGCATAGTCTATGTTGATTAAAAGTGTTTTCAAATGATGAAAATTACTTTCTCCTCTATAAAATGAGATCCAGATGATTTCTAAGGTCCCTTCCCACTTTAAATCCTACAAACTTAGATTAACTTGATTCTTGATTTGGGGAGAGGTAAACTATCTCACCCTTCTCCATGTCACCCCCTCCCTCCACCCACAGAAAGTTATATTTTTTAGCATGGGCACTTGAATTTTAATTGACAAAAATAATGAATATTCTTCTTAGCTAAGTTCATAACAGTAAAGTAATATTAAATATGACATGAATGGACACAAAAAAAAATTTAAACCAGTTGAAGTGGGTGCAATTTTGTGACAGCTGTAGGTATTTTGGGCTCTTACATCAACGCAGAATCTTTTTTTAAAACTTGTTTGCCCACTTTTGACAACTTTAACTATTCAAAACACAGCAGACAACAAGAAATTAACTTTAAAAGGTGCCTGAACAGTCAAAATATGTCACAAAATAAGTCCATTTTCTAAAGCTCATGTACTTTGCACATAGCAAAATCCATCAGACCCTTATTCAGACTTACTTTATATGCAATTCTAGCAAATTCAGATTAGTTGGTTTCCCCCATCTCACAAGAATAAAAATCCACATTAACCAGTGGGTGTGATAGGAATATTGTCATTAGAAACAAACAAGTAGAATGCCCCCAAAAAGTGACAACCGATAGTCTTAAAGTGAAGGAGAAACAATCATAAAACATACACACAAATTCAAAATGCGCAACACTCTGGGGCTGTTTATTATAAAGCCACATAGCCCTACACACCTGAATAGCCCCCAAATAGAGGGCTTTTCCACCTTACACATTACAGCATTTATGATAATCCATGTGCATTATCAAGAAAAGGTTGAATTTTGTTCTTTGACTTTGGTTTAAGACAACAGGGAATTATATAATTCATCTTAGAAAGATTATCTTCCAAAAATATTTTTTAAAACTTTTGGTATTTAAAAAGGGTAAACTCCAGTTATCCAAGAAATATATTTAATGTGAAACATACCACCTCCCCCAGTGATACCAGAGAAACTCGGTTTTGTTTAATATTGTTGATTTTGTTGTTATTTGATTCTTCTTTTCTTTCCTCCTCTCTCATTTCAAGCTCTTTATGCCTGGCATTTGAATTCCATATTCATCAGTTACAAAACTAATTTACAGCTATTGGACGCATTCCTAACTTTGGATTTATGCCATCCTCTCATTTTTTGAAATGATATTACCAATATATTTTATTGAGTACGCCTACAATGTCCTCGTGGTTAAGGATCTGCATCAATTCTCCATATCTACCTAACAAAGCCTTCCCAGAGAGCAGAAAAAACCCTAAGGACATTTGCAATGTCACACCAAGGAGGAGTGTATGCTAGGCACCTTTTTACAATATATTCAAGAATTTAGAATAAACTTAAAGCAGTCAAAAGAATAGACCTGGATAGACCTGCCTTTCTGGATGTGAAAGTGTGATTTTGTTCAATTATCTGTGAAATTCTCCCAAACTTAATAGTATTAGTCTATGCCTTTATTCTGCATTCTTTAGCAAAGGAAAATCCTTTTAGCTTATTAAAAATTTCATACCCCAGCTGGCCACATTGATTGTGACTGCATGTGTCAACTTGGCCCCCTCTCTTCTCCCTAGTGTCTGTTGCATTTGATAGCTCTCTGTAATCAGTAGGGGGCAGCTAGGTGCTGAAGTAGATTGGGCACTGGACTTGGAATCAGGAAGATGCATCTTCATGAAGTTCAAATCCAGCCTCAGATGCTTACTAACTGTGTGACTCTGGGCAAGTAATTTAACGGTATTGGCCTCAGTAACTCATCTGTAAAATGAGCTGGAGAAGGAAAAGGCAAAAGACTCCAGGATCCTTGCCAAGAAAACCCCAAATGGGGTCATGAAGAGTTGGACACTGGGGCAGCTAAGTGGTGCAGTGGATAGAGCGCCAGCCCTGGAGTCAGGAGGACCCAAGTTCAAATCCCAGTCTCAGATACTTGACACTTAACTAGCTGTGTGACTCTGGACAAGTCACTTAACCCCAATTTCCTCATCAAAAAAAAAAAGAGTTGGACACAACAACAAAGCAATCAGTAGGTTTAGATTTGAGGCAATTTAAGTGTTATATCATCATTTATCCAGTAATAATAATGACAATAGATAGCATTTATATAGTACTTTAAGGTTTCCAAAGCACTTTACAAATATTACCTCATCTTAGCCTTACAACAGCTCTGGGAGGTCAGTGCTTTTATTATCTCCATTTAACCTATGAAGAAATTGAAGATGAGAGAATGACTTGCCTAGGGTCACACAGCTACCAAGTGTCTGAGGCTGGATCTTCCCAACTCTAGGGCAAGTATTCTGTCCACTACTCCATTTGAATGGATCAAAGAAAACAGATATTCATTGAACTGCAAGGGGCATCTTGGCCCTTTAAAGGGAATTGGGCTTATACCCAACATCATAACAACATATTTTATGGTAGGATTATATAGAGATATAGATTAATCAGTCAATCAATGAACGAACATTTATTAACTGTCAGCTATATGCCAGGCACTGTGCTAAGTGCTAGGGATAAAAATATGAAAAAACATGCTCTGGGAGATATATACATATATAAGCAACAATATACAACCTGTTATAATTATATGATGGGTATTATATTAATCATATTGTATTAATATATCAACATGTAATTAATATAACATGTAAATGCGGTAGTATGCAACCAGTTACAATTAACAAGTGACTAGGCCTAGGCAAAGTTGTGGAATAAGTCGTTTGTCTTCAGTTGTCCACATCCCTCATTCTCCCAGGTGTCCTTATATTGTCCCTGCCTCTTTCAGCTGATCAAGGTTCTCCACAATTGCTTTTCAAACTCTAAAATGCTATATAAATACTAACTGTTACATATATGGTCATTGTCATGTTGTCCACCATAAGATTATGAGCTTCTTGGGGGAAGAGACCATTTTTGCCTTTTTCTGTATCCCTGGTGCTTAGCAGAGTGCCTGGCATTTAGTAAGCATTTAATAAATGCTTGATGACTTCTTGACTTGACTTCTCTTCGCTTTCCTCTGTGTTCTTTTAACTTAATGTACCAAGCCTGTGTCCCATTACTTCAGAGCCCCTGCAAGGGGACAAGTGGGATATAATAATATCCAAAAGGAGAATGATAATATAATAACAAGTTACTCTCATCTGTAATGACATGGTAAGGTCATTCAGCTGAGAGGTTAAAGTCTTACTTTTCTGAGATCATATTGTATACTTTTAACAATTTAAAAAATATAGTATCTTATATAGTACTGTATATTTATATTTATGTAGTACCTAATCTTTATATTATACATTATAATTTTATTTATTTAATAATAATTTTATTATTTATTATAATATTATATAATATGTATTTTAAATTTATATTTATATAGTACCTTAAAGTACTATATAAATGGTAACTGTTGTCATTATTATTGCTAGGTAAATAATGGTATAATAGTTGAATTGCTTCAAATCTAAATCTACTGATTGCTTTGTTCTTGTGTCCAACTCTTCATGACCCCATTTGGGGTTTTCTTGGCAAGGATCCTGGAGTCCTTTGCCTTTTCCTTCTCCATCTCATTTTATGTATGAGTTACTGAGGCCAACAGGGTTAAGTTACTTGCCCAGGGTCACACAACTAGTAATTAAATTTATTGCCTTAATTTAGGTACTCTTTAAGTACATAATTCTTCAATACTTATGCTTAGCCTTGGAGGTGAGTAGAGCTCAAGTCTAGAGCTCTCTTATTTCATCCACCCTGAACCCTTCCTTCCTAAAGAGAAATCTTTCTAATGGAAGGGGTTCTTTTTTTTTTTCATACATATTTCCCCTTTAAAGTGTAAATACTATCTGGATGCTATTTGTGCCAATGCTCAAAGAACATAGATTGATACTTTAGATACAGCTTGAATGCCATTTAAAATTTCACCATCCTTTTTGGTCCCCGTGGGAACTGAACGGACACATTCATCTCTGACTTCCCACAGGAAAGGAGCTGACTTGAGTCTTTTGATGACACATGAGTAATTCTCCATTCTTCCAGTGGTTCAGTGATTTCACTTGTGTGAGCATTCCCTCTAGTGATAAAGATCAGTGGCCATGCTGAATGACTCTCTTCTATGTGTTCCTATAGGTTCATCACTGGGGACCCACTCAGTATACTAGACCATCCTTATTTTCTTTTCATGTCAGATATTTAGAAAGCTTTTCAGTACCCAGCTAGGCTGGTCCTTAAAAAGCAGATACAGAAGGTGGAGCCAAGATGGCGGAGTAAACGCAGTGACTTGCTTAAGCTCTCCCCCAAACCCCTACAAATACCTATAAAAAGTGACTCTAAACAAATTCTAGAGCAGCAGAACCCACAAAAAGACAGAGTGAAACAAATTTCCAGCCCAAGACAACCTGGATGGTTGATTGGAAAGGTCTGTTCCACCAGCCTGGGAGAGGAGCATAGTTCAGAGTGGGCCTCACAAACAAAGATGGGGCCTCAGCAAACCTAGAGCAGGCCTCAAAGGATTGAATCACAGGCAGCTGTGGCCGTTTCCAGATTTCTCAACCCACAAATGCCAAAGACAGCTTAGAAGGTCAGTAGGAAAGGTCTGTTGACGACAGTGAGAGAAGAGCTTGGTCTGGCCCCAGTCCCGGGCATAGCCCGGGGTGGTGGCTGCTTCTGGAGCTCTCAGCCCACAAACAGAGGGGGTATCAAGTGGCTGATCAGAAGGGGACTGCAGGGATCTCTTTGCTGGTGCCGAGGCAGAATTCTCTTGCTTTGTCTGTGCTTGGATCTGGATCACAGTTCTGGGTGACAGTCCTTGGGTGAGGAGGAGTGCTGGTATGATGGAGCTTGTGGTGGTGGTGGAGAAGGAATCCTCCTCACAGTTCCAAGGCAGAAAAGAGTGCTTGTGGTCACTCATAGACCAGAGCACAGGCCAGGAAAGGAGTAAACACTTCACCCTTGATCATACCACCTTGGAAGAACTGAAAATTTATAGGTCCCTAGAAGTATCTCTGAAAACAACTGCACAGAACCCCTGAAGCTTGGGACAGTACATTCTCCACACTGGAAGCAGACCCTTACCTTAACAAAGAGTTTATAACTCAAGTAATTGACTGGGATCATGAGCAAGCAGGGCAAAAAAAGTCAGATCATAGGATCTT
Source organism: Vombatus ursinus (assembly GCF_900497805.2). Lineage (NCBI taxonomy): Eukaryota > Metazoa > Chordata > Mammalia > Diprotodontia > Vombatidae > Vombatus > Vombatus ursinus. The sequence goes on along the minus strand of NW_020940355.1, from coordinate 21,419,581 downwards.
ACTTTGGTGACAAAGAAGATCAAAACATACAACCAGAAGAAGGCAACAAAGTCAAATGTCCTACATCCAAAGCCTCCACAAAAAAATATGAATCAGTCCTAGGCCATGGGATTTTGAAAAGCAAGTAAGAGAAGTAGAGAAAAAAATGGATAGAGAAATGATAGTGATGCAAGAAAATCATGAAAAACAAGTCAACAGCTTGCTAAAGGAGACCCAAAAAAATACTGAAGAAAATAACACCTTAAAAAATAGAGTAACCCAAATGGCAAAAGAGGTCTAAAAAGCCAATGAGGAGAAGAATGCCTTAAGAAGCAGAATTGGCCATATGGAAAAGGAAGTCCAAAAGCTCACTGAAGAAAATACTTCCTTAAAAATTAGAATGGAGCAAATGGAAGCTAATGACTTTATGAGAAATCAAGACATTGTAAAACAGAACCAAAAGATGGAAAAAATAGAAGAGAATGTGAAATATCTCATTCAAAAAACAACTGACCTGGAAAATAGACCCAGGAGAAATAACTTAAAAATTATTGAACTACCTGAAATCTGTAATCAAAAAAGAGCCTAGACATCATTTTTCAAGAAATTATCAAGGAAAACTGCCCTGCTATTCTAGATCTAGAGGGTAAAATAGAAATTGAAAGAATCCACCGATCACCTCCTGAAAAAGATGCCCAAAGGAAAATTCCTAGGAATATTATAGCCAAATTCCAGAGTTCCCAGGTCAAGAATAAAATATTGCAAGCAACCAGAAGGAAACAATTCAAGTATTGTGGAAACACAATCAGCATAACACAAGATTTAGCAGCTTTTACATTAAGGGACTGGAGGGCTTGGAATATAATATTCTGGAGGGCAAAAGGGATAGGATTACAACCAAGAGTTACCTACCCAGCAAAACTGAGTATAATCCTTCAGGGGAAAAAATTGACATTCAGTGAAATAAAGGACTTTCAAGAATTCTTGCTAAAAAGACCATAGATGAATAGAAAATTTGACTTTCAAATACAAGACTCAAGAGAAGCGTGAAAAGGTAAACAGAAAGAGAAGTCATAATGGACTTATTAAGGTTGAACTGTTTACATTCCTACATGGAAAAATGATATTTGTAACTTCATGAGACCTTTCTCAGTATTAGGGTAGTAGGAGGGAATATATATAGACAAAGGGCACAGGTTGAGTTGAATTTGAAGGGATGATATCTAAAAAATAAAATTAAGGGGTGAGAGAGGATTGTACAGGGAAAAGGAGAAAGGGAGAGGTAGAATGGGGTAAATTATCTCACACAAAAGAGGGAAGAAAAAGCTTTTACCATGGAGGGGTAGATGGAGGAGGTGGGAGGGAATAAATGAATCTTACTCTCATTGGATTTGGCTTAAGGAGGGAATAACATACACACACAATTGGATATGGAAATCTGTCTTACCCTATAGGAAAATAGGGGAGAAAAGGGTAAGAGAAGGGGAGATGATTGAAGGGAAGGCAGATTGGTGGAGGGGGTAATCAGAAGCAAACACTTTTGAGGAGGGACAGGGTCAAAGGAGAGAATAGAATAAATGGGGGTGGAATAGGATGAAGGGAAATATAGTTAGTTTTTCACGACATGGCTATTATGGAAGTGTTTTGCATGACTACACATGTATAACCTGTATCGAGTTGCTTGCTTTCTCAGTGAGGGTGGGTGGGGAGGCAGGAAGGGAGAGAATTTGGAACCCAAAGTTTTGAAAACAAATGTTAAAAATTGTTTTTACATGCAACTGGGAAATAAGATATACAGGCAATGAGATATAGAAATCTATCCTGCCCTACAGGAAGATAGAAGGGAGAAGGGATAAGAGAAGTGGGGCAAGTGATAGAAGGGAAGGCAGATTAGTGGAAGGGGTATTCAGAATGTATGCCATCTTGGGATTGGGGAGGGGAGGGATGGGAGAAAATTTGGAACTCAAGATCTTGTGGAAATGAATGTTGAAAACTAAAAATAAATTAGTTAATTAAAAAGAGATTAGAGCGGAATATATAGATCTGGTAGTCACCTGCACAGAAGTGACAATTAAACCCATGAGAACTGATAAGGTTGCAAAGAAGAAATAGAAAAGACCCATAAACACTAATGCATTGTTGGTGGAATTGTGAACTGATCCAACCATTCTGGAGAACAATTTGGAAGTATGCTCAAAAGACTATAAAACTGTGCATATTCTTTGATCCAGCAACATCACTACTAGATCTATATGTATTCCAAAGAGATCATAAAAAAAGGGAAAGGACTCACACATACAAAATATTTATATCAGCTCTTTTTGTGGTAGCAAAGAATTGGAAATTGTGGGGATGCCCATCAGTTGGGGAATAGCTGAACAAGTCATTGTATATGACTTGTAATGGAATGGTATATGACTTGTAATAGAATGTAATATGTAATAGAATACTGTTGTTCTATAAGAAATGATGAACAGGTGGATTTCAGAAAAAACTGGAAGGACTTACATGAACTGATGCTGAGTGAAGTGAGCAGAACCAGGAAGACATTGTACACAGTAACAGCAACATTGTGTGTTGATCAACTATGATAGACTTAGCTCTTCTCAGCAATACAGTCATCCAAGATAATTCCAAAAGATTCATGATGGAAAATGCTATCCAAATCCAGAGGAAAAATCTATGGAGTCTGAATGCAGATTGAAGCATACTATTTTCAAAAAAAAAAATGTAGAGTCTATGGCTAACTTGTACTTGAAGGCTTTCCATTGAAGAACCTAGGGCTATCTCAACACCACAGTGAGGCTTCAGAATAGGACTTCACAGGAGATATGAGACTATTTTAAAAAAAGTAATTTTCTTAACTCTTTTTCATCCTGCTGTCTTCTGAGCACCAAGATATTGTTTGTTTTGGGTGGGTTTTTTGGGAAAGTTTGTATGCCAGGTTTTTAAATAAAGAGAAATCTTTTGTCTAATATTTCTCTACCTCTTTTCACACGCTTAACCCATCGATTTGTGACTGAGAGTAGTGAGGTGAGCTCTAGGAATGTCCTGCCAGAAGATGGCCCTTAGAAAATAGTCCCACTGAGTTCTTATTAGTGTAAACATGATACACAGCAGCTTACCTTGTTTTGAAATACAAAAAATAAATCACAGAACAAATCACAGCCTCTTACTTTTATAATGTTTCCTACATCCTGTGGTCACTGGACAGGAAGGAGATCCTTGATTTTTCTAGACATTATCTGTTCAAGAAATTAGAACTGACTACTTAAAGTTTGCATTTTACTGACCTCAAAAGAGAATGTAAACCTAACTCCTCAGACAACCCAGTTTTTGTTGTTACCAACTAATGCTTTTATAGTTTTTAAAATGTCATTAGTTGTACCTTTTTAAAGGGTTGGTGATTTAGAAACTCTTGGATACTATGGAACTTAATGTGAATGTCACTTAATGTAAATGACAAACTTCACATCAATATAGAGAATAAAACCTGTTCCATTTATGGCACGGTTAGGCTTGAGCAATATGAATTGATTAAGATAACCAAGACGTGAATTTTTTTCCAGTTGAACCTTCTGGTTAACCCAAAAAATAAGAAACTTCATGTATCATCCAAATGGTTTATCTACAAAGTTTTTTTTAAATGCTCCTTATAATCTTTTTAAAATGTTCTTTCTGTGAAAACATAGAAATAGAAGTATATAACCTGTCAAATGACAATAATGGCCAACGCAAGGACAGTAAAATCAGCAATTCCTTTTTCTAAAAATTATTAGAAATTCTTTACATGTTTCTCTATCACCACTTCCACCACTACCACCGTGGGCTTTAGTCTTGTAATAGGTGGACTATTAGCATTTTTAAAAATAGTGACATATCTTCTATGAAGTCCTACTCTAAAGCTTCACTATAGTATGGAGGTAATTCTGGTTTTTTGAAGGTTATGGCTAATTTCTTTACTCTGAGTATTCTTTATACCACTATAGAAACTCTACATGTTTTAAGAGAAAGACTGATGTCTAGCTTTCTGGTGATGAGTCTGTCAGAACCTTGCAAGATTGGTCTTAGCTGGAGAACAGATACACAATTCACTGCTTAGCCTGTATTTGGAGCTCAGCCATGTTGGTGGGAGCTGCCAAGGCTTGTGTTCCATTGGTATAAACTTCAAGAACCCAGGATCCCACCAATCTACAATTAGCCATTGGAATTAACCCTTAGTGGAAGGAGCTCATCAGGCATGATAGTCTGTAAGATTCCTTTCAACTCTAAGTAATATATTATGAAATGTTGTCTAATTTATGGGTAGGAAAACATTCAGAATATAAACTTGTGCCTTCCTCCCTCTCTCCTTCTGTGTCTTCTGCCATCCACCTGTAAATAAATAGCTCATTTACCCAGGAGATAGAATAAATAAGCCAAAAGACACCCTGGGTCTTTATTAAACTGTTTTCTGTAGTGGATATGGCATTTTTTTTTCATTCTCCTCATCCTCTTTTTCTTTACTTTCTTCCTCCTGTGCCTTCTCTTACTTCTTAGCTCAAAAGTGCTACCCAATGACCTGTGAGCTGGTCTGTATCTTTTGTGCTTCCTCTCATAGACAGCCTCATTTTGCTATTGGTTTAAATGACTTTCATAAGTAATATGTAAAGACATTTAGTTCTTTCTCTCTGAAGAGCACTAGAGAACTCTAGTCTGTCCTAAGAAAGGGATGTATATATGTATGATGTATAGGAAAAAAAAAAAATATATATATATATATACACATAATATTCTCTGCTTAGTGCTGAGGGAAGTAAAAGGAAATTCAGGAACTATTAACTATTCTCCAGGACCTTTCAATCCAATTAGAATGATAAGATACCTATTTTTTTTTTTAATAGCAATATGACGTAGTGGACAGAGAAATAGATTTGGAGTCAAAGGATCTGGGTTCAAATCACCAAGTCTTTCCTTATTTTCCCTACTGCTACTGCCCTCCTTTTGAAACTACTTTGTATTTAACTGTTTTGTATTTATTGTAGTTAGGAGGCATAGTGGATAGAGTACTGGTTTTGGAGTCAGGAACATCTAAGTTTGAATCATACCTCAGACATTTGCTATCTGTGTGACGCTAGACAAGTCAGTTATCCTCTAAGCCTCAATTTCCTCATCTGAAAAACGTGAATAATAGTAGCACCTAAATTAAGCCAACCCTCAACAAGAGAAATTCCAAGCTTGTGCATGCCATCTTCCTCCCTGATCCCAGCTGTGTTCAGCAGCAATAGCAATGTTCGATTGCTTCCTCACTTCTCTTCCCCTTCCCCAAATACTATTTGGAAAATCATCAGCAACTTTTCTAATAAAGATACTTTATATATTACATTAAAAATGGAATAGGTTGTAAAAAGACAGTTGAAGAGACCAATTTAAGCCATTAGCAAGATAGTTTCCCTGCTAACAAGAGAACAGTTTTCTTCTATCTATGGTAAATTTCACTTAATACTAGCATCATTGACTGTTTAAATTTCAGAAGTCTTTTCAAATACTATTTCTGAGCTAAACAAAAAAGAAAAAATCAAAAACAAAAAAGACAAGCCTGACCCTCAAAGCAATAATAGAAACTTATATTGAGCTGAAGAAATCTAAAATTGTATCATCTCAGTTCCTGACCTTAAAAAAAAACCCTTGAAATGTAGGGCAAAAAGGACTTTGAAATCGACAGAAATTCATAGTTAGAAGTAGCAATATAAACAATGAAAAAATGTTGATCTTAAAAGATCATATGGCCAAAAAAAGGGGCTGGTTCCTGAAGGATCACATAAAGGTAAGAGATCAAGAAATTCTGCTTGTACTACTTGTTTCAGAGGCCTATAGACATTAGACAAGGCTCTTAACCTTTCTGGTCCATGATTTCCTCATGTAAAATGGGAGACAGTAATATTTAAATTACCTGTCTGACACAGTTGTTGGAAGAATCAAATGTTAAAAAACAAACAAAACAAAAAAGTTTTTTTGCAAACCTTAAAGCCCTTTTTCTGTTGTTGTTCAGTTGTCATGTCTGACTCTTCATGATCCCATAGACTTGTCCATGGGGGTTTCTTGACAAAGATACTGGAGTAGTTTGCCACTTCCTTCTCCAGTATGTCCCCATTTTACAGATGAGGAACTGAGCAAATAGGGGTTAAATGATTTGCTCAGGGTCACATAGCTAGTAAGAGTCTGAGATCTGAACTCAGATTTTTCTGACTCCAGGCCTAGTGCTCTATCCACTGCATCACCTAGCTGCCTCTCTATTCCTATAATATCTCATCATTTTCTTTTCTTTTTTTTTTTGTTACATCTCATCGTTTTCAAAGCACTTTGTCAACAGCCATTCTGTGAAGTAAATAGAGCAAGTATTTTTATCCCCATTTTATAGATGAAAAAACTGAGCCCAGAAAGCTCAAGGTCATACAATTAGTAAGTAACTGCCAGGGTCTTCTGGCTTCAAATTAAATGTTCTTTCCATTCTGTTGTTCTCCATGGCAGAAACTCTTCCTTTCCTCACTTCCATGTTGTTTATTGTTACCATCATCATTAATTATTAATAATTATAACAACAACAACAAAATGAATCTGGACTTTGAAAAGTAGGTGATTTTCCAGGTTTAGAACTGAACTTGAAGGAAAATAATTTTATAGTAATAAGGGGGGAAAAAATCAAAAGCTTTTTCTGATATGGCTTACTTGAACAAGGTCCTAAACAGGAACTTGGTCTAACTATATTATTTCCCTGCTACAGAAACTTCAGTAGCTCCCTATGTCCTATAGAACAAAATATAGCCCCTTCTGCCTGGCATTTTATTCCTTTCATAATTTGCCTCCAGCCTAACTGATTGAAGATCACTTTCCCTGGCACATACTTATTCCAAGCAAACTGGCCTACTTATTCCATGCACAACATTTCGTTACCCTCTTCTTTGTCTTTGCACTGACTATCTCTGGGGTGGGGAACTTGCAGCCTCGAGGCCACATGTGGCCCTCTAGGTCCTCCAGTACGGCCCTTTGACTGAATCCAAACTTCCCAGAACAAATTTGTTCTGTAAAACTTGGACTCAGTCAAAAGGCCTTACCCAACGACCTAGAAGGCCACATGTGGCTTCGAGACCTCAGGTTCCCCACCCTTGGGCTATCTCCATGCTTGGAATGCTTCCTTTCCTCCCCTTTGCCTGGTAGAATTCCTAGCTTCATTCCAAAACACATCTCAGCTGCTATCTTTTACAGGAGGCCTTTCCAGATTCTCCTAGCTCTTAGTGCTCGGGTTCCTACCCCAGAAATTACTCTGGAACCATTTCATACTGACTTGTCAACATGCAATGATACATGCATGTTGTTTCCCTGGAATAAAATGTCAACTCTTTGAGGGCAGAGGCTGTTTCATTTTAGTCTAGCATGGTGCTTTGCACATGGTGGGTGCTCAGTAAATACTTGTTGAATGGAACTAAATTTGTGTGCTCTAGTGGGTGCTCCTAGTGCTCTAATCTCCTCAACACTTGGCTTAGTGAGTCATGGGCCAGGCCACACCTGGGATGACCAAGACTCAATAGATTTATCCAGGACTCACAGACTAGCTGAAGCATCAAGTCCCTAAGAGTGTCAGGGAAGCTGGTGGTGGAACTCTTGACACTGGGTCTTTATTTGAGGCAGAACACCAATCCTTGAGAAGACTGGCAACAGCAAGGCAGAACAACGCTGTCAAAAGAATGGAGGTATAGGCCAAGGAACCAAGATGACCCTGAAGGAGGATTCTCGTTCTTGCTTTGCTACAACTTGAGTTGTAACCCTGGTCGAGTCATTTAACCTTTTGAATGAATTTAGGTTTCCTCATCTGTAAAAGGAGAATTAAAATAGCATCTACCTCACAGGGTTCTTGTGAGGATCAAATGAGATAATGTAATTAAGGCATTTTATGAACTTTAAAGCACTGTGTAAAGATGATGATGATAGGAGGCAGCTAGGTGGAGCAGTGGATAGAGCACTGACCCTGGAGTCAGGAGGATCTGAGTTCAAATCTGGTGTCAGACACCTAACACTTACTAGTTGTTGTGTGACCCTGGATAAGTCACTTAACCCCATTGCCTAGCCAAAAAAAAAAAGAAAGAAAGAAAGAAAAAGAAATAGATTTGTGGGGAGAGAAGAAAAAAATGGAAAAGAGAAAATTACTTTATAATTGCCAAAAAAAAAAATGATGATGAGGAAGAGGAGAATGTATAGGTGATCTTGGAAATTCATCTCCCTAGTCCTCAGTCTACTTATCTAAGCATCCCTCTTCTACCTCTCATATTCTGATTCTGATCTGAAATAGTTGAATGAATGAAAAAATGCCTCCTACCCACCTTACCTTCCCTCCCATCTCAAAATTACTAACAGAGTTATTCTTACAGATGATAAAGTTGTTCTTTGTGTTTAAGAGTCATGCTAAACAAATCCTTAAGACAATAAACATGTTCATTTTTTCTCCATGCCATACAAGTTACATCTACAATAGAGTGTTTTTAATTGGAAACAATCATTTTGTTTATTAATGTCACAGAATAAATTCTAGGTTCTAGTAGTAGGACTAACTCTTCCAGGCACACAGTTGTGAGAATTTAATTTTGTAAGTGAAATGAGAGACAGTGATTTTCTAGTCCAGGGGGAGAAGATATTTTAAATACAACATTATAAATGAAATAGCTATGATTGCTGGATGCATGATTAAAGATGATGGGAGGGCAAGCCAGGGATATCTATTTCCCTTCCTTTGATTAATCTCCAAAGGAAGCACCCAGGGACTGAAGTGGAGACCAAACTGAAAGGCTTTCCTGGAAAAAGACTGTTCTTGCCCTCTTATTTCCAGTTGCATTCCAGGTGCATTTCTGTTTTCTATTTCAATGTGAAAGGAAATCTTTTTAGTATCCTGGCGAGAACAACAGAAAATGTAGTCTTAAGAAATAGAGGATTTGAAGTAAAAAAGATGTGAATTCCAGTCCTGACACAAACACCCACTTGTTATATAAATAAGCTATAAATAAATTACTTTCCAATGCCTCAGTTTCCTCATGTAAAAAATGGAAATGATGCTATTTTTCTCCTCTGAATACTAGTAGAAAGATTATAGTACACTGATATTGATAGATATAGATAGCACCTTGAACTTCATGGAAGAAATAAATGAGTTATATTATTATTGGCCACAAGAAAGAAAAGGCAAGAAATACAGTAGGCTTTCATTTTTTTTTTTTAGGTAATGTGGCATTTGTCCCAAATCCACTGTGTAAATACTAACTAGCTGTGTGGCTTCAATTAGTCATTTCCTCTTACTTAGGACCCAGCCTTCTCATCTATTAAATGAGGAGGTGTTACTAGAAGATCTCTAAGGATGCTTCTACTCTGAACATTCTATTATTCTTTGCTAGCACCTTCATTTTCACTGAAAGTTTCTTTTTTAAGCCAGTCGCTGTGCTTAGGAGGATTATTTCATTTTCCTTTCCCAACATGATGAAGAGGAACAATAAACTCACCAGACATAAGATGTTCTTAAATCCAAGATTTATAAAAGTCATTGCAAAAAATGCTCTCATGAAAACATGTGTATGAAACACTGTATTCATGCTAAGAAAAAACTCATCCTGGCGTTATTAAAGGGATGATTTTTGAACATTTAGAAAAGGAATCGATGATCACAAAGAATCAGTCAGTATGGTTTCATCAAGAACAGGGAATGTGAGGCTACTCACATTTTTTTTTAACATCTTGTCTCTAGACTGATATGTCAGGAGATGCCAGAGATTTAAATTATAGCAAAACATTTGATAAAGTCTCTTCTGACATTCTTGTGGAACATATTGGGATATGGGTCAGGTGGTCAGCGAACCACAGCCCACAGGCCACATCCAGCCTGCTGCCTACTTGTATATAGACCACAAGCTAAAAATGTTTTGGGTTTTAAAAAAAAAATATATATATATATATATATATATATAAAACCTCAAAAAACAGACGAGGGGTCAGATTTGGTCCATGGACCATTGTTTGTGACTCCTGAGTTAGATGATAGTACAGTTAGGTGAATGTGAAACTTGTTAAATGGCTGGACCAAAAAAGCTGCCATTAATAGGTTAATGTCAAGTTAGAGGGAGGGTCTTTACTAGAGTGCCTCAGTGGTCTGTACTTGGTTTTATGCTTTGCAACATGATGAAAGCAGACACAGAATTCTTATCAACTTTGCAGATAACACAGACCTGGCAGGAATAACATTCAATGACAGAATGGGGATCTGAAAAGAACTCAACAGGCCAAAACAGTGAGCCTAGAATCAGGTTAGATGAAATTCAGTTGGGATAAATGTAAGATCCTTTTCTTGAGTTCAGAAGCATCAGCTTTTGTATGTATGGGGTTTAGTAGACTGCAAGATCAGTATCAGTCAACAATATGATGTGACAGCCAAAAAGTATAAAGATATGCTGGACTCCATTAAGGGACACAAAATATCCAGGACTAGAGAGGTAGAATTTTGCTGTCTCCTGCCTTGGTAAAAGCACATCTGGGATAATGTATTCAGTTCTAGGCATCATGTTTTAAGAAAGACATGGACAAGCTAGAGCACGTCCAAAAGAGAGCCACGAGACTGGTGAAGGGCTTTTCGATTAAAGGCCCTTTCGATGTTTCAATCTCTTTTTATTGGCTAAAAAAACCAAGGATGTATTTACTTCTCCAGAAACAACTTCTTGCTTCCCCAGAAGCAAAGGCAAAAATGATAGTTGTGTTCAAGTATTGGAAGGGTTGGAATGTCAAGGAGAGATGAGACTCATTTTGCTTAGTTCTGCAGGGCAGAATTAAGAGCAGTGAGTGGATGTTTCATCAAAGCAGATTTAGTCTTGAGGTAAGGAAAACCTTCCTGACCATTCTCAGCTGTCCAGCAGTGAAGTGGGCTTCCTCAGAGAGTAGTGGGGCTCCCCTCTCATTTCAGGTATTCATTCACAGTCTGTATGACTGACCACATTTCGGAGATGGTCTGCTCCTAGTAGGATTCCCTTCCAACTCTGAGATTCTCTGATTTATTAAGGATGACTTGCCCCCTATAAATATTGTGGAATCTTGATATGTATTTCTGTTACTTTGTTCAATATTTCATCAATTTAGCAAATGCCCGATCAGGGCGATGTCCAATTTCCTCCCAGAGTGAACCAGACAGCTGGGTACTATATGTCCATTCACAGACTGCCTCTGTAACCCCTGCTGCCTCTATAACCCCTGCCAACCCTCTCATTTATGTGTAACATTGGCCTCAAGGCTTCCTGGGATGTTTGGCATTTCTTCTTGTTGTTGCATTATTTATTTTTGTTTTTGTCATCAAAATTGAAGATCTGATACCAATAGAAGTTAACAAACTTAGACCTTATATGTCTCCTTCCAACTTTCCCTCAACCCATTACTCTGTTATAAACACAATTATCATTTGGACATCTATACCAGAATTTTTTTTATTATTTTGCTATTGAAAAGTCCTATGACAATACCCAAAAACATAGCAAACAGAACCTGACATTAATCTTTAATGTTCTCAGGGTGAATAGTTTTAAGCTGAAATAGTCACAGAGACAGCTGTCAAACGTTGTCAACTGGAACCGATGAAAGAGAAAAATGTGGCTTCTGAAAACCTACTTGCAAGATGATCTAAATATTTTATTTTCTCTTAAGAAAATCCTGGCCAGATCTGCCCCCTTCTCCACCAATCTTACAACAGCCAGATGATTTATGGAGAAGCCATCGTTTGGCTTTTATGTTGGGAGCAACAGATGAATGATTGCTTCTAAAGTGTTGCTGTTTAGTGAGATATTAATGGGAGGGATAATCCATTTACATTTTTACTGCAGAAGTTTTGCAGTGCTTTGGGGATTCATTTATCCTTAGCAGTGGCAAGAGAGCCTGTGATGAAATAAAATGAGAGTAAAACTCAATGTAGAGGCTTCCTCAGAAAAATCTACTAACTGGTGAGTTTTTCCCAATAGCCACACGTATTGAGTAATCTCCTTTCTCTAAGACAAGGGTGTTTTCTGACGACTTGTGTAAATAAATGTAACTTGAACCTGAGGGGAAAAGTATGGGGGAAAGAATTTAAGTAAGGGAAAAAATGAGGGAGCAACTGAGGTGACATCAGTATGGTAGTATATTTTAGACCATCTGGGCAAATAGAGGAAAAGGACAATGAGTTTCTGTACAATTAACAATGCTAGCCCAGAGGCAAAACATAATAGCAATAGGGGGATTCAGTTATGTAGGCATCTAATAGAGGTTTGGGTTTTTTTTACAAAAAAAAAATTGGCCATTTGATAAATTCTTGGTCTATCTTTTTTTTTTTTTCTGAGGCATTCAGAAGTTAAGTGACCAGCCCAGAGTCACACAGCTAGTAAGTGTCAAGTATCTGAGGCCAGATTTGAACTTCGGTCCTCCTGACTCCAAGGCCAGAGCTCTATCCACTGTACCACCTAGCTGCCCCCATTCTTGGTCTATCTTAACTTCTTTTCTGAATTTAACTGTGATCTATCTGTAAAAATTTGTAAATGAGGTAAAAATGAGGGTAACTTGAGGAGAGTTAGGAATGACTGTCTCATCTTAGAATTCACAATAGCCAAAGTGTACGGCACTGGGTATTGTTAGATATGTACCCCGGACTGCAGAAAAACAGAATTTGGTAAAGTCTTGGCATTTGTGGCTCCATGGCCTGAAGCCTTACAACAGAGGTCTTAACCAGGGGTATATAACTTTTTTTAAAATGTATTTTACTTTGTGTAGATTATTCTGAGAAGGGGTCCAAGGTTTCACCAGACTGCCAAAGGAGTCTGTGAAACACAAAAAACTGTCTAAGAACCCCAGCTGTACCAGAAAAGGTAACCCAAGGGGTCTAGTCACATTCTGCCTTGGTAAAAGTAGATACTGGACACACCGTTCCTGTTCAGTTCTCAGTGTACATTTAAAAACAGAAACAAAAAAGCTCGGCTATGATCACTGAACCCCTTCCTACCCTGAACTTAGAGCAACTGTGCAGATTAGGGGAGGTGCTAGAAGACTTTGGATGAACAATTATCCCAATTTTCAAAAGGGACGCAGGTTTCACAAATTATAGACTATTGAATTTGACAGTGACCCCCAGAAATCATTTAAACAGAAAACAGTTGATCTGCGAACACTTGGGAAAATGATGATTGCTAGGAATTCCTGCGGACAAAATGGAAAAATGTGGGTTGGACAATAGTAATCAGATGGATTCTTCAAGTCAAGCATTTATAAAACCCTTACTATGTGCCAAGCACTGTGCTACACACTCAGGATACAAAAAAAGGCAAAACCAGCCCTGTCCTCAAGCAGCTCACAATCTAAAGGGGGAGATGATGTGCAAACAACAATATACAAACAAGAAATATACAGGCGATACCGTAAGTAATCTCAAAGAGAAAGCACTAGCAATGTGAGGGACTAGGAAAGTCTTCTCATGCAAGGTGAAGGAAGCCAGGGAATCCAGGAGACAGAGGTTTGTAAATAGTAAAACCACCAAAGATCTTTAGTGAGATGCCATAAGGTTCTCTTTTCAGTTTTATTATGTTCAACAAATTTATCAAATACTTGGATGAAAACATTAACAATCTATTTGTTAAGTTCCCATGCAATGAAGCTGATAAAGATAACTAATATGTTGGATGATAAAATCAGAATCCAAAAATATCTTGACAGGTGGTAACAGTTGGCCAGCTAAAACAAGATGAAATTTGCTTGGCTAAGCATACCACACTTAGATTTAAAGAATTAATTGCAGAATTATAGGAGATGAGAGATGTGGTTAAACAGCAGTTCGTGGGAACAAGACCTGGGGGGTTTTAGTGAGTTTCAAATCCGATATGAGTAAGCAGTATGAAGTGGCTGCCAAAAATTCTAATGAGATCTTAGATTGCACTTGGAGAAAACCAGTGCACAGAAACAGGAGACGAGATCATCCGTCAGAGCACATCTGAAGTATTGTGGTCAGTCCTGGGCACTTCATGGTAGGAGGCAATTTGACAAACTGTAGCATGTCCAGAGGAGGATGACCAGAATCCCAAGTAGAGTTAAAGTAACATCAGATGAGGAGGAAAGCAGTTAAAGGGACTAGGAGTACTTAACTTGGAGGAAGCTGTCTTCAAGTGTGTGATAGGTTAACATTTGAAAGGAATTAGCTTTATGCTGTTTGACTTCAGTTTTCCTCATTGATGAAATGAGTAAAATAATGGTACCTGCTTCACATGGTTGTTGTGAGGATCAAATGAGATAATGCACGTAAAGGACTTTTGTTAACCTTAAAGTGCTATATAAATGTTAGCTATTGTTAATGTTGTTGGCTCCAGGAGGCAGAAATTGGATCAAAGATTGAAGTTATAGGGACTTAGAGTTCTGTTCAGTATTTGGAAGATCTGCTAATTACTAGAGATGTGCAACAGTAGAAAGGCCTCTCTTGTGATGCAAGGAATTCCTCATCACTCAGTCACTTAGTAATTAATGTGTTAAGCAGCTCCTATGTGTCAGGCACTGTGCTAAGTGCTGGGGATACAAAAAAAAATGCAAAAGACAATTCTCACCCTCAAGGAACTCACAGTCTAACGGGAGAGACAATAAGCAAACAAATGTGTTCAAACAGGCCATATTTGGGAAGTAAGTGTTTGTGCAGTGGCTGGAAGACCATTTCTGAGGTCTAGTCCACTGTTCCCAAGGCCTGCAGCATTCTTGAATGACACAAGGCAATTGGACTTGATGATCTTCAAGCACCATTTAAAGCCTAAGAGTCTCTGATTGTCTGCCATGTCATGAGCCAGCCAGGGTTATTTTGTGGAAGGTCTTGTGCCTGAACATTGCACATAAAATGCTGGGTTTAAAATGGATAATTACATATAGCAATTTTCTAGCTTTGTAAAAATTTAAGTGTTTCAGAAATGTCACTGCCTGACTGAATCAATGGTTTTTATGTCATTCTGTTTTGTGTGTGTGTGACTGAAAGTGATATTAAATTGATCACAAAATCTGGAGAAGCAGATACTTTCACACCAAAGTTGCTCATAAATTTGATTTAGTGCTATGTTAAAACAAGAAGTGTCAGAATAATTGAGGGGATTGTTGGGAAGAAATCCTTAGTTTTTACTTTCTGGTGTCTTTGGTTCTGGAAAAATTCAGATAAAAGGCTGTGCATAAGTATAAAATATTTCTTTACAAATTGGATATATATATATATGTGTATGTGTATGTATATGTATATGTGTGTGTATATGTGTGTGTGTGTATATATGTATATATATGTGTGTGTATATGTGTGTGTGTATATATGTATATATGTGTGTGTGTGTGTGTGTGTGTGTGTGTGTGTGTATGTATATATATATATATATATATATATATATAGGTGTTTCTGGTTTTCCTTAATGTAGTAAAGAAGAGGCTCTTTGGCAATAGATAGCTGCTGTTTTGGGTTTTTTTTGTCCGAGTGCTGTGGTAGTACTGAGTCTTGGGTAGGCTGTTACGCTTTCAGTAACCCATTTCACCTCTATCTTCTGTTCTCGTACAAATTCCTTGAGCTCTTAGAGAATGCAGGCATTCATGTAAGGTTGCTTGTTTCTGAACAAAAAATTACTTGTGAACTTTGGAGCTGTTCATTCTTGGCATTTGCTCATTTTCCTTGAGTCTTAATTAGTGAATTTCCCAAGCAAATTTTATTAAGCATATACTATGGACAAGGCTCTGAGTGACATACTAGGGATACAAATACCAGTCCCAGCCCTCGTGGAGCTTACTCTGATCTTTGTATGAACTCCAGGGACAAACACACACACACACACACATTCATACATATATATATATGTATGTATATGATTAAGTTGCAGCATGTTATCATTGTTGACCTGTACATGCAAAATGGACTGAAATATGTCTCTCTAAGGACATACACAAAGAGACAAGATGGGGATTTCCTTATCTGGACCAGATTAGAAGCAACAAGCCCATCCACTCTGAGCAGAACAAGAGTTTTGAACTGTTCCATTTCCATCTTTCGCCTTTTTAAGAAACCCAGTGGCTCTCCCACTCCCAGGGCCTTACCATATTAATGCTGAACTTAGTGTGGACGCCTTATTTTCTTAGCCCACTGCATGCAAGTCAGAACTCCCCATCTCAAAAGATCTGCCAACTTCAACTTCCTCATACCTGGAATTAGATGTGTGTGCTGCCATGCCCAGCAAGATACTTTACAGTAAAATAACCACCTAACAGACGTTGGAGGCTGACGAACCTCTCTCAGTTTAGCTAGATTAGTCCTTGGCTGATAAACCATTGAGAAGTCCGTACTTGAAGCTTTTCCAGCTTGAGTAGCATCTACCAGAGTTTATATTCCATTAATATGTCATTTGAGGAACCAAGGTTATCTCCATACAATATTGTGGCGTCAGTGAAGGATCTTAGAGGAGGTGTGGATATTTTTAAAACATTTCAAATCAGTAGGAAACTCTTAATGCTATCATTCAGTCAATATTTATTCTGTGTACCAGTACTAGGAACATTGCAGCCATTATATTTGGTTGTCTAGCTGTTTGCCACATTCATCACTGAAAAGTGAATGAATCTCTGCCTATCTTGACGATGCTCCAGAGAAGAAGCCAGAAAATTCAGTATGTAGTCACTTCCTGCTCTCTGGACACAGAAACTTACCACATATACTGTGCTAACTTGTGACATAAGCTGACTAGTGACTCCATTGGGAAACCTTGCATTAAGCACTATGAAGAATTAAATTAGACATAGTTCCTACTTTCTTAGAGGTAGAAATCTTAAGGTGAAAATGTACAGTCAGCATTGATTAGGACTTTTTTGCAAATGAGCAATCCTAGCTGCATATAGGTATGCAGGGCTTGAGCAAATGCAGAAAACAAGTTGATTCAGGGCTGACAACAAATGGAATTAATACAAATTTATTTGTGTGTGTGTATATATATATATGTATATATATGTGTGTGTGTGTGTATATGTATATATACATGTGTGTATATATGTATGTATAGTCAAATTCAAAAACCAAAGAATACTTTTGTTAATAATAAATTTAAGAACAATGCAAAATTAATTTGGTCATTCTTCCATTGCATTTTAAAGCAAAGATCTTGGATGTAAAAAGGGAAATTTCATCCATTTTTCTTTACGGCCAGAATTAAGCATTTCTCTGTACCTGGAAAAGGCCACGCTGTCAATTTGCATATGGACTATTTTGTACATGTTGACTCTAACATATAAAATTATATAATTATTTTATAAAAATATCATGATGATTCATAATACCATGGCTTTATAATACTATAACTAAAGTATTATCCTTTGGAAGGTAACAATGAAAACATTTTTTAAAATCTGGTTAGCCTTTCAAATGGATATTAGTCCTAGCACTACACACTAACGTTATAGATGGTTTTAGGTTGGCTCAATATTGCTTAGAATTTTGGAAAGCTTTCCAGAGAATACCAGCTTTGATTATAACATATGAAGTGTAAGAGAAATGATTTGCTGCATGAGATGAAGGAGTCTATTCAAAAGCATTTAATGCTTTTTGTATGGAAAGGATAGAAGGATGTGGTCTTGATCAAAGTACAGTTAGATGACTAAAGAACTGATTCAGTTGCTAAACACAGAGAAGTCACTTGAGGCAGCTAGATGGAATGGTGGAGAGAGTGCTGGACTTGGCTTCAGAAAGACCTGAGTTAGAATCCTGCCTCTAATACATACTAGTTGAGTGACCCTGAGCAAATCACTGAACCTCTGTTAAGTGAGAATAATAATAGTACCTGCTCCCATGGTTATGAATAATGGTTATGAGTAAAGGTTATGAGCAAATATATGAAAAGTGCTTTGCAAACCTTAAAGAGTTATGTAAGTGCTAATTATTAATAACAATAAAAACAACAACATAACAATTGTGTTGATATCAACTTGGAGTGAAGTCTACAGGGGAGTACCTCAGGGATCTGTGCTTGGCCCTGTGCTTTTTTATGTTTTATCAATGACTTCAGTAATATCATAGATAATGCACTTAACTAATTTGTGGATGTTACAAAGCTGGGAAAGTTAGCCAAAACATTGGATGACAGAGTCAAAATCCAGAAAGTTCTTGACACACTAGAACATTAGGATAAAACTAGTTTAACTAGGATAAATATAAAGCCTCACACTTGTGTTTTAAAAAAAATTCTAGTTCAGACGTACAAGATAGAGGAAGTGAGGCCAGTCAGGAATTCATCTGCACAAGTTTGTGGGTTACAGTGGACTGCAAACTCAACTGTAGTCAAGAATGTGACATGGCAGCCAAAAAGGCTAAGGGTATTTTAAACCCTATTAAGAGAAGCAGAATGTCCAGGACCAGGGAGGTATTAAAACTGCTGTACCTTAGTCAGACTAAGTCTAGAATATTGTGCTCAGTTCTATGCACTACATTTTATGAAGGTCATTGATATGTTGGAGAGCATCCATTGAAGGTCAGTGGGATGGGGAAGGGCCTGAATTACCAACATGTGAGGATTGATTGAAGAAAGTGGGTATGTGTGTCCCTTCAAAGGGAGAACTCAAGGGAGTTTAATGTCTGTCTTCAAGTAGTTGAAAGATTGTAGTGTGAAAGAGAGATTGTTCTTTTTGGCCCCACAGGGCAGAATTAAGAAGAATGAATAGAAGTCCCAAAGAAGAGATTAAGGCTTGGTATTAGGGAAAAAAATATCCTAAGAATTAGAGTCATCTAAGAGTACAGTAGTTACTTTGGAAAGCATTGGTTTCTTCTCCATTGGAGGTCTTTAAGAAAGAACTAGTTGACCACTTATTGGGTATGCTGTAGAGGGATTTCTTTTCCCATCTAGTTGAACTCAGTGGCCATTCAGATCTCTTCCAGTGCCAAAATTCTGTATCATTCTAATATGTAGGAGATTGTATGAGTGTGATCATAGGGAGGGGAAGTAGGATTGGACCATCTTTGTGTGGAAGATTGGGTGAATTCTAAAGATGGCTGATGAAATAATTTTCTTATTGAGTCCAAGGTTTGGTCCCTGAGCTGGTAGTTGTAAAGTGCTTAGCACAAGGGTCTTGCACATAGTAAGTGCTTAGTAAATGCTTATTATCTCCCTGTTCCATCTAAGCAGTTTATTTTACTCCCAGTGGCCATAGGGTGCATCCCTGAATTTGGTCAGCACAGGCTTATAGATAGTATAGCTTTGGAAAACCATCATCACATCTAGAAAAGACACCCAGGAAGTATTTGGCAAATAGATTTTTTTATATTAAAAGTAATTAATAATGATTATATTTATGTAATGCTTTAAGGCTTGCCTTAAAGCGCTTTACAAATAGTATCTTATTGGATCCGCACAACAACCCTGGGAGGTAAATGCCATTATTCTCTTCGTTTTTACAGATGGCAAATTGAAGTAAACAGAGGTTAAGTGACTTGCCAAGAATCGGCTCATGTCTGAAGTAAGATTTGAACTGAGATTTACTTTATACTCTATCCCTGCCATCTAGCTGGGAATAGTAGGCCTTGAGTCAGGAAGACCAAGTTTTAACTCATGCCTGTGACACTTACTTGCTCTGTAACTATGAACAAGCCCCTAAATTTGTCTGAGCCTCGATTTCCTCATTTGTAAAATGAGGGGGTTGGACACAGTGATCTCTGAGGGCCCCTTCAGTTCTAAATCTATCACCCTATGAAGCCAGCCTTAAGAAATGTCTTTTTGACAGTATATATCAACAGAGACTGGGAAAGATAGAAACTAATATGGCCCAAGGCTAAGAAAGTAGCTTGAGAGCTACAATGAGCAGGTTGCTACATGCCTACTTTTCACTGGATGTCACATTATATGATTATCTTAGAAATTTAAAGCCCTACCAGCATCCTTTCCAAAAACTAGTGAAGTAATAAGGATGAAATAACTAAAAATGTGAACACTCCCTTTTTCAACATCCAGAAAAATTTTCTTCCCTACAAAAACATTTATCCTAACTGGTGTTAGGAGATTAGGACTAACTTTGTTTGTAAAATCAGCATTTAATTAAATCAATTCAATAAACTTGTGTTAAGCACTTACTATTTGCCAGGCTGTGTGCTGAACGCTTGTGATACAAAAAAGACAGTACCCGCCCTCAGAGAGTTTATAGTCTTAATGGAGCAAGGCAAAACACAAAAGGAAGCTGAAAAGTGGAAGGAGGGGGCACCACCCAGAGGGACCCAGTGGGGATATGGAAAATGAAGTTTCCTGGAAAGTCTCGAGCCCTCTGTAAAGAAAGGGTTTGGGAGGAGTTTATTGCTTCACCCTCTAGCCCTTGAGTCAGAGGGGAGAGACTACTGAGAGAATTGAGTTATTGAGTATTAAAAGCCTGGGTCAATTTGCATGGTGTTGAGATTTCAGGTGATCAGCTTATGCCGGAGGAAGCATGATTTTCCATAGAGTCAAAACCAAGCAGAGCCTGTGATGGAAAATGGAAAAATCTTTCAGGACAGTTCAAAGAGTAGTACAATTTTCCTTAAGCAAAGACAAGAGTTAGAAAGTAAAACTAAGATTGTCAGTTCTGTTAGCCTTTGAAGTGCCTTTAAATCACCATTTTAATACCATACTCACACAGAACCTGATTTACATTCATTTGCAGACTTCAAGTATCCAATTTCAGGGCAAACTTCAAATGGGTAATATTAGAGTCCTTTGAATTGTTCCCCTTAGTTTAGAATGGTGTATAGTGGGTTTGAAAAGGAAGCCAATGGTGAATTCTTAAGAACAACCAGGATTTTGGACAACTAATTTAAAACTAATTATTAATAATTGGAACATTCCTAACAAAAAATTGGTGTCATTTTCCTCAGTTAGATAACTAGAAATCTCAAAAGTGACTTTGAGAAGCAGTCTGGCTCATTGTCGACAGCTGAGTGGAAAGCTAAATAACACCTCTTTGTCTCAGCCCGGTACTCTGAAGGGTCACATGCTGAGTGGCACTTTATACCATACATTTTACAAAAACACACGTCAAAGGGCATTTTTTTTTTTCAGAAATGTTTTAATTATAACTGCAGCTTTGGGAAAGAAAGAATGGTCTTCTGAAGCACTGGTTCCCTGCTTTTCCTCCACACCCAAAAAAGCTCTGAGTTGCATGGGTTGGAGGCAGGACTCTCCTGGATGACTGGAGCTCCCCTTTAAAGATTCTGTGAGGCTCTAAAATGAGAGGTTGGGGAATACCCACCTCCCCAAAAGAAATTGGGCAAAGTATAACTAGGGTCTTCCTGGCCACTGAGAGTCTCCTTGGCAGTGCCTTAAGACCAAGTCTACAAGTTGTAGTATGAAACATTTAATCTATCCTACTGATGGGAGGAGGGGGGAGGAAAGGAAGAAATAGGAGCCCCCAAACTTATTGCTATTTATGTTGAAGTTAGTGGCTCCAGAAGGCCACCAAAGTGAATTTGATTTCTGCAAAGTAAGATATTTCATTCTTCCTATAAAGCTGCAGGCATCCTGTGGCTGAGCATTAAAAAGGAATATTATGCTCTGAATCTAACCCCAATTGGTCATAGCATTTAATGATATGGGAGTTTCTCCCCAGATGACTGCTAACAACAAGAGTCTCAAAAATACCATTAATTGTTTTTTTTTAAATAATTTAAGAATGTCTCATTTATGCAGTGTTTCTGTGTTTATATAGAACTTTCTCCACATCAACCCTGTCAGATAGGTAGTACAAATGCCTTAGTTTTACGAAAAGGAAACTTATACTGATCTGAAATACAATGTAATCCGAAATTTTTTTGCATATGTTCATGGAATGGATGACATTTGATAGATGATGGTTATGTAAAAAACAACACCTCCCTAATCATGTTTTGCTCAAAAAAATGTTAACATTAGTTTTCATTCTCTGACCATATGCCAAGTTGATGGTGCATAGAGGCAGAACAGAGACATGCTGAGTGGTAGTGATTGGGATTAAAAATTTCCAATGGATAATCCCAGTGTGTGGGTATTAAGAGGTAACAGTCTGAGAAAAAAGTTTTGTCAATTACACTGAGAATAAAGAGTGAAGAAGCATGTCATTCCTTGCTCTATTTGGTGTTTAATTTCTTGACAGATTTTTTGTTAATTTTATATTGATGCCTTTTGTTCTTATATCACATTCATTTCTTTTTTTAAATGTATTTTTTATTCCTATTTAGCAAATACCAAATAAAATGAGCATTTCCATATACATAATGTAAGAGAAAAAGAGCATTATACATGAAACCATAGATTTCTGTTATATATAGTTTGCTTTTCTTATATAATAAGAATATGATATATTATATAATAATATATAATATGAAATAAACATATAATACAATAAATATATATCAAATATTAAATTAAACTTGTAGCTTTTGAAGCTGTCCTGCTTGTCTGTGCCTCTTTCTGTCCTTCCTTCTGTTTTCCTTCTACACTTTTTTTTTTAAAGTACCTCTCTTTGTGGTGGCAAAGAACTGGAAATTGCAGGGATGCCCATCAATTGGAGAATGGCTGAACAAGAGTACTACTGCTATAAGAAATGATGAGTTTAATGATTTTAGAAAAACATGGGAAGACTTGCACAAAATAACGAAGAGTGAAATGAGCAGAACCAAGAGAACATTGTACATAGTTTTAAGAATGACTTTTAACGAATAAGTTATTTTGTGTATTATAAATACCCAAATTAACTATAAAAGACATATGAAGAAAGATGCTATCTGTATCCACAGAAAGAACTGATAAGAAGAAGTATGTATAGAGTACTTTTACATATATATGTATATGTATATATTCACACCTATTTGTGTCTAATGGTAGCCATCTCTAATGTCCGGGGGAGGGAAGAAAAAAAGAAATTTACATGTTAATTTTGTTGTATATTTAAAAGGAATAGCAAGTTGTGCTTAGTAGATTTGCAGTTTCATGTATAATCATCTTTTTTATTGTACAGTGTTATAGAAATGCTTATTTTATTCCATAAATTAAATTTATAAAAAAAAATTTTTTTAATTACCTCAGTGACCTTCTTTCTTTCCTTCCTTTCTTCCTTCCTTCCTTCCCTCTTTCAATCTCTCAAATCAGTTGTATAACAAGTTAGGCATTGCTTTTTAAGGTCAGGAAATAGCAGTCTGGAACTACTTTCCTGTCCCATGTTCACCCGTGCCTTGGTATAAGATTGGATTTCACTTGTTGGAAAGGGTTTTTATTTCTCACTAAAAATACTGAGCAACTTCTTTGGCTTCATAAGAGCCTATCATTCTGTGTTTTCCAGCTCCTCCTCGTAGAGGCCAGTCTCTACAATAAAAAAGAAATTGTCTTCTGGTCCAGTGGTCATTTCCAGGGAATGGAAATATTGCCAGGAAATGAACACTGTCCCTGGAGCTAATTTTCTTACTGAAGTTGTCTTTTTGACAGTGAAAAGTTTTCAGTTACTCACACTGGCATAATCAACATGCCAGCTATAATTTTTTAAAATGTCTAGGTTTATGCAGTCATTGACTTGTTCACCAGACTTTGATGGAATATAATCATTTGCCCTCCAAGGCCCTACAAACTTATCCCATGATCCGTTGTTAGCATATATCATTTTTGGGAGAAGGGGGCAATTTTTTATTTATCCTGGCCTAAGTTTAGCATTACAGCTAAGATGGTTGTACAGACATACATTTGTTTTTGTGATTTGGCTATGTATATGTTTATTTGCTGAAACTTTACTATTTCATGCCTTCCTAATTTATGGAGTTCAAAAATTGTTCCCTTAGATAACCATGTAAAGATAGAAGTGTCCAGCAAACCAGGCTAGTTCTTATTAAACCTAGACTTTCTCCCCCTTTGGATGGTTGAGGTTATTCAGTCATTGACTCATTCACCAAGCTTCTCATTCACAGTGTAACATTTTTACACTGTTATTAATGGATGATGCCAACCTTAAGGTACACATTCTTCCCTTATCTTCAGAAATAGAATACTTTTTCACTTCTCTATCTTTAACTGTTCCTTCTCTGCCTTATTTTCTGACTCTTGGTCCTCTTCTCAACCCCCAAAGATGGATGTTCCCTAAGGTTCAGCCCTTGGCCTTCTCCTCCCCAACCTCTCCTTTTCTCTCTGTATCCTCTCCCTTGGAACTCATTCAGTCCCAAGGTTTCAACCAGTAGCTCACTTTAGCACTCCAGGCCAAAACCTCCGACTACTTATAGGATATCTACCTTCATTATCCTGTCAGTATTGCCACCATTTATTCAGTCTCCCATATTCCAAAACTTTGACAATAATTTTTATTCTTCTCATTCCCTCATTTCTCCTGTTTCCAGTGACCAAGTCTTGTTGATTCTTTCTCCATAATATATCTCACCTCTGTCTCCTCCTCTCAAATCCTATCACCACCATATTATCACAGGTCTTATTATCATTTGTCTGGGTTGTTGCAGAAACCATCTTAAAATTATTCCTTTTATGCATTTTCTTCTCTTTCTGGTTCATATGGTATCCTCTGATCAAATGAGGGAACAAGCTAAGAGTAATGGTGAGGATGATGACAATGATAACTCACATTTGTATAGCAATGTAAGATTTATAAAGTACTTGACTTACAGCAACCCTGCAAGATTGTTCTTCCTAATTACACCATAAATAGTAAAACTTTTGACTTCCCATTTAATTTTCAGCAGGACTTATAAAAAAAGAACTTCCTTGCATTTCCTGTTGAATGAAATTCCCTTTCCAATAAAAGGGGCAGGTTCATTTCTCCTTGTTTCTCCCAATCCAGTGGAAATTAAATAAGATTCAAGGAATAAAAAGACTATTGTTTCAAAATCAGAAAAATCCATGGGATTTGAGAGGCTGTCGCAGAAAAAAAAATTTACTGCCTATATCTCTGGAAATTTTTTTCTTTCTGTGTCAAATGGAGACACCAGGTGGAATATTTTAATTCATTATTATTGTCCTCTTCCTGTCCCTAGGTAGTGCTTGGCGTGACCAAACTACACATGTTTAACCTCTCTAGAATAGCCACTGGTCAATAGAATAAAAACCCGGAATTAGTTGTAGCAGTGTAAGCTGTCAATAAATCATTTCTCTTTTGTGGTCCTGAAAGCTTATCCCGCCTGCTACTTCTAAAAGCGTCCTCTCCCTTTTCATGAAATCATTGAGATGTTTATGTAGCATGCTGAAGTATCTGGCATGGTATTGAGCCTGAAATTTATTAATTACATCAAGTTAGGAAAAATTACTTAATCCTAGAGCCTCAGTTTCCACACCTGTAAAATGGGAACAGTAGCAATCTACCTCAATGTAATGCTTTAAAATTGTAAAGCATTTTACATATATATTTTCAGGAGGGTTTCCCAGTGAACCTTTGAGGGAAGTACTACCAATGAGGAAACTGAATCTCAAAAGAGGTCAAGTGACCTATGGCCCACAATCACACCAGTAGTAAGGGGCCCAGAGCGGGGAGGAATATTGAACCGAAGTCTTCCTGACTCCAAGTCCGCAATTCTATTGACTTCACCATACTGCTTTTCCATAATAATGCCAGTTCTGTCTTCCTCATGAGACAATATGAGTATCAAATGTGATAATGTGTATGAAAACTCTTTGTAAACTATAAAGGACCTTACCAATGTAAGCTGTAAGTATGTGGGTCATGGGACTCCAAGCCGAGAGGGAATTTTTGGGTCACGTAGTCCAGGGGTTCTTAACCTTTTTTGTATCATAGACCCCTTTGGCAATATAACAAAGCCTAAGGATAGACCCCTGCTCAGAGTAATGTTTCTATATGCAAAATCCATCAGATTTAACAAAACAAAACAATTATGTTGAAAATGAAGGGTTTTTTGGGGGTTTTTTTTTTTTACTAATCTATCCATGAACCCCAGGTTAAGAACCCCTGATCCAGTCTGACACCTTCATTTTACCTTGGTCTCAAGAGGCTTATACTCTATCAGGGGTTAAAAAAATATACGTGTGTGTGTGTGTGTGTGTGTGTGTGTGTGTATGTACATGTATACATATACATATATGTATGTGATTTGCCCAAAGTCATACAGGTAGTAAGTAGCAGAGCTAATCAATGATGCTGGAGCTAATAGTTCATCTTTTTTTTTCTTTATACATTCTACAAGGCTTTTTTATTTTTATTTTCAGTTCCAAATTCTCTCCCTCCTTCTACCCACTCCCCTCCCCATTGAGAAGACAAGAAATACAATACCCATTATACAGATGAAGTCATGCAAAATATTTCCACATTAACTATGTTACAAAAGAAAAAAAGAACAGAGTGGGGGTGGGGAGAGGGAGATGAAAAATAAAGAAACTGGAAAAAAAGGATTCAATCTATACTCGGAATTCATCAGTTCCCTTTCTGGAGGTAGATAGCATTTTTGATCATGAGTCTTTTGGAATTATTGTGGATTATAATATTGATCAGAGCAGCTAAGTCTTTCATAGTTGATTATCATTACAATATTACTGCTACTGTGTGCAGTGTTCCCCTAGTTCTGCTCACTTCACTTTGCATCAGTTCTTGTAGGTCTTCCCAGGTTTTTCTGAAACCATCCTGCTTGTCATTTCTTATCACAAAATAATATTCCATCACAATCATCTACCACAACTTGTTCAGTTATTCCTCACTTCATAGGTATCCCCTTGATTTCCAAATCTTTGCCACCACAAAAAGAGCTGCTATATTTTTATACATATGAGTCCTTTTTCTTTAATCTCTTTGGGTATAGACCTAGTAACAGTATTGCTGAGTCAAAGAGTATACACAGTTTTATAGCCTTTTAGGCATAGTTTTCCAGGACCAGTTCATAACTCTACCAGCAGTGAATTAGTTCTGCTAATTTTTCTAATTCTAGTTTTGAATAGGATTTCTTTTTTCTTTTTCTGTACAAGGACTTTCCCCATGATGAGAAGCATAGCAATGAAAGAATGTTATTCAGTCATTCAGTCATGTCTGACTCTTCATGACGTCCTGGACAATACCATGTGAGGCCCTTCTATCCTCCACTGTCTCCTAAAGTCTGTTCACATTTATGTTTATTGTTTCCATGACACTTTGTATCCATTTCATCCTCTGCCATCCCCTTTTCCTTTTGCTTTCAGTCTTTTCCAACATTGGGGTCTTTTCCAATGAGTCCCATCTTCTCATTATGTGGCCAAAGTATTTAAGCTTCAGCTTTGGTATATGACCTTCCAGTGAATTGCCTGAATTAATTTCTTTAAGTATTGACTGATTTGACCTCCTTTCTATCTAAGAGACTCTCGAAAGTCTTCTCCAGCACCACTATTTCAAAGCATCAATTCTACCCCAATTAGCTTTCCTTATAGTTCAACTCCCACAGTTTTACATTGCTACTAGAAAAATTTCATGGCTGCAGTTGCCATCTGCAGTGATCTTTAAGCCCAGGAATATAAAATCTGACACTGCTTCCATTTCTTTTTCCTCTGTTTGCCAGGAAGTAATGAGACCAGTTGCTAAGATCTTAGGGTTTGTTTTTTTTTGCGTTGAGTTTCAAGCCAGGTTTTACACTCTCCTTTTTCACCCTCATCAAGAGGCTTCTTAATTCCTTTTCTCGTTCTGCCGTCAAAGTTGAATTGTCTGCATATCTGAGATTGTTTATATTTCTCCCTGCAGTCTTAATTCCAGCTTTTGATTCATCCTGCTGGGCATTTCACATGTTCAACTCTGCATATAAGTTAAACAAATAAGGTGACAATATACAGCCGCGTCATACTCCTTTCCCAATCTTAAACAAATCAGTTGTTCCATATTCAGTTCTCACTGTTGCTTCTTGACCAACATACAGGTTCCTTAAGAGACAAATAAGATGATCTGGTACTCCCATCACTTTGAGGACTTGGCACATTTTGCTGTGATCTACACAGTCAAAGGCTTTAGTGTAATCAATGAAGCAGAAGTAGATGTTTTTCCTGGAACTCCCATGCTTTCTGTATAATCCAGAGAATGTTGACATTTTGGATGGTAAAAGATTCAAATTAAAATTGAGAAATAAGAGCCAAAATGCTACCCCATTCCGTTCCCACTCACCCCCTTAATATAAGAAATGATCCTTTTTCTTGATTTCCTGCCCAAAGGAGTAATAAAGATAAAGTACAAATAACCATTCAGGCACTGCACTTTCCTACAGATACAAAATGAATAAATAAAAAGTAGGGAGGGGGGTGCTGTTAATTCTAGGAAAATGTGACTGAACTTGCGAAGGTTGATTGGAATTCTCAGTGTGTTCTGATGAGTACATTTTATTAATAACATGCTTTGTAGTTTTAATGACTTATTTGTGGCACGTGGTTGAGTTGCCATTATATTCATTACTCATTTTTATTTAAAAACATAATAAATATTAAAATAGAAATCTCAGGGAAATGATCTGAATGCAAAATAGTTGGGCCACTTGGAAGATGTAAAATATGCCTGTGTGAGTTTATACATGTGATGTTTGCCCGGTTTTCATATTTATTGTGGCTGTACATTGTGGCCTATTGTTTCCTGTACTCCTTAAAAGTTTTAATGGTAGTTTCATTGTTCTTAGCTGTAGCAAAAATATAGATTTTTTTTTTCCCCAGGTAACTTCTAAAACATATCCAGAATGGAGTCTTTGAAACCCAGGGGAATATTTTTCTTTAACATATATACATAACATCACTCCCTTATAAAAATAAACATACTTTTTTCTTTTTGATTGAAAAACCAGAAATGTATAATTACATGTATTGTCAATCAACATGCATTTATTAGATATAGATATAAATATATGGAATGAATACCAGGTAGTTTGGATAAAAAGGCCACTAGCACAAGGTAGGGATCAGGTTTTGTGTAACAGATGGTACTTGAGCTGTGTCTTCCAGAAAGTAAGGGAGCCTATATGGTATGAAGGATGGATGTCCTATGCAGAGGGCACAGAGATCACAGATGGAGTTCTTTGTATGAGGAAGAGGCAGCTAGATAGGACAGTGGATAGGGCAACAGGCCTGGAGTCAGGAAGACCCGAGTT
Organism: Vombatus ursinus; assembly: GCF_900497805.2. Taxonomy (NCBI): domain Eukaryota; kingdom Metazoa; phylum Chordata; class Mammalia; order Diprotodontia; family Vombatidae; genus Vombatus; species Vombatus ursinus. The sequence continues at coordinate 21,390,522 of NW_020940355.1, read as the reverse complement.
CAAATGTGACCTCAGAAACTTACTAGCTGTGTGATCCTGGGCAAGTCACTTAACCCTTTTTGCCTCAGTTTCCTCTGTAAAATGAGCTAGAGAAGGCAATGGCAAACCACTCCAGTATCTTTGCCAAAAAAAACCCAAATGGTGTCAAGAAGAGTCAGACATGACTGAAACAACAAAAAGGCCATCAGTACATGTAGGAAAGGGAATAATGTATAATAAAACTGGAGATGCATGTGGGAGCCAGTTTGTGGAGGGCTTTAACAGCCTACCAAACAATTTCAAGGACTTTTATAAACTGATCAAGAATAAAAAAAAAGCAGGGCAAAGAGAACAATTTATATAATAATAACAACATAGAAAGACAGATAACTTTGAAAATTCTAAGAACAATGATCAATACAATGACCATCCAAAATTCCAAAAGATCGATAATGAAACTTACCATCCACCTCCCAGTAGAGGTGACAGATTTAGGAGAAGAACAAAATATGTGTTTTTGTATCGTCCATGATGGGATTTGTCTTGCTTGATTATGTGTATTTGTCACAAGATATTTGTTTTCCCCCCTTTTTTTCCCAAAGGGGTGCAGGAGAAAGAAAATAGACATTGTTTAATTTTTTTAAAAATGTTATATATAAAAATGGAAGTAGGGGACTTTTTTTCAGATAAAAATGTCACATGCCCTTTTAGATGAAGTTCCTGTATTGTTTTGTATAGTTATTTTATCTTGTTTCAAGAGTAACAAAGCTTAATTGTTTTACTTTGTCTTGGAGTGGGGAGTAATATGTAAATGTTTGTGGAAAAACAAAACATTGATGAAACTTTTTTTTAAAGCATAACAAAGAAGTTTATATTTTATCCTAAAGATAACAGAGAGCTATTGCAGTTTTTAGGGGAGTTTAGGAGAAGGAGATGACATAGTCAGACCTGTGTTTTTAGAAAAATCACTTTGGCAGCTGAATTGGAGTGGGGAGACACTTAGGAGGCCACAGCTATAGTCTAGGTGAAAAGTGATGAGTCTGAATTAGGGTGGTGGCAGTGTGAGCTATGACTAAGGAACAGATGTGAGAGATACTGTGGAAAGCAAGATTTGGCAACTGATTGAGTATATGAGGTGAGGGAGAGTGAAGAATTGAGGATAACAGGCATCACACACCTGGGGGAATTGAAAGACTGGTGGTACCCTTGATAGAAATAGGCCAATTGCACCTGAGACTACTACTGCCACCACTGCTTTCCCCTGCCCACATTGTTCCAGTGCCCCCCAGGGGGCAGTATCACCCACTTTGGGAATCGATGATGGGGAAATAAAATGACTTATGTTTTGCATATGTTGAATCTAAGATGTCTGTGGGACATACAGTTTGAAATGCTCTGTAGACAGCTGGTGATGCAAGCCTGGGACTTAGGAGAGAGACTGAGGTAGGATATATACTCCTGAGGGTCATCTTGTGTAGATGGATATTTAAACCTTTGGGAAATGATTAAGTCACCAAAAGAGAATGTAAAGAAAAAAGAAATAAAGAGGACCCAGGACAAAGCTTTGGGGAACACCCAGAGTTAGGGGGTATGCAATGAATGGATACAGGGGAGTAATCAGAGTCAGGTGAAAAACAAAGAGTGAGTATTGTTATGAAATCTCAGAAAGGAGAAAATATCCACGAGGAAAAGTTGGTCACTGGTACCAGATGCTTCAGAGAAGTCAAGAAGGATGAGGACTGAAAAAAGACCATCAGATTTGGCAGTTAAAAGATAATTCTAAGAATTATCTTTTTATTTTATTTTTTTAAATCTATTTTTAACATTTTAATTTTTAAAAAATTATCATTTTTAAAATTAAATAACTTCAAAGAGAGAAGTTTCAGTCGATAAATAAGGTCAAAAGCTAAATTACAAAAGACTGGGAATTGAGTAAGAGAAGAGGAAATATAGCTGACAAGAGTACTTGCAATGACTGGCAATAGCTTTGCCTAAGAATTTGGCAGAAAAACAGAAGAAAGATATAGAATAATCATTTGAAAAAATAACAGGGTCTAGTGTTTAGTGAAAGGAGGGATTTTTTTGTTTGTTTTAGGACAGGGAACACGTGAGCATGTTTGAAGGCAGCAGTTAAGGAACCTGCAGATAGGAAAAGATTGAATTCGAGAGGGAGAAAGTAAGATTAAAAGGGCAATCTGCTGTTGAAGAAGGTGGGAGGCTGGGACCCGCGGCACATGAAGAGATGTTGGCTCTGATGTGGAGACAGGCCACCTCATTACCAGAGCCCTGAAAAAAAAAGAGGAGTGAGATGACATCAAAAGGTTTGGAGTAAAGAAGCAAATCATGCTAAGTAGCTTCTATTTTCCCTGCCAAGTATGGAGGAAAGTCTTTAGCTGAGAGGGTATTGGGAAAGGAAGTAGGAGATGTGGTGGATTGAAGAGTGGAAAAGGGAATCAATTAAGGATGAATAAAAGGATCATCTTGTGAGGGCCTCTTTGAAATCCTATGACAAAAGTTTATAGGGTACCTAGTCATTTTAATTATCTGACTTCCTCCAGCTCCATGCCACGGGCACAGGAACAAGAGCGGAACAAGAGCGTAGTTCAAGTAATGCCGGCCTGAGGCCTGGCAAGGCATGAGCTGCCACAGGACCAAAGGGCAAGGGATTTAACAGCAGAAGACAGTGTGGGAGTTGTTTCAACATTTAATCTCCCCGAATACCTATCAAAGTGTCATGCACATTGTAAATGCTTAAAAATGACTGTTGAATTATTATTTGAATGAGTACTTTTGCTCTTATAAGATACAAATTGTACCAGATTTTTAAAGTACCACATTTTTATGCAGTTATAGGCAAGAAGTCAGCATTTTTTGCAAAGTTTTTAGTAGCCAGAAAGTTTATTAAATATTTGAATTAGATTTGTGATCTGGCTTATTTAATTTTCTGAATAAATGAGGTTTAACTTAGAAAATCTGTTTGTTTCAACTCTTTCTACAAATCTTCTCAAAATGCATTCACTTCTTCTCCTGTCTTAGTAAGTAGAATACAGTGACCATAATTAGAACTTTCTTGGTAACCGAAGATCTTGTAGTGACCATCATTATATATTAAATAAAATATCTGTCTAGGGATTAACTGCCATTCATCTCTCACATAATTCCCCCCCAAAATTATGAGCTCAGTCCACCCTCTACCATAGCTTTCAAACCAATTAATCTACAACAGTCAGTCAGTCAGTCAGTAAGCGTTTATTGAGTGCCTATTAGGCAATGTGCTAAGTACTGGGAATACAAAGAAAAGCAAAACAAACAAACAAATGAAAAATAAAAATACCAGTCCTTGCTCTCAAGGATCTCACAGTCTAATATGGGAGACAACAAGCGAACAGCTATGTACAGAGAATCTGTAAAGGGTAAATTGGAGATAATCTGAGAAGCAAGTCACCAAGATTAAGGAAGACTAGGAAGTACTTCTTTTTTTTTTTCTTTTTATTTAGTATCTTACTTTTCCCTAGTTACATGCAAAAACAATTTTTAACATTCGTTTTAAAACCTTGAGTTCCAAATTCTCTCCTTTCTTCCTTCCCCAACCGCTCCTTCCCCATTGAGAAGGCAAGCAATTCAATATAGGTTAGACATGTGTAATCATAGGAAACATTTTAGGAAATGCTTCTTGTAGGAGGTGAGACTTCAATTGAGAATTGAAAGAAGCCAGGGAAGCTAGAAGTAGAGATGGTGAGGAAGAAAGTTCCAGGCACTGTATGACAGCCAGTGAAAATGTCTGGAGTCATAAGATGGAGTGCTGTGGTTAAGGAACACCAAAAAGGGCCTCCTCTCACTGGATCCCACGGTATGGGAGGTGGGAGATGGTGGAGAAGGAAGTTTAGGGTGTAAGAAGGTTGGAAAGGTAGGAAGAGACCAAGAGACAAAGGATTTTTTGTTAGATCCTGGAGGCAATAGGGAGTCACTGGAGTTGATTTAATGGCAGGAGAGGGGTGATGACATGGTTAAACATGCACATTAGAAAGATCAGTTGGAGATCTGAATTGAGAATAGACTGAAATAGACTTGAGGCAAGGAAATCAACCAAGAACCTGGACAGGGGTGGGGAACCTGCAGCCTCCAGGCCATGTGTGTCCCTCTAGGTCCTCAATTGTGGCCCTCTGACTGACTCCAAACTTCACAGAACAAATCCCCTTAATAAAAGGATAATAAAAGAATAGAAGGATAATAGGCCCTATTGCGATAGTCCAGAGATGAGGTAATAAGAACCTACCTGCACCAGGGTGTTGGCAGTGTCAGAGAAAAAAGAGGGGCATATGAGAAGACTGTTAAGAAGAAAGAAATGACAGAACTTGGCAATGGGTTGGATATGGAGGATGAGAGTGAGGAGTCAAGGATGATATTTAGGTTGCAATTATAGGAGGATGGTGGTACCCTCCATACTAATTGGGAATTTAGGAAGAGGAAAAGGTTTGGGAGAAAATATTTTTTAAGTTCAGTTTTTAATGTATTGATTTTAAGTTGAGTTCAAGATGTCCAATGGCAGTTGGAGATGTGAAACTAAAGGTCAAGAGAGAGGTCAAGGTTGGACAAATAAATCTGAAAGTCATCTGCACAGAGATGATCATTATAACATAGGAGCTGACGAGATAAATCACCAAGCAAAACAATATAGAGAGAAAAGAGAAGAGGGCCCAGGAAAGAGCTTTGGGGGCCACACATAGTTAGCTGGCATGACGTAGATGAAGATCTAACCAAAAAAAAAAAGAGTGGTCAGATAGATAGGAGAACCAGGAGAGAATAGGGTCATGAAAATCGAGAAATGGGTAAATTATGTCAAGAGAGTCAAGGAGAAGAGAATGATTGACAGTATCAAAGGCTATAGGCAGGGTGAGGATTAAGAAAAGGCCAAAAGATCCCTGGTAACTTTGGTGAAACCTGTTTCAGTTGGATAATGAGATAGAAACTAGACTGCAGAGAGTTAAAAAGAGAGTGAGAGAAAAGAAAGTGGAGGCATCCATTGTAGAGGACCTTTTCACCGAGTTTATCCACAAAAAGATAGAAAAAATAAATGTATGATAATAAATAGTAAAGACGGATGGATGAACTTAGGGTTTTTTAAGAATGGGAGAGACATGAGTGTGTTTGTAGGCGATTAAGAAGCAGCTAGTAGACAAGGAGAGATTGGAGATCAGTGAGATTAAGGATGATGGAGGAGGCAATCTGCTGTAGGAGATGGGATGGAACGGGATCACTTGTGGTTGGTGAGAGATTTGCCTTGGGAAGAACATTTGTTCTGATGAGATAGGGGTGAAGAAGGAGAAAGTAAGCCGCTGTCTGGTCTGTTCTGGGCTGGGCTTGACTCAGCTCAGTTCCCTAGTAGTTTAGGTTCAATACTGCAACAAAATCAGACACTTGTAGATCCTTTAAGCCTTAACAAAAGGAGAGTTAGTCATAGCTGGAGGATATTCAACAAGGAAAGACACAAGGTACACCTCAGGTTAATTCAACTGGGAGGAGCTCTCATGACTGAGTAACCCACCATGATCCTCCAACCGAGCATCAAAGCACTTCTCCAACTTCTCATGGCTGCTTTGTACTCAAGTGATCAGAAAGTTATGTCAGCAGTCTGAATCTTTAGTCTTTGGAGCCAACCAAGTCTTGAGGATGATCTCCGTGCCCTTTAAGGAAAAACTAGGCTAACCTGCAGAGAGGGATGGGTTAGGTCGTTAGGATATTGTTTCTTCTATAGATTGAAACCCAGGTTCTCCTTTTCCAAATTTAGGACTCTTTCTGCTGTACCACTTCGAAGGTCGGGCTGAATCTTTTTTAAATCCAGGACGCATTGTGGAAGCTAGGGTGTTCCACCTGTTGCTGTCAATGTCCAGTAACCCAGCTTTGGGTTTGTTTAATTGTTATTTATCTATTTTAAAAGGTGGTTTCAGCAAAAGAAACGAAGTTGTGGTTAACTGAAAGTTCTGACTAATTGAGTTCTAGTGATAAATGTCTGATAAAGAGCCCAAAGCAAGGAAGGCTGCACTGTGAGCAGTCAGTAAATAACTTGGAGGGAATGATGTGGGAGTGAGCAGCCACACACAGCTGGCGATGTTGCAGATGAAGAGTGCTAGAATTGGATGGCAGTGAAATCCCAGCCAGTGTGTTTTGTCTTGTGACACCTTTTCTTGGGTGTTTCTGAGCATGTGAAAATCATCCAAAGTAATGTTTTTGAAAAACTGTAAATTTTATAAAAAGGACCTATGGGAAAGAAATGGTGATGACACACATTTATGTGGTGTCATCAGCTTTGTGAAGTATCTTGTATACATTATCTCATATGAACTATCATAAATGATGAAGAATATCATCAGGGCATCAGACAATTTTTTTTCTTTTTGACTCAGCCCTGTCATTTTACTAATTATAAGGAACACCAGATGAGGAAACTTGGTCCACCAATACTGATCTGTACCAGTTCTGTAACAAGAAAATTGCCTGGGATATTTCAGTGTTAAGTAACTAGTTCAGGGTCACACAGCCAGTATGTGTCAAATGTGGGACTTGAATTGAGGTCTCCTAACTCCCATAGCCATCCCTTATCAGGTAGTAATAGTACTAGTACAGTACACTCTTTACATAGCTCTTCTAACACACTTTACACATGTTTTCTAATTTGAACCTCTAAGCAAACTTGTGAGGCAGGTTAGGCACAGAAGATAGAGAGGTCACATATTCCTACCAATACCTTCCCATTACAAATCCACCTTTCCACTACCCACCTTTGCCTGGCCCCCATGCCCAGAATGCTGTTTCTCCTGATCTCTGCCTCCTGACTCCCCTGGCTTGCTTTAAGTCCTAGCTAAAATCTCACTTTGTACAATTCTACCTTTCTCAGTCCCTCTTAATTATATTATTTTCCCTCTTTTGATTATTTCCTATTTATCCTGTATATAGCTAGTTTGGTCACAGTTGTTTGCATATTATTTCCCCCATTAGAGACTCTTCAAAGGCAAGGACTATCTGTTTGCTTTGTATCCACAGCACTTAGCACAGTGCCTAGCACATAGTAGGTGCTTAGTAAATGTTTCTCAACTAACTGACTATCTCTTCTCTTTTTCATAAGAGCCAGGTGAAGAAGTCTTTTTAAACTTGGGGCCCCTCTGGACAGAGATAGTTAAAATGTTTTTTTCTTTTAATTCTGCTGGAAAACATAGCTTTGATTTTTTCCTTCTAAATTTTGATCTTTCAAAATACAAACAGGCTTTGCATTAGAAAATGCGGGCTGTTGGACCTTATAGGTTGTGTAGCATGGGCAGCGTGGGTCTCAGGATTCCTCTCTGCTAAGGGTGGACACTTCTTTCTTACTTTAGTAATTAAGGAATCCATAATTTCCTAAGTGCAGACACTTCCTCCTCCAGGTTATAGTCTACTCTTCCTGCCATCCTCCCCCTATGGCCAGCCTAAGATTGGAGAGGTTCATTGGCAGAGGGGTGGGCAGCAGTAGATGGACTTTTTATCCGTAGTAATCTCATGAAGACCATCACTGGGAAAGATTCCAGTTCTTTCTAGCTTGGGAGAATCTGCCAGAATCTTTAGCTAGCACCATGGCAATAGCCTCAGAGAACCCACAGCTAGTTCAGGCTAGGAATTGGGTTTCTGCTACTTCTTTATGCCTTTGCATAGAAGTAACTCAGATCTAGGAAATTATGCAGAATTGGAGAATAGGGAGCATAAATGGAAGACTATTGTCAGTTTGGCTAAAAACATACTACATTATATCTAATCTGTATGTATCTTGAATATACTTATGTATTTCCCTCATTAGAATGTAAGCTCCTTGATGGCAATGAACTATTCTTGTCTTTCCATAAGTCTCCAGTGCTTAGCCCATTGTAAGTGCTTAATAGACGCTTGCTGGTTGTTGACTAATTCTAAGATTTTTAAAAAGACTTTAAGAAAGTGTCCCAGTTGTTTCATCCTAATGAATATACTTAACATAACGTTAGGAGGGGGGTAGAGAATAAGCTGTTTCAAGATGTTTTCCTTTATAACGAGATTTTTTTTAGAAGGGTATTACATTGAGGCATGATTTGACTCATATATAATAAATAAAATTGGGCTTTCTTGTAAACATATTTTATGAAAATACAGAATGAATTACAGACTCTTAGGGTGGGAAGGGCAAATACTGAAGCTTTATTTCAACAACAAAGTTGAGTGCCCTATCCAAAGTCCAACAGCTAGGTGGTATCATGACTGCTAGACCAGTGCTCCTTCTACTGTGTCATGCTGCTTTATCATTCAGGTCTAGTTTTCTCAAATTAAAAATCTTAATAATTGGATCTGATCTAATGGTCTGTCTAAAAGAACTATTTATTACCCATTTCACCCTGGCCATGGAAGCTTTAGAGTACTTTGAAGTGGTTCTTTTTTCAAACCCAATTAGACATAGTCTGTCAGGCTTCCAATAAGCAAGATTATATTTAGATCTCCCCTCTGAGGAGCAGCCTTTGGCATCTGAATGGAGAGATCTAGTTTCTAATGGTCAGGCCTGTTTGTATGATCTGTGTTTGTCTTCAGTGCTAAAGACAAAGAACTGTGTCATTATTCTCTACCAGTTTTGTGATTTGCCAAGCTTTGCTGGAAGCAGTAAGTAAAGCAGCATTCAGATGACAATTTGATGAGACTTTGATGCTACAGTGGAAGTAGGCAACCTTTCTATCCACTTACCAAAGTCCTCGCTGTTTCCATTTCAAAGTGGGTGAAGCCATAATAAATACTGAGTGGATATGTGTGGGGTACAGAGACCCTTATCAATGAATTGGAGACTCAGAGATATTAGCAAAAAGAAAAATTCATTTATTAGCTTTCTCGAGAAAGGGCTCCCTCAGAACACCAAAAAATTGGGGCTGACTGAAGAGAGTGGAGGTGTGTTCAGATCAACAGGTTATATAGGTCCTAGCAATACCCTTTCCCAGCCCCCTCCTCAGGGCTCGTTAATGCAAGCTCTGAGGGTACAATTTATTTGTGGCAATCTCCCCCAGCAACAAAGAATAAAGACACTTTTACCACTTGCCTGGAGATAGGGAAAAGCAGGGAGGTTTTCTTTTTCTTTTTAGAGTAGTTTTAGAAAGGGAGGAGGAGGTCTGATAAAGTACAAGATGTGTTGAAAAGCATGTGTCTTTACAAGGTCAACCAGCTGCAAGTGTTTCAACAGAACAAGAAGCTATTAACTCCCTGAGGAGGCTTCATTCCTGAGAGATTCTCAGAGATCATCTCTCACAGATACATCTTAACTTTCTCAAAAGTGTCTTAATAAATAAAAATGGCTTGTTTTTGTTTTCCAGAGGCACAATCCATGCACAGCCCATAAGCTATCTCTAGTTTTTATTCCTTTTGCTGTGCTTTTCTTACTCACTTGTATTAGGGACCTGCTTGATATCATCACCTTGTTGCCATATCTGCTGGTGGAAACAAATCTGTCCCAGCTGTTTCCTGTCGATACCTCGTCTGGAGTGAGCAGTGTGGGCTCACCTCAAACAGTGCTGGCTGATGGCATTTTACTGATAGAACCAGCCTTTTCATTACCACTTGGGGAATAGCCTTTACACAGTGGGATTATGTGAATTTGAAAAACAAATTCATCCACCAAAAGTGAAATGAGAAGAGGGCACCTGCAATCACAAATGTAGGGCATGACTGGGTAGGGGCTTTCAGGATCAGCATGATGAAATGGAAAGGAGGCTGGACCTAGAGCCATATGGACCTTGCAGAATAGTTATGAACCATGTAAAAGTGTAAGGGAAGAAGACCATTCCTCTTTCCTCCAAAATCACTGGCCAACTAAGATCATCAGTCCATTTTGGACTGGCCCGTGACAGTTTTCATTTCTGTCATGCTGGTTAGCTGGATGCTGATCAACAACTTAAGCAGCCAGAAAGTAGGGGTTGTAATTGCTGGGAGCCATCAGACCCATTCTGATTCTTTCTCATTCCCTTTCTCTCTATATTCAACAGTAGTCTAAGGATGAAAAAGTATGTGTAGCTGTATCAGGAACACAGGAAGAGCAGGAAACTCCGGATCTTCAATCTCCTGCTTAATGTTTCTCTTGCAATCATAAATAATAGGAGAAGGCATATTGAGTCAGGGTGCGGATGTCCACTGAATGGGTTAGTATTCCCAAATATCTCAGTGTAATTACTGGCCTGGTAGTCAGAAGACTTCATTTCTAGTTCTGCTATGTCACTAGCTGTCCCTTAACTTCCCTAGACTTTGGTTTCAACAGTTTAAAGAGCAACCTACTAACCACACTAAAAATTGAGGATATTAGGACCCCTGTTACTTTAAAAATGCCTTCTATTCAGCTCCTCAGTATAGCAAAGCCTTGAAGAAACTCTGGTTACTAAGGAACTCCATGGTGACTGATGATTGGTTTATCAGTCATAAATCTATATAGGTCACAGATTATAGGATTGTAGGGCAATCGATTTAGAGATAAAAGGGACCTTTAACATGTAAGGAAACTGAATCCCAGAGAAGTGAAATGCTTTACTCAAATCTCACAGGTAGTATATATATGGCAGAACCAGGATTTGTACACAGGTCATCTGATTCCAAATTCAGTATTTTTTCCCACTATATCACATTTTTGTTTTTTCTGAAGAGGAGGTGTTTTGTTTTTGGTTTCGTTTGGTGTCATTTGGTTTTGTTTGGTTTTCCTGAAGCCTGCTATCGCAGAGAAACTGGAGGCCTCTTTCTAGGCTATAAGGAGATCAGTATCCTAAGACTCCCCTTTGAACCATGCTTGTTAGGCCTTTTTCTTAAAAGGCATTGGACCTGTCTGTGAGGTTCAGTTGACTAAGACTCAGGACAAAGCTGCAGCTTCCTGGTCGTGACTGGAGCTCCTCCCTCAGGCTTCTGACCAAGCATGGACCAGCAGCATGAACTACACTGGGAAGTTGGGGTGAGCTGAATCAGTGCTTTATCCCATGACTACCACTTCCTTGCTCTGAAAGTACCTCTCTGGCTACTGTGAGGTGACCCTTCTTTGTTAGCTGTTAGTTGGATTACTGCTACTACAAGTGCCTCATTTCATTCCAGTTTCAGACTTAAACTACCAGGGGACCAGCCAGAATCAGACACAGCCCATATCAAATCCAGTCTCAGATACTTACTAGTTGAGTGACCCTGGGCACTTAGCCTCTGTTTGCCTCAGTTTCCTCATCTATAAAAATGGGGATAATAATAGCACTTACCTCCCAGGGTTGTTGTAAGGATTAAATGAGATAATATTTGTAAAGTGCTTAAAACAGTGCCTGGCACATAGTAGGAACAATAGAAATGCTAGCCATTATTATCAGAACTGTCTTTGACCACTGCCAGACTCTATGGTAAACAATAGCCCAGAGACTTTATCCATATAACCTTAAGAGCTAGACTTCATGAGACATGTAAAGAATCTCCCCAGACAAGAGTGGATCAGTTCTCAACCCTGGTTCCAATCCAGTCAATAAACATTTATTAAGCACCTACTATGTGCCAAGGCACTCTGCTGAGCACTAAACAAAAAAAAAAAAAAAGCAAAAGACAAACCTCCACATTCCAGGAGCTCACTGTCTAATAAGGGAGTCAACAAACAAATATATACAGAGCAAGCTGTACACAGGATGAATGGAAAATAACAAAGCTAAGGTACTAGAATTAGGAGGGGTTGGGAAAGGCTTCCTAGAGAAGATAGGATTTTAGCTGGAACTTAAAGGAAGCTAGGAGAAAGCATTCCAGGCATGGTTTTCTCTCTTTAACTCTTATCAGCTGGGTCTGTGCTGCAAATTACAAGAATGGCAATCTCTTCTTTCCAAAGAGACATATTCCAATTTAACTCACCTTTAAAGGTGGTCAGATTCTTTTTCTCTTTAAAACTAGTGACCCTGCTGGCACCTCTCAGCAAATTATGAAGTCAGTCCTGCCAGATGCTATTAGCCTTTCCCATTTTAAATCCCTTTACATTCATCCACTTTCTTATACTCAGATTTTGGCTGATCACTATGACAAGGATGACAATGTTAACTAACACTTACAAAACACTTAAAGATTTGTAAAACAGTGCTGCAAATTTTATCCCATTTGATCAACACAAACAACCCTACAAGGTAGATGCTTATCCCCATTTATTTGATGGGAGATTATCCTCATTTCTCAAACGAGCAAACAGAGGCTGAGAGATTAAGTGATTTGCCCAGAGCTGAACAGCTAATACGGTGTCTGAGCCAGGATTTGAATACATGTCTACCAGATTCCAGGTCCACTACACCACCTAGCTCATAGCTGGTTTTTGATATAGCTCACATACTGTCCCTTCCCACCTCCCCACCCCAGCCCTAGCCAAGAAGGAAGTGTTCCTTATAAGTGTTCATTATAACTTGACAGGACCATACCATATATTACCTGTTGAGGTTTAGAAGTGCTGGGACCCCAAAATCAGAACACGCGGGGCCTGCCTGAAAGAATTTGACCCAACCCCTCTTTCAGCCAAAGACAAGGTTTATTAGACCATCTCTCATATTGGGCGACTCTTAAGGAGTCTGAACGTTAGTGAGCTATTGGCTGGATTGTAAGAATCAGAGCATCTTAATGGAGACAAGATGGACTTTGTATAGAGAAAGACTATGGGAGGGATCTAGAAGTGGCCAAGTAGTCTATGAGGCACTAGAACTTCAGGGACCTGGACCACATGGCCAAGGGAGATTGGAGCCTAGATAGGATTAAGGGTGGGAAGTGGCCTGGGGCCATAGGGAAGTAAAACAATGGAGGGCTAGGCTAGGTTAAGGGTACCCGAATTGGGAGATTGGGTGTAGCCACAATGAAAGGCCAGTTGATAGGGTTATAGCCTTAGGCAAATGCTAGAGATTTGGCCATGTGGGAAAGTCCAGGGTTTTTCCTTTTTGGGGTCTAGATCCCAACCTCATCATTACCTTTAGAGTGAACACCTTTCCCTAGCCCCCCAGTTTCCATCAACAGTTAGGAAAGGACCATTTCTCCACCATTTACCTGCTAACCTCATGCCATGCCTGCTTTAACAGTGAGCAGCTAATTGCTAGCATGCCTCCTTAAAAAAAAAAAGTCTTTGATTTTCTGAGCTTCCCAATTTAAGCTTGTTTATATTTTATGCCAACAGCGTCTTCACATATGCCGTGCACAGATTAGCACTGTCACATCATTTCAGTAATAAAAATAATGTGTGGTAAAAATCTTAGACTTTTCCTGGGTTGGCAGAGGATCCTCAACCGTAAATTGAATGGGAAATGATAGTGCTTCAGATGAAGCCCATCCTTTTTTTTTCCCCTAAGCATCACCTTCATTGCCATGGTGAACCTCAAAATAAATTGGTAGTTGAGGGCAGTGGATTAACATTTAGAAAAGTGGATTAACATTTTGGCAAAAGCAATCGTTGCAATTCACCTTCAGAGATTCTGCTTGTGTTATTAGGACGAAGTGACTGCTTTCTCTTTCTCCTTCTCCCATCCTTCCTTTTTCTTTCCCTCCTTTCCCAACTCTGAGACAGAGACCTTTCTCAGGTCTCCCCCTTTAGACTGTGACCTCCTTGAGGGCAGGAATTGTGTGCTTTTGTTCCTTTGTTTTTACCTTTCTTTGTATCCCCAGTACAATGCAAGGTACATAGTTGGTGTTTAAAAAGTGATTGTTGACTGACTGAGGTCAGCGTTGGCCAAAACTGGTATTGGAAAGGAAGATGTCTTACTCTCAGGGTGTCCAGGGTGTTATTAATGTTGTTTTTGTTGTCTTTCAGTCGTGTCTAACTCTTGTGATCCCGTTTTGGGGTTTTCTTGGCAAAGATACTGGAGTGGTTTGCCATTTCCTTCTCCAGCTCATTTTACAGATGAGGAAATGAAGCAAACAGGGTTAAGTGACTAACCCCAGGTCACCAAGCTAGTAAATTTCTGAAGCTGGATTTGAACTCATGAAAATGAGTCTTCCTAATTCCAAGCCCAGTGCTTATCTAGTCAATCTCTATGCCAGCTGAATATGTACCTTGAGATATATCCTAAACTATGTATCCTAATGAGACTTAAAGGTCTCTGATGCATTTTAAGTATAGGGTAGGGGCACAGGAGTGGGCTTCCATGTTTGGCACTACATTATGCTCTTGTTATCAACGACCTCCAAGACCATCAGGATTGGGGAGTTAGCTCAGGACAAGCTGCCGTTGCCCACTGCTTCCCCAGTTGCAAGCCAGCCAAGAGTTGAAATAACAGGATATAGCTCTTTTAGAGTGAAGGAAGAAATTCCTTTATTCAATTCTCACAAGAATCAGGTGCACTCCCTCCCAAGAAGGAGGCACCCTGAGCACAGAAGTGAGAGCCAGCTTTATACTGTTAGTGTGGTCCCCTTACCCCTCCCTCCAAGACTCGAATTGGTTCCAATCTGATTGGTTACGATCAAAAGTTTCACAATTGGTTAGGTTCACAATTCCATATTCTAATTAGAGAAATTTCAGTCTGAGTTACAGTTGGTGGAACATCCTGATCCTTTACTTAGCATATGCATGAGGTTCACTGAGCCTAAGTAGTAGCAGATTCTTGTGCTTGGACATTGACCCCCAACCAGCTTGGAATGGTTGGGCCTCGGATTATAAAGACAGGAACCCTGCTGTCTCAACTGGCCTAAGGAATGTCACTCTCCCCTTAATTAGTTAGCCATTCAGCACCTTTCCTGTTTTTTTCGCAACTTATGTGGGAACCTAATAATTCAGCATTTCTCACACTCAGAAGATAATATCCATGAGGATGTGGAGCATAGAGTTGGAATAATCTACAAACTGGATAATAGATCCCTAAAGAGTCAGGAATTGACCAGCTGCCTAACCACTTTGTAAACTCAAACTGATGAAGATTGGTTTCAGTACTGTGGAGGAAAGGTACTATAATGGCCCTGCATTCTTTGTAACTGCTTTCTCGTGATGGTTTGGATTGAGCATTCCAAAAGTCCAAGAATCAGTTCTGCAAGCCCAGTGGCCCACAGTTTCATTTGGGCAGCTGCATGCTGAAGACCCCTTAAGAGGGCCAGGGCCAGCGCCAGAAAGTAGTCTGAAAGACCATCCTGATCTTTTGCATCAGTTTGTTTGGCAAAACCATGAAATCCAGTCCATATGTTTAAGTTGTTCCTTGGCTGATTGCCTTGTACAGTTGATGATATGCACTACAACGAAGTTTAAAAAAAGAAAAGGAAAAATAAAAATTTGTTTCAGTACAAATCTGTTTTAGAGTAATTGCCACAGTTGTGTGCCAGGAATATATGTGTCCATATAAATTCTCTTGTGCATGCACTCAGAACAGTATATATGAATGTTACTCATGATTTTACTGTGTTATGTTCAGGGGGAGCCTGTCTTTTATTTTTATTTTTCATTCTCCAGGAAAGACCCAAGAACTTTACTAATTTGGGAGACTTACAGTAATCCAAGAATAACGTATAGAAAGGCCTGAACTAGGGTGGTTGCTATGGAAAGGGAATGTAAAATTGGATTCAAAAGATATTTTAAAGGAAAAATCACCACATAAATCAGTTAATAAACATTTATTAAGTGCCAGGCACTCTGTGCCTGGTGTGCCAGGCACTCTGCTAGGCACTAGGTATACAAATTAAAAGAATAAAACAATCCCTCTTCATAAAGGTTTTACATCCTAATGGTTGAGACAAGAATCTATAGAATGAATGTAAAGAGAATACATACAGATATCTATAAAGGAATTAAATATGAAATTGAGGGAATGAATGATGGAGTTGAATCTTCAAAGAAGAAAGGGATTCTGTGAGGCTGAGGTGAGCAGGGATGGCTACTGCAAAAATACTATGTAAAATGATCTAGTTTGAGTAGATGATCTCAGAGGTCCCTTGTAGCTCTGACATTCTGATTCTGATTCTATGACTCTAGTATTGGACACAGGTGACCTCCCTTATATATCAGCACTTGCTCTCACTCCCAAGATCCTTGCCTTTTAGACACCTTGAACTAGATTTCCTGTAGACATCTCAAGCTCAACATGTTTAAAACAACTAATTATCTTTTCCTCAAAACTCTCCCCTCTTCTAAACTTCTTTATTGATGTTGAGTGCAGTACCCAATTACCAGATCATAGCCTCAGTCCATAATCCCAGAGGTATAAACAGACCCTCAGCGCATAGAAAAGGTGATTCCAGAGATATAGAGCCTTACTCTATCTACATAGTGGAGTCCTGATCCTTACATATCTCAGCCAGAAATCATGGTACACAAGGAGAGCACCATGCTTTTGTATTAATATACCTTATGCATGCCTTGTTCCAAAACTCATAGATTCAGCACTGTCAAGCCAACAGGCAATAAGACGCAATCTTCCATGGTGCTTAGAATATAGAGATTGACTTTAATCACCTTCTTCATTATCTAGGAAGCAATATAAACAGTGACTGTGGCCTGTGAGCCCAATGCATCAATGACACCGTGCCAAAACTTGAAAGTCAGAATGCTGATTAGGTGATACAGCTTGATCCCTGGCCCTCTGGGGCACCCCAATCAGGCATGTTTCATTTCCAGGTCTTCTAGAACCAGATCCAGCAGATATCAGCAACTGCTGATTCTGTATCTGACTTCCCACAGAAGCTATTACAGTTCTTCCCTTCTTTTTTCTTTTTCTTTTTTTGTAAGGCTATTGGAATTAAGTGACTTGCCCAGAGCCACACAGCTAGTAAGTGTTATGTGTCTGAGGCTGGATTTGAACTCAGGTCCTCCTGAATCCAGGGCCAATGCTCTATCCACTGCGCCACCTAGCTGCCCCCTTCCCCTCTTTTCGCAAGTTTCCCACACCTTTCCTTTCCCCTACACTCTCAGCTAAAGACCTAGCCTTTTACCTTACTGAGGAAATTAAGGTCATTTCCTGCGAGATTGTTCTGTTCTTATCAAAATCCCTTGACATCATCCTTGACTCACATCCCCTTCCCTCTATTCTCTGATAATGAAGTGGCCCTTTTCCTTGACAAGGCCAACATTCCTACATGTGCCTTGATCCCTTTCTTTCCTGTCTTCTTCTCTAGAAGATTCTCCTCTCAATAATCCCCTGCTTCTCTTGAATCTGCAGCCAATCTTTCTCTCCTTCTGTGGTCATTCCCCACTGCCTCAAACTTGCCCAAGTCCCCCCTTCTTAGAAAAAATAAAAATAAAACCTTTACTAGAGCCTATCATCCCCTCTATTGTCCTGTATCTGTCTTCCCTTTCTTTGCCATAAAAACTTGTCCATATTTACTAGTTGACCCTTCTTCTTCTCCTCTCATTCCTCTTCAATCAGGCTTTCTGACCTCATTACTCTCTCCAAAATTGCCAATGTATTCTTCATTACCAAAGGATAAGGTTCCCTTGTTCCTTGTCCTTCTTTACCTTTCAGACTAATTGGACCCTGTTGGAGACCCTTTCCTCCTGGATGTTCTTTCCTGTCTGAGCTATCATGATGCTGCTGTCTCCTGGTTCCCCTCTTACCTTGTCTGACCACTCCTCAGTTTCCTCTGTGTCTGCTTTTTACAATTTTATAACACTAGTCCCCTGGAACCTTCCTATGTCCTCCCATCTCTCTGCCTTTTAATTTGGTGTTTCTAATCTATGTTTGGTAACTAGAATACCAATCTTGTTAGAATTGTCTCTAGCAGAGTAAGTGGGCTCTGAGAAGGGCCTCTATGACTAAAGGGCATGAATTTTTCTAAATTCTTATTTTGGCTACTCTGCCAGCCTCCAGTTTTTCAGCTGTCCCTTACAGAGATGTCCTCTAGAGAGACAAAGTGTTCATATAATAGATGTTTTGTTTGATTAGAATCAATATTTCATTAATTAGTGATAACCAATTAAATAAAACCAGAGAAGTTTTAGGTAGGTAGAAAGGAAGGGCTAAGCATTCCATGTGAGGGAGGAACAACATGAATAAAGGCTTGGAGACAAGAATGAATGTGCTTGTTTAGCTAACTATATTTTACTCTGTTCTTTATAGCAAAGGTAAAGCTCCAGTGAATATTTAACAACATATTTTTTTACCATCCCAAGTTGTATTCCTTCCTGCCGCTTACCCAGCATCCTTCTGTATTACCTCACCCAGTTACCAAATAAAGGGGAGTTTTCAGGAAATACCAAGCAATGTTATTGGGAGCCATGGGGGACAATGGCACAGGACCATCCAGCATGGTGTGCCCACATCAAAGAAGGCACCATGCTTTATGAGTAAAGTGGAATTACAGTTGCTCAAAAGAAATTTGAGATGCACAAATTTAGAGCCATCTCCCATCCCAAATGTTCATGGACTATTTGTCCCTCACTTATGGTAGAGCCTTCCAAGCTTGTATTAATCTGATCAGCCACAGTCAGACACACTATACTTTGACCCTGACATTTGATGTCATTTTGGGCCTCTTTTAGTACAAAGGATAACAATGAACAACTACTTTTTTCTAATGCAGTCTAGCTTCTTTATCCTTCCTTCTCATCTCCCCTACCTCCTTGGAAGCCAGCTTTGGCCTGGAAAACTGACGCTAAAGGCCAAATAGAAATTATTTTATTTATGTGTATATAAAAGTTTGAGTCTGTGTTTTCCATGTGCTGGTTTCAGAAAGGGACTTTAATTGTCTCATTCATGCAACAGGAGGAATCTCTGTTGAAAGGGGCATATGTTCTAATGATTGCCCTCAGTGACCAGGAAAACCCACTATAGACAGCTGATGTTTGGGCATGAGAGCACATGCAATAAAAGAGATTGGGGAGACTTTGATCAATCCCTGCTCCTTACTGGAATGCAGTGACTGGAAGGACCTTTTGTCTTTGCTATTCTAAGAGCAGCTTCCATTCTCTGATGCCAGGTAGCACTACGCCAGGGAATAGAGCATCATCTCTGCAAAAGGCAAAAGAATTCTCATCGATTCCGTGTATGTGTGTGTGTGTGTGTGTGTGTGTGTGTGTGTGTGTGTGTGTGTGTGTTTAGGCACAAGTCTCCAGGGACACTGTCCAGTTTTCACAGTGATCAATTCAGGATAACCAGCCATTTGTTTATGTCAGAAGGATTCTTTGGACCACTTGATCCATAAGAGAAATTCTGATTCAGAAGGGATAGTAGCTTATGTTTTCAAGAACACAGATGCTCCAAGTACACTAGGAACTGCTATCAAGACCAAACTTAGCCAACATTGTACAGTCATTAAAATTTGGCTTTGAATTTTTTTTTTCCAGTGCTCCCACTTCCCTATCTGGTTCATTCAATTATACCAGTGATTCTCAAAGTGATATCTAAGGACCACTGGGGGTCCCAGAGATCCTTTCAAGTGGTCCATGAGATCAAGACTTTTCATATTAATACTTGGCAAAGATACTGGGGTGATTTGCAGTTTCCTTCTCCAGCTCATTTTATAGATGTGGAAACTCAGGCAAACAGAGTTAAGTTTACTTGCCCAGAGTCACACAGCTAGAAAGTGTCTGAGGGCAGATATGAACTCAGAAAGATGAGTCTTCCTGACTTTAGGCCCAGCACTCTATCCATTGCACCACCCCAAATGGAATTCATTATAACCCTTCACCCTACCCACTTTCCACAAACCCACCTTTCTTCCTAACCTCTCAGTTTCTCTTGAAGGTAGCCAAAACTTTCCAGTCACCAAGGTTTCCAAGCGCCTCACTTTCCTTTACCCAAAGTGCTCCTCGATTTCCTTTACCCAACATACCCAATCAGTTGCAAAGTCTTTTCAATCTAACTTCCACTTCTCCTGAATGCCTCCCCTTCTTTTCATTTTCATGGCTATCCCTATCACCTCTCACCTGAAGTATTTTAATAGTTTACAAATACATATGTTATAATATATTATATATCATGTATCTATATGCAATATAATATGTTGAATACATGCACATTGTAAATGTATATATATGTTACGTGGTTTATATACTATTATACACACATACATAAATACATATATGTTATATTTACCTGTATGTGTACGTGATATTTCCCTCCTCCTCTATTAGGATGCAAGCTACTTGAGCACAATGACAGACTCTTTCTTTATCTTTGGACCAGGGTGCTTTCCATAGGACTTTGCAGATAATGGGCACTTAATAAATGCTTGTTAGGTAAATAAATATATGGATGAATTCTGTTATCCTCTCAGACTTATTTGCATATTAATAGAAAACTGGAATAGAGAAAACCTTAAGATACAAGGGAGTTAATCTCTAATGATGGAATTTGGGGCACAGTATCTATCAGTGGAGGAAGATATTTGAGTGTAGATAAGATCTACCTAAACATCTAACATTTCAAATCAAACTACTTAGCTGGCTACCTATACAGAGAACAACTTTGCTCACAATACCACAATGATTTCATTGAAAAAAAAATTTTTTACAGACCTGTGGTTATATTAGTAAGAAATTCCCTGGAAGTCAAAGCTACCTCCCCTTATGTAAAACAGAATCTCTTCTGTAACTTACCATCTTAGAGAAGTCCTTGAAGCACCAAAAAGTTAAGTGATTTTCCTATAGTCACAACTAGTATGTGTCAGAGGCAGGGCTTGAACCCTGTTCTTCCTGATTCTATGGCCAGCCCTCCATCTATTCTTGCATTTTGCCTCTCTTTATTTGTTAATGAAATTCTCTTAGCTGGGTCTGTGCTTGACCCTAATAAGGGACTAGATAACTGAAGTGTCAAAGACATGATTGATTATTAAATTCTTTTTCCCCCCTCCTGTTGGCAGCCCTACAGCATAGAAAACTTTATTCCAAAAGCCTCCAGCACAAAGCTCTCAGCGTTTGTTATAAATGTCATGTGTGATAAATGCCAATAGAAGTGACTTACAAATGAGTTTCCTCTATTACTACAATCTATTCAGATCCTTTGTTAGAAGGTGACTCCAGGTGAATGCAGTGGGTGCTTAATAGCTACTAAATAATTAAAACAAAGTCATAGATGGAACAATTAATAAATTTAAGAGGAACTTGTGGGGGGAGGTCTTAGAGTATTTGCAAATTTTCTATTAATGTTTAATTAACACTGCCTGCAAATTTTCTATTAATGTTTAATTAACAGTTGCCTGCACCCCCTTAGTTAATTTTGAATTGGAGAATGAATTCAGAATCACATGGTAATTGTTTCACAAGTTATTTAAATGGAAAAATTATGCCTGGCCTGCAGTTCTACATAGTAATCTGTTTATTTTTAAATATCCTAATATCTGGGAATTGCATTGCACCATGTGTAAATGTACTTTGAAGGGACTGCAGTGCCTTCGTGTTGTGACATTAGGTAAGGAATTATGGATCTTGAAACATAGCTTATTACTTTGTTTCTTCTAATTTCAAAATGAGCCTTGCTAAAGCTGAAATGACTGCATATTCACAGTAAGGGGGTGAGGGAAAAAAGATAAGAGGATGAGGGAGATGATATTGCTGGGGGGGAAAGAATGCTTTTTTTTTTTTTTCAAAATGATTTTTGTCTCTGGCAAAGCAGCCCACTATATTCACATGACTTTCTGTAGAAAATGATGCAAAAAAATCATCTCACATACAGTGAATAAATGTAACATGTTAGCTTGGATTGCAAAGATAGCATCAGCACCTTTATCCCTGGGTGGTTTGGGAGTGCACAGCCTTAAGTGAAGCAACAAAGAGCCCTAGATTTGGAGTCAAAGGACTTGAGTTTCAATCCCAGTTCTGCTACTTATTTCCTATGTGAAATCAGACAAGCCTTTTTTAATTTTTCTTCTTTGGGCTTTAGTTTCCTCATCTTTAAATGAAGGTATTGGATAAGATCATACCTAGCCTTGAATTTAATGGTCCAATAAAATAAAAGGAATATTTAAATATGGCAAAAAGGTTCTGAATTTGGAGTCAGAGACCTGGGTTTAAATCCTGGCTCTGGCATTTACTTCATAGATGACCTTGGGCAATTCACTTAATTTTTTAGATCTCACTTTCCTATTCTGTAAAATGAGGAGACTGGACTAGGTGGTCTTTTATATATTTTTTAACTTTGCATCTATGATACTATGATCACATGTACACTATCTGTGTTTGGACTTCCCGAAAGGAAAATTTTGTCTCTGTCCTAAGGTGGCCTGAACTCTTCTGTCTCCTTCTAGGAGGAATAGTACAGTTACCAACTTTATGTGTTCGATGATTCAGCAAAATATTTGTTAAACATTTACTATGTGTATCTTCTACCTATATTGATTGATTGGCATCGTGGGAGCTTGCCCATCTTCATTTGTAGAGGTGGTCTGAATGGAGTACTACCCTGAGCCTACCTCTTCTTATTTCCATAACTTTAAGAGTCAATGAAAGAAAAAAAAAATTGTCCTCAGCCTTGGAGTAACAGAATGCTGGTGACAGATGGCTATTCTGTGGCCTGAAAGCACTGGACATATTTTGTGTGGCTTGCTTCAAGTTCTAGCATCTGCAGCATTCACTCATACTGGGGATATCCATGATTTCCATTTTTCAAAACTTAACTGAAAGGGCATTTAAGTGAAGCAGACATTTAGTCCCAGGCAAAATCAATCTTGCTACAGTGAGAAAGGACTGGGCCCTTTTATGACTGGTATTTGGAGTTGATTTTGAGTACATGTTGACTAAACTTCCTCTCAAGGTAACTAAAATTAATAGCTTGTGTACTAATGAATGAGGAAAGCAGAGAGTCAGGGAAAGCTCTTTTAGGTCCACTGTAAATCTTTGGAGTTCACTCACTAACAGATCAGAGAGCAAGTCTCTATGGGGCTTTGCTAAGCCCAAGTTCCAACCATGGGAGCATGCACCTGACCACAGAGGAATAGATTAGATGTCCTCTTGAGAGCCTTTCCAACCCTATAATCATAACCAAAAAAGAATGAGTAAAGCAAGGAGGTAGGGGTATTTTGTGTGTGTGTGTGTGTGTGTGTGTGTGTGTGTGTGTGTGTGTGTGTTAAAAATAGAGGGTGGAAAAGTTAACTTTTTTAAATGGAGTGGTTATAGCTATCCACACAAGAAAAACAAGTGGATGTGTAATGCCTATTGTCCAGATTTTGCTGAGCCATTGTGTGGAAAGACTTTAGAGCTTATCTACCAGTCTGGTATAGACACTGGTATAGACACTGTGAAAAGACAGTTAGCTAGGTTTATACTTGAAGAGAATGGGCTGGATTGCTTTTGAGAAATGGCAAATTTCTTTAAATGACCCCCAGCTTTTCACTGATGCAAAGGCCCATCCATTTAACACCAATATTCTTCTGCTGGTGGTGCATGGCTGTGAGTCACAGGACATCCTAGTCCTCTGAACAATTGAAGTTGAAGGTGACAAAAGAGCAATAGAGAGATGGCTATGAACCTGAAAAGAATGCAACCTATTATAAGCAATTTTTCAAGAGAAGCAGTGTAAATTATATCATCAAAAAAATATTGCTAAAGAAGGAAAAGGGCTGGTGAAATAACAAAAACTAGGTATACAAATGGATAATCTGTATTCTGTAGTATTCCCTAGAAAATCTATGGATATCCTTATAATTTCCAGAAACATAAGGAAGGCCCTCAGCTTCTTGGATGGAAGCCCTTTGAAGAACTTGTGGAAAGACAGGGCTCAAGTCACCCAGGATAAGCAGGCATAGACCCTCTCCTGTCTGTACCTCTGGAAGGGATGCCCACATTGATGAGATCATTGATCAGTTGAAATTTGGACCTGTAATGCAATCTGCTTTTCTTTTTTATGCCCTCAGATCCTTCCTTCCTATTCAATGTCTCATCCTTCTGCTCTTGCTCCCTCCTTTGACCTTCACCCTCCTTCCCTTGGTGGTTGGGGATAGAGGCCATTCGTAAATGACTGTTTTACTAGTCTTCCTGACCCAGGGCATCAAGTCAGCACTTGGATTTAAGTGACAGATTCCCAGTTGTAAGAAGAAGAGCTGTCTCCCAAAACTTCCCAGAAAGCATTAGTATTTTCTGTGGATTTGTCTTTATGGAGGGTTTACCATAATAATTAGAAGCTAGCCAACCATTTTTCTTATTTTTTCCTTCTCCACTACATAACATACCTGCATGAACTCTTGGGCCTTATAAATTCAGTTAGTCACTTTGCCTGACTGTTTTCATTTTTAAAGGAGACTTATGTGAATCAGGAATTTAGGCTTTGTCACAAACGTAACTTTTTCCCGTACTGGATTCTAATTAATATTCCATTATATAGGATCTCCTCATCATCAGTTGATAGAGAACCCGAGAAAAGACCTGAAGGGACTTTTTAAGTGACTCCAGTCTTGAGTTGGTCTGTTATTAGATTTCAGTGTAACCTTAAGCAAGTCACATCACTTCATGGGGCCTAGTTCTTCAGCTTTAATATCAGAGGGCTGGATGAGGTAATTTCTAAAGTCTTTTTCATCTCTAAGCCTTTGGTAAATGGCTATCATGTGCAGAAAACTATGCTAGGTCCTGGGGAAGATACAGCACTTCGAGTCCAGTAGGATGTAACCCTTAACACAAATAATTATAGAATTGTAGAAATATAGAATAATATACATGATAAGCACACAAGAGAGGTACAAGAAAAGTTCTATGTTAGGTCCAAAGGGGAAAAGATCGTTCTCCACTGAGGTAATCCTGAGAAACTTCCAGGGGAGGTAGCATTGAAGGGCTTTAAAGAAGATGTATTATTTCAACAGGGGGTAGGGACACAGAGTTGAGGAGAACATTTTTGGCAAAGGAAATTATGTAACTAAAGGTATGGAAGTAGGAAATCCAGGGCATGTGGAAGAGTATGTTGAGATAAGGCTAAAAAGAGAGAATCACAGGATAATAATTTAAAGTTAAACATTTAAGACCTTTAGTTCTTTTTTTTAAATTTTTCTTTTTTTTTTTATTTTTTAGCAATTGGGGTTAAGTGATTTGCCCAGGGTCACACAGCTAGTAAGTGTCAAGTGTTTTGGTCTGAGTCCAGATTTGAACTCAGGTCCTCCTGACTTCAGGGCCAGTGCTCTATCCACTGTGCCACCTAGCTGCCCCCATTTAACACCTTTATAATGAAAAAATTGAGGCCCAAACTGAGATTTGAACTCATATCCTTGACTCCAAATTGAACACTCTAACTGCTTTAACACAGACATAAGACTGTGGAGGCCAGGCTAAGGAATTCAAACTTTATTATTATTTTTAACTGCTTTTACTATGAATTAAGAAATCATTAACAAGCATGGACATTTTTTAGTCAAAGAAGGGCCACAAGAGGGGATTTACATGAAAGCACAGATCTATTATATGTAGCTCATTCCTTTTAACGTAGATAAAATTTAAAATGATAGTGCCATCATTGTCCTCCTTCTCTGTGTCCCCACTCTAAACCTGTCCTCACTCTTGTATGTATATTTAAAAAATATTTCATTGATGCCTATTTCTTCTCTTCCCTTTCTTTTGTACCACTGTCATTGTCCTCCCTGCCCAACTTTATCCACATCTTTTTAATAAAACTAGAGTCAAGCCAAATAAATGTGTGTTGTAATGATCCTGTACCTACAGTCCCATCGCCTCTCCACCAAGAGAGGTGGGAGGGATGCTTCATCATCATTCTTCTGTAGTCCTGCTAGGTCATTGTTTTGATCAGAGTTATTAAACGTTTCAAAGTTGTTTTCCTTTACAATGTTGTAGACATTGTATAACTATTTCTCTTGGCTCTACTTATTTTGCTCTGAACCAATTCATAAAAATCTTTCCAGATTTCTCTGATGTCCCTTTTGTCATTTCTTATGTCATAATAATATTCCATTATATTCATATATCATAATTTGTTCACCATTCCACAGATGATGGGTAACCATCTTGTTTCTAGTTCTTTGTAACTATGAAAAGCACTGTTATAAATATTCCTATACATTTTAGTCCTTTCCCTCTGTCTTTGCTCCCCTTAGGATTTATGAGTTGTAGTGGTATTGATAGGTCAAAGGTGAACTTTCTTCTGTTGGCAATAAAAGACCACCAACTGGTTTCTATAATAGCGATGACATGAACAGATGTATGCATTTAAGAAAAATTAGCTTAGCAATGTTGTGAAAATGGAAGAAGCTCTGATAGTCCAAGCTGGTGGTAATGGGGACCTCTATTAAAATAGTGACCATGGGAATTCAGAGGAGGGACAGATGCAGGAGATACTGAGGAAGTAGAATCATAGGACTTGGAAACTGACTAGAAGTGAGGGGAAAGGGAAAAGTGAAAAAAGATATCAAAGTTCCAAATATGTTAGACTGAATGATGAAGATGCCACTACTAAAATAGTAGCATCAGAAGAAAAAATTATATTTTGGGGAAAAGCTAGTGAGTATGGTTTAGGAAATGTTGAACTTAAAATACCATTAGGACATCCAATTGGAAATTCAGGTCTGGAGTTTAGGAGAGGTCAGGGCTGAAGTTGTATATTTGGGAGTCATTTACATGAAGTACTAATTGAAGCAATTAAAAACTTGAATTACTGAGATTGCCAAAATATAAAATATAGAGAGAAGAGGACAGAGAATAAGAGGTTGGGAAGATTAGGTGTGTGCAAAGGAGGAAGAGGAATATTTAGACAACTAGGCAGAGAACCAATAGTCTAATGATGTCATGGCCCTCTTTGAGAAGGAAGGACAAACCACAACCTGTGAGTAGCCCAAGCTGCCCCAGTGGAGATCCAGCTGGCCAGTTCCAGTTGGGTATCTCCTCTCCTCTTCCCCCCTCCCCTATTAGCTACTAATATTTTATTGTGTTAAGTCTCTATGTACATTTTGGTTTTACCTGTTAATTGACAAATTTACAATCCACGTTATGGGTGGTTTTTTTGCTGTACACTCATTTGCTATGCTATTCCTTCCCCTCTCCTCTCCTCTCCCTCCTCCCCCATGTGAGGTATAATACCCTTACCTGAGGATATTCTGCCCAAAGGAAGGTAACCTACCTAGTTATTTTGGTGTTTATAGGCTAGATTTCTTTCTTAAAGACCATGCCTTAAACCCAACTCACTCCTATCTTAGATTGGACAACAATAGGTCCCTGCCCAAGTACCACTTAATGGTTATTTTTTGGGCCTTCTTGGCTCTCAGTAAATGTAAATAGTAATTGTTTCTCTTTTGGCCAGCAACCCTGAGTGTATTCTCCTCCCAGTTTTTATTTATTTATTTTATTAAGGGGGCCATCCCTTGACTGTCTTCTTAAACAGGCCCATTCAGTGAATGGGCATTGCTTTACTCAAAGTGAGAACCTGAAAAGACCTTAGCTTAAAAGATGCAAGTTCTCCCACTGCATCCTGGGCCATCTCTAATCCTGATCCATATCTGGCCAATGGACCTAGATGGCTGTGGAGGAGAAAGTGAGGCTTGTGACTTTGCATAGCCCTTCCTCACTCAAATCCAATTCAATTGCAAGTCATGTCATTATCTTCTTGATAATGATATCAAGGACCATGAGGTCCTCTTTCAAAATGGAGGAATAACCACACACCTTGGAAGTCAAAGAAAGAGAGAATATATCTAAAAGGAAAGGGTTTTAAACAGCATCAAATGCTGCAGAGAAGTCAAGAAGGATAAGAACTGAGAAAAGGCCATCAGCTCTAACCAGGAGGTGGAAAGTGATGGGATCCCAGGCACAGATAAAAGGATTTTCAATGGCAGGGAGGTTGGATACCTCTTCCTTTGAGGCAAGCTGGTTATGGTTGTCCTTTGTGCTTGAAAAGAACTAAAATGACATCACTATGTCAGGGTCCAGGTACAATGTGTCCTGCTGTGACTGATCAAACCAATATGAGCTCAGAAGGCTCTACCACAGTTTGGGCACAAATAGTCCATATGAATATTTGGAGTGGAGATGGCTCTAAATTTTCACATCTCACATTTCTTTTGAGCTACTGCAGTCTGCTTTGCTCATAGAGCACAGTGCCTTTTTTGATGTGGGCACAACATGCTGGGTTGTCCTGTGCCAGTGTCTCCCATGTCTCACAATCAATTCCAAAGTTCTTCAGAGAGACCTTGAGAGTATCCTTGTATCTCTTCTTCTGACCTACAGTGTGACCACTTGCCTTATTTAAGTTTTCCATAAAATAGTATTTTAGGCAAACAGATGTTTGGCATTTGAACAATGCAGCCTGGACAGTGGAGTTGCATTCTGCAGTAGAATTTGACCGCTTGGCAGTTGAGTTCGAGAAAGAACCTCTGTGTTTGGTACATTATCTTGCCAGGTGGTCTTCTGAATCTTCGTAAGACAATTCAAAGGAAAACAATTCAGTTTCCTGGCATGATGCTGGTATACTGTCCAGGTTTCACAGGCATATAACAATGAAGTCAGTGCAACAGCTCTGTAGACCTTCAGTTTGGTAGGCAATCTAATACCTCTTGTCTCCCACACTTTCCTTCGGAGCCTCTCAAATACTGAACTGGTTCTGGCAATGCATTCATCAACCTCATCATCTATGTGGATATCCCTGGAAAGTATACTGCTAAAGTAAGGTAACTTATCCATAGCATTCAAAATTTCTCCATTTGCCATAACCTATGGTTCCCTGAATAGTAATGATGGCTGGTGGAGAACCTCTGTTTTCTTTGTGTTATCAGACCAAAATTAGCATAAGCATCAGAGAATTGATCCATACTCCAAACTAGAGGTAAGCTGGAAGATAGAGAATGGATAATGATATTGATAAATTTTGAGATGTGGAGGAAGGGAGTTTGTGTCAAGTGGCCTTGATCTTCTCAGTGCATTAGAAGACTAAATCATCTACTATACTTGAGGGTATAGAAATGAGTTTGGGTGCTTGAGAAGCAAGGAAAAGATTTGTAATAATAACTGTTAGAAATGAGATAGGATTTAATTTCAAGATGAATGACATTCACACACACCCCACATACTCACCAAAAAGGACACATCATGGTGTATGATTGTGATGGAAGACTATTGTGCTACTAAAATGGTGAGCAAAATGGTGTCAGAAAAACCTTGGAAGACTTTATGAACTGATATAGACTGAAGTGAACAGAAACAGGAGAACATTATACACAGTAACAGCAATATTGTGAGGATGATCAACTGTGAAAGACTTAGCTGATTCCAGATGATGAAAACAGTGATGCAAGATGATTCCAAAGGACCCATGATGAAAAATGCTATATATCTAACTCTAGGGAGAGAACTGATGAACTCGGAGTGTATATTGAAGCATACTTTTTTTTTTTTACTTTCTTCATTTTATTTATTTCTTAGGTTTGTGTGTGTGTGTGTGTGTGTGATTTCTTTCGCAACATGGCTAATATAGGAGTATATTTTGCATGACTTCACATGGATAGTCTGTAGGATGGAGAAGGGATATGAGGAAGAGAGAGAATTTGGAATTCAAAATTTTTAAATGAATGTTCAAAAAGGTTTACATGTAATCAGGAAATATTTAACTAAATAATGTGTGTGTTTTTTAAAAGGACGCATCAAAAAGGGGCTGGGTTTCATTGAAATTGGGAGGTATGAGGGAGGAGAAGAGGCAATCCCTTCCAGAAACTGCTAGAACACAGAAGCAGGATGTTTTTGTTTAGCATAAGTTGGGAAAGGGGAGTTTGCAAATAGTAGGATGGGTTTTAGCCAGATCTAATCAGCTCTGGGCTATCTTGGAGGTGAAGGCAGGGCAAAAACAAAGGACCTTAGTATGTCAAGGCTGAGCAATCAATTACTGATTGATCTATTCTGTCTTTAGGCCCTCCATCATCCTCCTCTAATTTTATAGAAAAGGGTAACAGGTTAATTTCAGGTTAATTAGCAGCAGAAAGATAGAATTGCTTCAATCTTCATTCTGGTTCCATCAGTTCTTTCTCTGGATAACATTTTTCATTATGACTCCTTTGGAATCATCTTGGATCATTGTATTGCTAAGAATGGCTAAGTAATTCCCAGTTGATCATCATTGCTGTTACTGTGTACAATGTTCTCTTTGTTCTACTCACTTCATTTCACATCAGTTCATGTAAGTCTTTCCAGGTTTTTCTTAAATCATCCTTCTCATCATTTCTTACAGCACAGTAGTATTCCATTACAATCATATACCATGAGTTCTTTAGCCATTCTCCAACTGATGGGCATCCCCTCAATTTCCATTTCTTTGCCACCACAAAATGAGCTGCTATAAATATTTTTGTACAAATAGGTTGTCTCCCCCCCCTTTTTTTTAAATCTCTTGAGGATACAGTCCCAGTAGTGCTATTGCTAGATCAAAGGGTATGCAGAGTTCCAAATTGCTCTCCAATATGGTTGGATCACTTTACAACTCCACCAACAGTGCATTAGTGTATTTCATTCTTCAATAGCCACAGTTAGTTACTGTGGGTAGGATGTACCATATGTACCTGCTGGACAGTTCACACCTTCTTAAACCTTGGAATCAGATTGGATATCACCACCCTTGTTTCCTGTTCCACTTTAATTTTCTAACAATACTTGCTCTTTATCAAAGCAACTATCCCAAAACCTAGCTTTGAAAAGATATGACATTGAAAATGTGAAAGTTCAAGGAGTTGCTGGCGTAGGTGAGAATACAAGAAAACATATCTCTAGCATTCTAGAACATTCATTGAAAGGAATGTAGAATGATCCAATGTTGAAATTATGAACAATCTCAAGCTAATAGTTTGTGTGGTGCCTTGTGGATATCCCCAGCCCTGTGAGTTCACTAAGGAGCATGGGACTGCTATGACCCTACTGTCTAGTTTTATGTCCTCAACGTTTGTTAGCTACAGTTGAGAAAGGTCTTTTCCTTCACAATGCCAAAGTGGGCTTCAGAATGGCCAGACCATATCAGATGCATCCAGTCTCTTCACTGAATCACCCAACTTGAAAGGCATAATGTACCAGTGCTCCATCTTACACACATTGAGTAAAGCTGGAGGTTTAAAAAAAATAGAAGTTATAGTACAGGATTTAATTGAAAAAAGCAAACTTTAGTAGTGAGAGGGAGGAAGAAGTTAAAGAGTTAGGACTCGGGTGTTTTACAATCTTTTGTGACAATATGTCAGATAAACTTTAGTGGTCAGGAAACATGTATTACTTGTGTTTGAATTTTTGTGATATACATAGAAATTGCTTAATAAATATTTATTGAATTAATTAATCAGCAAGTATTTATTTCGTACCTACTGGATGTATGGTGAATGACAGTGTGGCATAATTGGAGTCAGGAAGACCTGGGTTCAAGTTCTGCCTCTAGTGTACATGTACTAACTGAGTTACCATCGTCATGTCATTTAATCTCTCAGTGCTCCAGGCAGCTATGTAAGACTATAAATTTCAGATGAGTTTATGATTTTCAGACATGAATCAGAGTTGTAGAGCTTTAAGGGACCTTGGTTTTCCATCAACTGTCATTTCCTCCAATCCCTCATTTGTTTTGTTTTGTTTTATTTTTAACTTTTTAAAAAATTTCTGAATGTAATGGACACCAAAAAAAAAATGGGAAAGCATTTCATATACGAAGTAGACCCACAAAAGAAAGTTCCATATCAAACCTTGAACCTCTATTAAATGCAGCTTCCTTAAGAGTACATAATAAATTCCAACATGTTACTTTCACAGTTGTCCTACTCTCAGTGTTTCCCTCTGAACTTCCTCCTGTTTTTTTCTGTGCATTTTAAAGAAATGCTTCCATGGCCTTCTTTTGTTTCTTTTCTTCTTTTTTTTTTTTATCATTACTATCACCAGTTTCCCTCTTCCTCACAATCCCCTCAATAAATAAATAAATAAATAAATAATTATGTATATATACATGTACATATATGTATATATATAAAATAATCCTTTTAACAAATAAGAATAGTCAAGCAAAAAAAATATTCTATATATTTTCCACATGCAAAAATGTATGTCTTTTTCTGCATCTTGGCTCCATCACCTGTCTAGAGGAGGTGGGTGGTCATCTGGAGCTGTGGTCATTGTATTGATCTGAGTTCTTAAGTCTTTCACAGTTATTTTTGTTTACCATGTTGTTGTTGCCATATAAATTGTTCTTCTGGTTCTACTAACTTAAGTCTGAATCAGTTCATACAAGTCTTCCCAGGTTTGTCTGTTTTACTATGCTTTTCACTATTCCTTACAGCATAACAATATCCCTTTACATTCATAGACCATAACTGGTTAAACTTTTCCCCAACTGAAGGGTACCTCCTTTGTTTATAGTTTTGTTCCAACAAAAAGAGCTATCATTTACATATGGGTCTTTTGCCTCTTTCTTTGATCTCTTTGGGCCAAATCCTTCATTTTACAGATGAGGAAACTCTGGCAAGAAGTGAATTCAGTTATCCAAAGTTATACGGCTGAAAAGTAGAAGAGATCATTGTGTTTTTAGTAGACCACACAAAGCAGTTTAGGTCTTTTTTATTATCTTTGGATGACTTTTCCCATTACTTTCTTTTTCTGCTTTTTTCTACACTCATATTGTGCCCAGAATAAAATTTATTCCTTCATTCATACCACTTTGAAAGATCCCGTGAAGCATATATGCCATGACCCTTAATGTCCAGCTGGCATGCAGTAAGCTGCAATGAGGTATAGGGCCTTGTGGAAAATGAGGATGCTTGTAATTCTACAATGTTACCAAATAATGAGAACCAGTATAAATTCCAGAGTTTTGCCCTGGTTCACTTTTTCTAGGAGGAAGCTTTGTGTGATCTTAAACTATCTGCAAGATGATTAACCCTAAGGTCAAAAATTCATACCCTCAGCTTCCTGCTGAGGCTGAAATTACATTAAAAGAAAAAAAAAGAGAATTGAATTGAGAAGTAAATGCTATTACATAGAATTAAAAACTTCTATAAAAATAATACTACCTGTATATGGAGAGAAAATGAGAGGAGTCAGCCAATCAATAAACATTTATTAAGCTCCTACCTTATGCCAGGCACTATACTAAGTTCTGGGGATACAAATAAGAAAGTCCTTGCCTTCAAGGAACTTACACTCCAATAAGAAAAGGCAACACACAAAAGAAAGCTAAAAAGCAGGGAGTGAGGGCACTTAGTGCAGGAGCATGGTGGGGAAGTCAAAGAAGTCTCATGAGTGCAGCCAGGAGTCCAAAATGACAGGAGGAAACCCCCCAATAGCAAAGATAAATGATATGTCCACAAGTGGAAACAAGATTTGTTTGTTAACAAAGAGAATTGGGTAGATGTCAGTCCTTGAGAACCCTATTCCTCCTAGTGCAAATTAAGCGTGTCCTAAGGCCACATGTATGCTCTGAATAGTTGGCAACTAAAATGACATCCACATAAGAGAGATTGTCCCCGGATTTTAATTGAACTCACCAAAAAGATTTTAAGTTTTCACTCTATGTAGAGCATAGTATCAGGTGTGAGGGAGCTATGTAGTCCCAGTTCTCTTTTACCTTATGTGTAAGAAGAAAACACGCTCTTCATCTCCCCCAATTCTGTGACAATACATTGTACCATGTATCGGACCTTGTTCCATTGTAGCAGTGACACCAGGGACTGGATGAAATAGAAAAAAATCTAATCCTTCACTGTGCCTACTGCTCTCTTCTGAATATTCATCCTTTTTCCTAAGGGGAAGAGGCAATTGGCAGTGTGGCCTAGAGACCTTGGTGATGTAAGAAACAGAAGAAATAGCCGTGGAACCTCACATTTCAGGTTAACTTTCTTTCATGCCTCCTGAATACATGCCACAGGTAAGGCTGCACTTGCTCTGTTTTTGATACCACATTGTCCGTTTGGACACAAATAGTCCATATGCCCAACCTGTGGTAGAGCCTTTTCTGAGCTTGTATTGTTCTGATCAGCCCCAGTCAGATACATTGTACTTTGACCCCAACATAGTGATGTCATTTTGGTCCTCTTGGAGAATAAAGGACAACAACCAACCGTCAGTTTGAACCACTTTTCTTCTTTAAAGATTACAAAGGAATATTGCACCCAATAGCAATAATATGTTCCTTTTCTAATAAAATACAATCAAGAAGACAGAGCAGCCAGCCTCACCCTTGCAAGAGGGGAAGAGGTTATGATGTTGCCATCTAATGTGAAGTGTGACCACATCTCTAAAGATTGAGGCTACTGGTTAAGGAGTTGACTATGTGGTAGCATTGGAGAAGGAAATGACAAACCACTCAAGTTTCTTTGCCACGAAAAGCATAG
Source organism: Vombatus ursinus (assembly GCF_900497805.2). Taxonomy (NCBI): domain Eukaryota; kingdom Metazoa; phylum Chordata; class Mammalia; order Diprotodontia; family Vombatidae; genus Vombatus; species Vombatus ursinus. The sequence continues at coordinate 21,356,373 of NW_020940355.1, read as the reverse complement.
ATACTCTCTTTATATTTTTTATAGCAAACTTATGACGACTTCCCCTCACTCCTTGACCAGTTTCCTCTTTCCTTTATAAAATCCAACCCATCCTTCCAAAGAACTTTTTTGGAGTTGAATAAGGGAAGAGATTGGATTTGTGATTTCATTGGTATAGGAATTTCCAAATGAGGAAACTCATTAGCAGAGACTAAGAATGCAGCATCTACTTTGAAGTTTAGACTTAGAGAGTAACCTGGGACCCTTAAAGGTTAAGTGACTTGCCAAGGGTTTGGACATTGTCAAATAGCTAGTTTTTGTTGGGGTGGAGGTCCCTCTTGAACACAGTTTTCCTGGTTGCAAGGCCACTTTTCTATCCACTATACCATATTGCCTCTCTTTGGAGGTTAATTCCTAATTTAATTCATGATTACTTACTCTATTAATTATGATTAAAACCAGAAAGCTTAACTGATTAAACTGGCTTTTAAAAAACTGGGAACTTTTATGTTCATTTCAACCCCAAGAGAGTCTTTACTACTGGACCCCTGGCTGTTTATCATGGAAATGGCAAGTCTTAAGTGGAGCAGAATGAATCAGGCCCCTTAATAAATGTAAAACCATTGCAGGTCCTGAAAGATCACCATTCTTTCATTTACATAGGAGAACATTATATATGACTTTTAAAAATAACTTTATAAAAAGAATTAGCATGGCATCGTAGAAAATGTCACTTTCCCAGGAATCAGGAAGAGTTGGGCTTAAGTTTACCTCTGACACATACTGGGTGACCCTGCACAAGTCACTTAACTTCCTAGTGTCTCATTGATCATTCTCTGACAATAAGTTGCAGAACAGTTGTTGCATTGGTAGAAGGTATTTCCTCTTCAGCACTTTCCTCTACCAATGCATTCCCAGGCCCTGTCCAAAGCAAAACATGGAGCCTGTCTGTCATTTGAGCCTCCCTTGCTGTAAATTCTTTGTGTTTCTGTTCCATGTGTCTTGTTTTCTTTCCTGTTTCTCTCTCCTATTCAAATCAAATGAGATAATATTCTAAGATGCTCGGCACAGTGCCTGGCATACAGTAAGTGCTTAATAAATACTAGTTCCCTTCCTCTTCCCCTATTCTCACAACTTCGCAAGGCAGTTCCTCTCCCTACTCACTAATCCATCTACTCTGTATATCTTTTATATGTACCAATTTATGCACATACTGTCTTCTCATTAGACTATTAGCCCCTTGCAAGTTTTGGTCATAGAACTAAGACTATTGGTCATAAATCTAGATCTGTAGGATCCTAAATTTAGAACTGTAAGGGACCTTAGAGATCATCTAGTCCAACACCCTTGTTTTACAGGTGAGGAAATTGAGGTCAAAGAGATTAAATGTTTTGTCCTTAGTCACAAATCTTTGATTTGTCATAGGTGGTATTTGAACACAAGTCTTCTGTTTTGAAGTCAGTATTTTAGCTACTATATCACTGACTTTCAAATTCACTTTTGGATTCATTGAATCTAAAATGGCAAGAGACAAGATAGTTTGGGTACGATCTCTAGCAGGTTAGCTAGAGATAGACTTTTTAATAACAATATCTCTTTCATTTTAATAGTATGTTGTAATTTCATTGACGTTAGTTCATTTGATCCCCACCATACTTAACTGGGAAAATATTTTTATCTCTATTTTACAAATGAGGAAACTGAAGTGGTGGTGTCAAACTACAACAAAGGTCTTCAGACCTCTAGTTTGGTGTTCTTTCCAATAAACTGTGATTCTGTCTTTAAAAAAAAAAAGAATATAAGCTCCTTGAAGCAGTTTTAGCTTTTTCTTTTTATCCTTAGAACTTAACATGGTGCTTGTCACTTAGTAACTACTTAATAAATGCCTGTTGATTTATTGATGACGTGGGTAAAAATAATCAAACAAACTTGGTACTGTTGGATATTGGCAAGTCACATAATAAGGTTGTTGGGAGAGAAGTACTTTACAAAGTGCTGTATGAATAAATGGGCAGCTAAGTGACACAGTGGACAGAGTGCCAGATCTGGAATCTCATCTTCCTGACTTTAAATTCAGCCTCAGACACTTACTAGCTGTGTGATCCTGGGCAAGTCACTTAACCCTGTTTGCCTGAGTTTCCTCATCTATAAAATGAGCCAGAGAAGAAAATGGCAAACTATTCCAGCATCTTTGCCTAGAAAATCCCAAAAAACAACAACAAAACATAAATAAATTTGAACAAACTTTCTTTCTTCTTTTTGTGACATGATGAAGTTAAACTTCACAGAGCCCTCTGTAAACAGCACTTAGCACAGTGCCTTGACACATAGTAAATAGGCACTTAACAAATGTTTATTAATTGATTGAATGATTGTAATAGGACCCTCTCCTAAGTGGAATGAATGGTGGTTAAGCCATATACTTATTTGAAAACCCAAAGAGGGTATTCTGAGGTATCAGACTTAGAATGGATTTTAGAGTCCTATTCCAAACCAACCTCCCAAACCTGCCATTTTATGGATGAGAAAACAAAGGTGATATGACTGACCCAGGTTCACATAGGCAATAAGTAGCAGAGCCAGAATTCAATGCTAGATCCTCTGACCTAAGTCTAGTGTTCTTTCTATCACACCATACAAAGCCATTAATCTAAATTCCTCAAAAGAAAGGGTTAATAAGCTGTAGGAAAGAAAGGAAGATAAATCCAGAAGGAACCAAAGTCTGACATTTTCCCTAGTAGAGTATAAACTGTTTGAGAGCAAGAACTGTGTTTCCATTTTGTCTTTGAATCTCCACTACCCAGCACCTTAAACACATTGGAGTTACTTATCTACTTGTTGGGTTAGACTGGATGAGGAATTTAGGAATCCCAGATTTTTCTGTTGTTTACTGAATGTAATGCTATCTAAATAATGAGGAGAAATGTTTTACTGCCAGAAAATCAAACTTTGTAAAAACTTTAAAGTAATTTTATCATTATTTTTTGTAGAATTTTTGTATTAAAGGAAACACCATATGGTAACAGCAAGATTTGGTTAGAAGTCACGAATCTAGTCATTGATTTTTTTCCAGGAGTTAAGTTCAAAATATTTATCATGTTACTGAAAGGCCCCATGTTTTAGAGGTAGTACAAGTTTCAAGTCTCATAGAAGTATAAAACTTCACAGGACTCTTCTATTTGGTCTTTTTTCTCTACAAAAATATAAAATAAAGCTTTATGATATGGCCACATGAAAATAATTCTCAATCCTCAGACTAAAAGAGCATTTAAAACCCTCTACAATCTGGCTTTAACCTACCTTTCCATAGATTTTACTCTATTAATACCCCCTTCATACATTCTACAATCTCAACAAACTTGACAATTAGTTTTCAGTTAAACTGAAATCCATTTAATTCAAGTTAAGCACCTATTTATGTGTGGAGTACTCTCCTAGGTTTTCGAGGAATTTAGAAAAGACACAACCCTTATCCTCTTGGGGCTTATAGTCTAAGGTTGGGAGGGAGAGGGAATAACAAAAACAAATTATTGTAATAGGTGTAAATGAATCAGTTACATGATTTCCAAAGCAGACAGTAGTTACCAATGGGTAGGGTTGAGTAGGGAGTGGGGTAAGGAGGGCAGATATTGTCAATCAGGGAAGATTTATGTAGGAAGTGTCATTTGAATTAGATTGAAGAAATTGATGAGAAGAAATTCAAGGAGCAAAGAAGAGGAACGACAAGGATTCAGACATTCCAGATACAAAGAATGTCATGAGTAAAGACTGAAGATTTGGAGTACACGGTATGTGTTGGAAAGAAAAGGATTTATTCATCTTGGCTGAACCACAGTACATAGATGGGGTAGGGTTTGAGATATACCTAGAAGCTAAGGTGGCATCGGATTGTAGAGTACAGTGGATGTCAGGAAAACTCTTCTTAGAAAATTAAACTTATTAGGAAAAAAAAGAGAGAATCTGAAGATTTTTTAAGTAGAAGAGTGACATACATAAAGAAGATCTATGCATAAAGAAGATTATTCAGGCAGTGGCCCAAAAGATGGATAGGAAAGGGAAGAGAAACAGGGAAGACTTTCTAAAAAGCTATTGCAAAAATCTAGGCAGGTGGCAATGAGGACTTGTTCTAGAATAGTGGCAGTGGAAATGCATAGAAGGGGGCAGATTTAAGAAATTTTGTAGGAAGACTGTGTTTTAGTGGTTAGAAATGAGAAGTGAGAGAGAAAGAAGAAAGTGTCAAAGATAACCCAAAGATTTTGAACATAGGAAATACAGGCAATGGGGCTGACATTGAAATGCTAATATGAAAAGGAGGAGCAGATTTAGGAGGATACATCGTAAACTTCAATAAGGGCATGTTGTGTTCAGGATAACACTGGGACATGCAAATAGAGAGGTACCATAGGCAACAAGGTATACCCATCTACAGCTCAAGAGAGAGGTCAGAGCTATGACTCATTTCTCAATAGATTGAGAATCTCAGCTCCTTGTGAGTAGGAATTGTTTCATTCATTCTGTTTGCATTTGTATCCCCAGTGCACATGGCATGGTTCCTGTCACATAGTAGGCACTTTATACAAACTTGTTGATTAACTGCTTGCCAGGTGGTTGAAAGATACAAATGAGCTTTTCAAATGAAGAGAATCAGACTGTTAACAATCACATAAAACCATTTCATATCTCTGATATTTAGAGACATAAATTAAAATAACTCTGAGGTTTTGCCTTGTCCTCCCAAAATTGGCAAAAGAATAATAAAGATGGAAATAACCAATGTTGGAGGGGCTGTAGGAAAACAGGCACACTACAATGTGCAATTGATGGAGCAGTGAATCAATCCATAAAGTTCTAGAAAAGAATTTGGAACTATGCTAGAAAAATGACTGAATTGTCCTTACCTTTTGACACACTGAAATCACTACTGGGCACATCCCCAAGGAGGTCAAAGAGAGAAAAATCCCACATATCCCAGAATATTCATAGGAAGGTCTAGATTCTCTACTTCTATAATGGTTAGTCAAGAAGTTTGAATAGGCATGGTTGGCTGCTGTCCTTCATTTTCAAAGAGGACCAAAATGATCTGTCTATGTTAGAGTCAAGGTACAGTGTGTCCAACTGTGGCTGATCAGACCAATACAGGCTTACCACAGATTGGGCACAAATAGTCCGTGTGAACATTTGGAGTGGGGATATCTCTAACTTGTGCATCTCATGTTTCTTTTGAGCTACTGCAAATCTGCTTTGTTCAAAATGCCAGGAGCAGAACAGAGGTCTGTATACAATATTCGACAATCTGACCAAGGCTTTTGATGCTGTCAGTCATGAGGACTGATGAAAAATTATGTCAAAATTTGATTGCCTGGAGAAATTCATCAATATTGTCCATGAAATTCATGATGGCATGCTTGCCTGGATTCTGGGTATGATGTTGCTCTCACACTTTCCCAGTCACCAATGGAGTGAAGCAAGGCTGTGTGCTTGTTCCCATGCTTTTTAGCATGATGTTTTCAGCAATATTGTAAGATGCCTTCAGTGAGGACAAACATGGCATCAAGGTACACTACTGCACGTATGGTAAATTATTTAACTTGAAAAGGCCGCAAGGCAAGACTAAAATGGAGAGGGAGTTGGTGCATGATGTTTTGTTTGCAGATGATCGTGCACTCAATGCAGCCTCTGAAACTGAAATGCAACAAAGTATGGATTGATTCTCTGCTGCTTGTGTTAATTTTGGCCTAATAATTGAATAGGCATATATTCTAATGAAAGACTATCATTAATGAGTTTTCATTTAAGATAAAAAGTGTGATCCCATTTTCATCAGAATTGGTAAAATATTAGCTGTATGCAAGGCACTATCTTGAGAACTAGGATTTCAGGGCCCTATCTAGGTTTGTTCTTTGCATTTAAGGAGCTCTTAAACTAAGAGATAAGAAATTTAAACTGGTACCGTTCATTATAGGAAGAATCACACAAGCTAAAATAGCTAGGGATGGATGTGTACTAGTGTAGAGCCTGCCTCAGTGGCACTGAGAACCTCTAAGTCCTTTCTAATCGTATTCAGTTTTTTAAACAAAGTGACAGTCTTTTTTAAAGTTGTAAAGACAGAAAAACATACAGGGGTGTTCCTCCAGTCTGAAAATAATGATAATGATAATAATAATAATGATAATAATAGTAATAATAATAATACAGGACACATCAACAAACCACATTTCAATCACAGTCAGGGATTGCTTCAGCACTTATAGAAAGTTTCAAGCTACTACATGAAGCTGTGTGGGAAAACATCTTCATTGTTTCCCTTCCTTCATTGTGAAGAAGAAAACAGATAGAACGACCTTATGTCCACTACTGAAAACCTCCGTGTTGTAATAGAACCATGAGGAGCTAGCACTGTCCAGTTCTCAGTGTCATTTTCAGGTATCTTCCTCCATTTACAAAATTAAAAAAACATAGAGAGATCACTATGCACCAGATGAACCAAGGGTAAACCCTCAATAGGGCATGTAATTTTTATCTACAGTGAGCAAGTAGGTGTATTATCTGGGAAATTAAACAAGTACCAACATCCCCCTGTTATGGAATATGTGCAAAGCAGGTTGCAGAAGACTCATACATGCCAATGTGTTTGTTCAATTGTGTTCACTAGACTCCCTCCTCTGAAGGAAGCCCATCTGAGAAAATACATTGTTTTTACCCTCCACCCTTAATGCTGTGGAGCTATTAACCAGAAACAGCTTGGGATAGAACAAGTAAAGCATAGTTTTACATTTCCTAAAAATAAAATTGAAAAGTTACCAAGGATCATTTTCTCTTTCTTAGGCCAGTGATTTCAGAGGGCTAATTTCTTATTTTCTATTCTGGAAATGCACCCATCTTCCTGCCTACTTCACCACTACACAACCTCATATTTTTGCAACCCATCCTCTAACCTTTAAGTGTCACTAAAGGTTGGCGACCCATGGCTTCCTGACCTCTTTCAGAGCTTCAAAGTATGTCCACGTTGGCGAAGAATCAGGAATAAGGAAAGTGTCCATTTGTTGAATAGTGGCTTAACAAATTGTGGTAAATAAATGTGATGGAATATTACCACAACATAAGAGATGAAAGATATAAAGAAATTCAGAGAAGCAGAGGGAGACTTATATGAACTGATGCAGCAATGTAAGAGAAAAACATGCATAATTATGTAGATGTAATGAACACTAAAATGAAATTGAATGCTTTATAATGACCAAAGTTGGAAAGCTGATAAAATGAATCACTCTCCATTCACTGCAGAATTAGTGAACTAGGGGAAAGGAATAAACATAGTCATTGTAGTCATTTTGGTAAAATGCTTTTTAAAAAAAATCTTTGTGACAAGTGATATCTTGCTCCACAGGGAAGAGAGAAGGATATATTTGAAAATAAATGATATGTAAACAAAAAACATATCAGTGATATTTTAAAAGAAATTATATTCACATCTAAGAGGTTCCCAAGATGATGGCTGCTAGGCATGATTTTGTGAATGCTGCTTGAATTGGTGAATGGCTTTCTTCAGTGTGGGAAAGAAAGGGAACCAAGCCTTTGCTGTTCTAAGCAGATTCACTTTCTAGCCTAGACTTTCTCTTTATGGCTCTTCAAAAATAAAACATGTTTGTGTTTCTGCCTGTGAGGAAGTTGCCTTATGGAACTGGTCTTCAGAATGCTTCAGTCCTAGCCTTATGAATCATATTTAAGCTTGTCTTGTTAAAAAGACTGTTTAAAACCCTTGTCTAGATAAGCGTGCCTCGGGAGCACCTTCCTAACTATTGTTCTTGGCTGAGACACCCACGGGCAGGTGGGCTTCATCTGTGTAAGTTCTTGTAGATGTCTTAATTTTCTTTTGGATCCAGTTTGGGCATGCAGGCTTCCACCTACGCATCACTTTGCCTTCACTCCCTATACTTTCCTTCCCACTTCCCCCCACACTGCCTCTCTTTCCCAGCTTTCCCATCCTTTTGTTCCAAGTACAGTTCCTATAAAAGAATAAAGCCCTATCCAGTACTAAAGGGGATTTGGTTCCATAGAATTTTCTTTGGTTGTTTTCATTAGGTATGATTTTTCTTCCCCCTATTGTATGTAATGCCTTCTAAGTATTGGCTTCTGTGAGATTTTGCTCGTATGGAACACTTAGAATTTTTTATAGGACTCGCAACAATTTTTTTCTTTTTCTTTTTTAAAATCTGGCAAATACTGAATTAAAAAAAAAACCCAACTATATTTTTGACTATCCATAAAGCAAGACAGAGGATTGGTGAGTGCCTGTTATCAGCCTTCTAAGGGAAAGGGGACTGAGAAGCACTATTTTAAGCATGTGCTCTTTCTAGCCAAGACTTCTTTTTCTAAAAATTATTATGAACTTGATAAATACCAACATGAATATCTCCATGTACAAATGTAGAAATAGACAAGGTCCCTCCTCCCTTTTTTAGAAGTTTTAAGAAATGTAGTTGTTGTTTGTTAATATCCCAGTCTGAAGCCTTTGTACTAATTTGAAAGAGAAACCCATATCAGTCTCTCTTTATCAATTCAGAAATAATGTTGTGTCCTCCTTTCTTTCTGAATGACCTGGGCCTGCATGGTGTTCCTTGAACTAAATATTCCACCTCCAAGCTCTAGGCATTCTCTGGAGCTGTCCTCCATTTCTGGAAGTCTTTCCCTCCTCATCTCTTTTTGGCTTCTTGGGCTTCCTTTAAATCTGAGTTTAAATCCAGCATTCTCCAGGAAGCTTTTCCCAATACCCCTTACTGCTAACTAAAGCTTTCCTTCTGTTGATTATCGGTGTTGCAGTGGATTATCAGGAAGACCTGAGTTCCCATTTGACCTCAGAAACTTGATAGCTGTGTAACTGTAGGCAAGTCACTTAACCTCTATTTGCCTCTGTTTCCTCAACAGTAAAATGAGGATAACAATAGCACCTACTTTTCACAGTTGTTGTGAGGATCGAATGAGATAGTATTTGTAAAACTGCTGGGCGCATAGTAGGTACTATATGAAAACTTATTTCCTTTCTGTTTCCTATATAAATTGTCTTAAATAGTTGTTTGAATGTTGTATTCCATGATTAGACTATGTTTTCCTTGACTGAAATAACTGCCTTTGCCTTTCTCTGTATCCCTAGCACTTAGCACAGGACCTAGCACATAAAAGATGCTTAATAAATGTGTGATGACTAGACTCTTTGTTTGATCTACTTAAAGGGAATGACATAATGACCCACCTCCAGCAGTACTCTCTCCATTTCCCTGATAGATTAGGAGGGCTCTTTAATTACTCTGGGGTGGCTGATCAGTGCTGAGTGCCTGGCCTGAAGTCAGGAACACTCATCTTCCTGAGTTCAAATCTGGCCTCACATACTTACAACCTGTGTGACTCTGGGCAAGTCACTCAACCCCATTTGTTTCAGTTTCCTCATATGTAAAATGAACTGAAGAAGGAAATGGCAAACTTTCCAATATCTTTGACAAGAAAACCCCAAATAGGGTCATGAAGAGTTGGATGCAACTGAAAATGACTGAGCAACTACAAAATTGATTACTTTATCCTTCTGTAGAGAGGTGGGTGGGGTTAGCCCTTGAAGGGAGTGTCTATAAAGAGAACTAGTGGTTTTTGGAACATGAATCTCCAAAGTTGTATGAGTATTCTTATGGATTTATGAAGCAAAATGTTATTTTTTCCTTTACATTGATTTGTCTAACCAGGTTTTATTATTTTGTGAAATTTCCTTGTTCAAGAAAATTAGAAATAGTGTTTTAAAATATCTTCTGCAAGAGTTGTCCGAGGGCATGAGAGGATTCTGTCAATTTGCACATATCTTTCTAGCAGAAAAGCACTTGGATTCAGAATAATGATAAATTAATGAAGATGTTTCTGGCAGAGTATAGCATTCATTTTTCTTCACAAAGAAGAGAAAAAGAAGATTGTATGTGAAACTGTGATCCTTAGTATGTACAGCTGGTTTGGGGTTTTCTATGGCATATATTTAATTCGGCATGTTAGTTACAAAGCTGCCTCACTTGCTTGTGTGGCCTTCTGAACCTCTTCTAACCTCTTTTCATGTTTTTGTTTTTGTTTTGGTGAGGCAATCAGGGTTAAGTGGCTTGCCCAGGGTCACACAACTAGTATCAAGTGTGTGAGGCCAGACTTGAACTCAGGTCCTCCTGACTCCAAGGCCAGAGGTCTTTCCACTGTGCCACCTAGGTGCCCCTTCTTTTCTTTTATCTTTTTTTTTTTTTTCTTTTTTCTTTTTTTTATTTTTGGTGAGGCAATTGGGGTTAAGTGACTTGTCCAGGGTCACACAGCTAGTAAGTGTCATGTGTCTGGGTCCAGACTTGAACTCAGGTCCTCCTGACTCCAAGGCCAGAGCTCCATCTACTGCGCCACCTAGCTGCCCCTACGTCTTTGCATTTTTTTAAAAAGGCTTCATTATCGTTCTTTTGGGGGTATGGCTATAACTAGTCCCATTGCCCAACAAGTTCCCCCTTTACCTCCACCACCACCACCACCAACAACAACAACAACAAATCTCCCTTTTAATAAATTAGTAATGATGTTTCGTTTTTCAATCCTGTCTAACTCTTCATAACCCCAATAAGTTAGTTTAATCAAGCAAAAAAGTCTACATGTTGCCCATATCTGAAAATATATTTCTCATTTTGTACCTACAGTCCATTCCCTACTTTCCTGTCAAGAAGAAAGGGAAGTAGGAAGTATACTACTTAATCTTCAGTCTTCTGGAGGTATAGTTGGTCATTGCATTGATTGGAGTTCTTAAGTCATTTCTTATGGCACAATAAGATTCCATTCCATTCATCTACCATCATTTGTTCAGCCTTTCATTTGATGGACACCCATTTTGTTTCTAGTTTGTTCTACATTTTAAAAGTGCTTCTATGAATATTTTATACATACTAATCCTTTCTGTCTTTCTTTTATATCTTTGAGGTTTATACGAGGAGTGTTATAGGTAGAGTCATAGAGTGTGCACAGTTTAGTAACTTTTGGGGCATAGTTCAAAATTACTTTCCAAAATATCTGAATCAGTTCACAGTTCTACTATTATCATTAGTACACCTATTCTTCCACATCTTCCTCCAATGATCAGTTTCTATCTTTGTCCATTTTGCCAATTTCCTGGGAGATAGAACTTCAGAGTTGTTTTAATTTGCATTTCTCTTATTCATAATGATTTAAGCATGTTTCACATGGTTGTTTTGAGACCAACCTGTTCATACATTTTGACTATTTTTCAATCAAAGAATGGCCCTTGTTCTTACAAATTTGAATCAATTCCTTATAGCATATCTTGGGTATGAGATTTTTATCAGATAAACTTGCTACAAAGATTTTTCCCACTGAACTATTTTCCTTGTAAATTTAGCTTCATTGATTTTGTTTATGCAAAAGCTTTTCACTTTTCACAATCAAAACTATCCTTACTATATCTTATTTGGTCAAGAACTCTTCTTTCCCTATTCATTATTATCCTCCCCTGTTCCTCTAATTTGTTTATGATGTGACCTTTTATAAATCTGTCTTTTATCTATTTGGTGATATGCTGATATATGGAATGAGATCTTGGTATGAACCTTCTTTTTGCCAGACTGATTTTCAGCTTTCTCAGCAATGAGTCCTTGTACCAGTAGTTAGGGTGTGGGAATTTATTAAACACTATACTATCATGTTTGTTTTCTTCTAGTTATCTTGTTCCTAATCTGTCCTACTGATCAATTTTTTATTTTTTAACCAGTAACAAACCATTTGATGATTACTACTTTATTATGTGATATGAGAGCTATTATTGCTAGTGCTTTTAATTTCTTACCGGTTTTCCTCATTATTTCCATTATAATTATTGATCTCTTATTCCTCCAAATAAATTTTGTTTTTATTTCCCCTAGCCAGGGGTGTGCTGGTAAATGTTTAATATCTGGATCTTCAGGGCGGGGGTGGAGGAGCGTGGAGGGAAAAACACATGTACACAGTACACTTTTAAGTTTGATCTGTATTATTAACATTTTCTCCATTACTTTCTTAAGTCTAGACAGTCAACAAAATAGTAGATCAGGCCCTAATTTGTAGCATTTCACCAATTTCCAAAGTTTAAATGTTCACACTGAAAATGTAATAGTTGGCTCTTGTGAGTCAATATATGCCAGCTTTTGACACACTACTACTTCTTGCTTTATATAGTAACTCTTTAGTAGTTTGATTGATATGACTCTAAATAAGTAAATTTAGGCAGTATCCTCATTTTTACTATATTGGCACAACCTAACCATGAGCACATAATAACTTTCTAATTATTTGGTTCTGTCTTTATTTCTATAGAATATTTTATAGTTGTATTCATATGACACCTGCTGTGTCTTGTTAGGTAGACTCTTAAATGTTTTATATATTTTGTATTTATTTTTAATGAAATTTATCTATCATTTTCTGTTGGATTTTTGTCATTAATCTAAAGAAAAGCTGATGATTTGTGTGGGTTTGTTTTATATCCTATTGCTTCACTCATGGTTGTTTTAATTAATTCTTAGTTAAATCTGTAAAGTTCTCTAAATAGATTATCATATCATCTACAAAAGGTAAAAATGTTGTTTCTCCTTTGTCTATGAGTATTCCTCAATTTCTTTTGTTTGCTTGTTTGGTCTTATGTCTACAGTAAGCATTTCTAGTATCAAATAAAGTGGTAGTACTAGGTATCCTTGTTTTAATCCGAATTTAATTGAAAAGGCCCCTAGTGGTTTTCTATTATATATAATGCTGACTCTAGGTTTTAAATATATACTACTTATCACATTAAGAAAAGGTCCATTTATCCCTCTGCTTTTTAACAGGCATAGTTACTGGTTTTTGTCAAAAGCTTTTTTCTATATTTATAGATATAATCATGCAATATTTCATTGATATGATTTATTATATTTATAATTTTCCTTATATTAAATCAATCTTGCATTCTTGTATCCCAACAGATCATAGTGTAATCTTTTTTTAACACACTTCTGTAGCCTCTTTATTAATTTTTATTTAATATTTTTGTACTGATATTCATTAGAAAGAGATACAAAGTGTGCTAAGTGCTGGGAATACAAATACAATAAGAAATAAAGGCTGTTTCTGCCCTTAAGGAGTTCACATTCTAATGACGGGTGACAAAACATAAAAAAATAAAGAAAAGGGGTGGGGAGCAAGGTGGAAAAGTAGTCTGAGGAGTCATCAGCAGGTCTGGTTTTGAAGTGAGTATGGCTTGTTAGAGATGTTGACCTACAGTTTTCTTCATCTGCTTTGTCTCTCCCTGGCTTAGGTATTAATACCATATTTGTATCATAGAATTTTGTAGGATCTCTTCTTGTTCCATTTTATAAACAGTTTATGTAATATTGGAGTTATTCTTTGAATGTATGATTGAATTCAATTATAAAATCTATCTGGGTCCTGGGTTGTTGTTTTTTTTTCCCCTTTGCAAGTTTATTGATGGCTTGTTCAATTTTCCCCCCTGAGATTGGCTTATTTAAATTATCTATTTCTAGCAATTTCATTTATTACCTTTTCATTTATTTTGAATTCTTCAGTTTTCATTTTTTATATTGGTAAATTGGCTTACCTCTCTTCTTAGAAATCAGATTAGTAACACTTTTTTAGTTGTTTTGGGATGTTTTCAAACTCATAGTTTTATCAATCTAATTTCTTTTATTTTCTGCTTTCAATTTTGTTGATCTCTTTTTTTTTTTTCCAGGACTGGGGGTTATTAATTTGGGGATTTGGACATGTTGTTTTTCTAGCACTACACTAGGTTTCCATGTTGTCCTCTCCTCTCCCAACCTCCACTAATTCACCTGCCCAGTCTGAACACTGCTTTAGTTTTTGATTCCTCCCCTTCCAAACTCCCTTCCCATATACCTTCTTGATCTGGACACTGCTTTAGACTTGTAGCCTGTTCACTTGAGTTCATTCTAGCTTTCCTGGCAAGATAACTCTTCCAACACTCACAGCTTCTGGCGTGTGTGTGTGTGTAAAATCCTGGACTTGGTTTTGGTTTTTGTTATTTAAAGGTTTTTGTTTTTTAATGATCTGCTGGAGCCTGTGTTGGAGAGCTACAAGCCTCCTCTACAATCTTTCAAACTGGCATCTTAACTGGAAGCCCTTTTCCTTTATCTCAAAAAACAAAACACTGAAATAATCAGAATGGAAGTTAGGTGCTCAGTGAGAATGGCTAAGAAGCTGCAACTCTTTGAAGCATATCTGAGATGAAACATCACTCACATTCATCACCTACTTTCGAAAAACTCACAGGACCACTTACCTCACTTCAGACCCTGATCCCCTCTCACCTGAACTATTGTAAAAGTTCCATTTACTTCACTAAGTGATTGCAGAGTTCTAACAAAGGCTTCCTTTCCATGTGTCTACGAATTTGTCATAGTTGTGTGAAATGTGCCCTTGAGGAAACAGATTATCTTCTTTTGTACCCCTTGAAGCTCTCTAACTACAATTGCTTTGGTGTAACAGTACTCTGGCTGGGGATGTTGAGTTTACAAGTAGAAGGTAGCGTGGTTAAGTGGAGAGAGTCCTGAATTTGGTATCAGAAGATGAGCATTCCCATTGTAGCTGTGCTCCTTACTGCCTTTGTGACTGTGGGCAAATCATTTAACCTTTTGGGACCTCAGTTTTCTCATCTGTAAAATAAAGTGATTGCATTCAATAGTATCTTCTCATCTTCTCATCTCAGCCTCCTGACTTCCCTGACTTCCTTATATTCCTAGGATAGAGGTCCTGTCTAGCACTAAATCTCATGATCTTCTATTTCTGTCATCTTGATGACTCTAGAGCAAAGGTTCTTAACCCCTTTTTGTGTCAGGACCCCTTTGGCAGGCTGGTGAAGCCAGTCTTCTCAGAAAAATGCTTTAAATGCACAATTTTTCAAAAATGGAATTAAAAGAAAAGTAAGTATATTAAAATGCATTTCTCAAAATCAAAAAAAAAATTTCACTCCCTCTACATTAAAAACCTCTGCTGTAGATTCTATATCCCCTCCCCATTTGGGGAGGTGTTCCAGTGAACTCTGTCTGATAAGACTGCATCTCAAAGCAAAAATTATGCATCAACTTTCTTATGGCTGTTGAGAGGCTATAGTATTGCTATTGATTTATGGCAGCACTTAATCAATGCAAGAAGTTTCCTTGTCTCTTTGTAACTCTTCAAAGAGCTTGAATATTATAAGGTTAAAGTGATGCTTTATAATAACCTTATGAAATTTTAATGCCAGCATTTGATCAGTAACAAGCCTGGCTAAGAGCAAAATCATGTTACTTTTTAATGCTTTTCTGCTCTTAGGTTAGGATTAAACTTCCCCAGGAATTGTTTTCAGATTTTGCAGTTCCAGGTGGGAGAGGTTATCTTCTCATCTCAGCCTCCTGACTTCCCTGGCTTTCTTCAAGTACCAGCTAAAATCCTACCTACTACAAAAAGCCTTTCCCAATTCCCCTTAATTCTAGTGTCTTCCTTCTAATGATTATCTCCAATTTATCCTGTGAATAGTTTGTTAGTATGTAGTTATGTACATGTTGTCTCCCCCATTAGACTTCGGGTTCCTGGAGAGAAGGTATTGTCTTCACCTTTTTTGTATTCCCAACACTTAGCATAATGCCTGGTGTGTAGGAGGTGCTTAATAAATGCTTACTGACTGACTGACTGACGGTTGAAGTATTTTATGAGACCTGTCAGTCTAGATCAGTGAGAGGAAATGGTGAACAGAACTTCTGATGCAGGGCTTGGGGAAGGGGAAGAATAGTGCCTACTATTGCCAGGCACAGTGCTATTATCCCTGCCCTCAAAGAGCTTACAATCTAATGGTGAAGACAATGCACAAAAAGAAGCTGAAAGGGGATGGGAAAGGGGATGCTCAGGAGGATACCCAGCCCCAGTTCCAGTAGCCAAGCGAGGCAACTGATGATAAATGAAGTGTTGGTGGCAGATGGACACTTAATAAAAATGACTCATGGTAGATCTAACCATGTCATCTTCCTTCTCCGAACCAACACTCTCTACCCCCACCTCCCCAAATTGAGGAAAGCTGGTGCAATGGATAGAGCTCTGGGCTTGGAGACAAGAAGACCTGAGTTCAAATGCAGCCTCAGCACTCTATTAACTCTGTGACCCTGGACAAATCACCTCTCTTTGCCTTGTTTTCTTCAGCTGTAAAATGGGGGTAACAATAGCACCTCCTGCACAGGTTTGTTGTGAGGACCAAATGAGATAATATTTGTTCTTTTAAAAAAATCACTTAGCACAGTACATGACACACGCACAACAGGCACTCTATAAATGCTTATTCCCTTCCTTTCTCCTGCATCCATTCAATAAATTCTAATCACCTGCTATTACTACTAGGATCAAATGTGAACTCTTGTTTGCCACTTTAACTTCTCCTAGACATCCAGCCCCTTCCTATCTTCTAGTCTTCTACATGTTACTCTCCTCTACTCACTCCACAATCCACCCATATCGGCCTATTTGCCATTCCTCATAGGTGATACCTTTTGAACTAGAATGCTGTCCCTTTTCTTAGAAAATCCCTGGCTTCCGTTAAGGCTCAGCTTGAACATCACCTTCTGTAAGAGGAGACCTTTCCTGTTCCCCCAGCTACTAGTGCTTTCCTCTCCAAGGTCGCCTCCTAGCTATTATGCATACATTTCGCATATATCTATTTATCATGTATGTGTGGTCTCCTGCATTAAAATGTAAACTCCCTAAGGTCAAGGATTAGTTTTGCTTTTTCTCTTATATTCCTAGAGCTATTAATTTAAAATTCCTTGTTGTTGTTGATTTGATGAGTAAGTCTTCTCCTCAGTGCCTGGATGTATTATATCCCACGTGCAGAAATGTTACTGCTTTTCTAGTAGTGTTCAAGGCTTACTATATCTTCTGGAATGAAAGAACTGCCATCATTCAAACTACTTTGGAGGTTGGATGAAAACTGCAAAAGTGTTCCTGCCATTCAGACAGGGAGGTGCATCCCTAACCTGGCAGAGAAATATGTCAGTATGCTAGGATAAAGGGAAATTGTACCTTTCATAGAACCCTACATGCAGCAGGCACCAGTGCTTGACTTGAAGTCTAGATGATCTAGATGTACTCAACCATCTGAAGAGCAGATCCCCTCTAATTTTTATCCAATAGATCGAGGTCATGCCTCTGGTAAATCTTTGAGTAAAATCTAAAATCATCATTTCAATACATGGGATCCAATCCATCCAGGCACAAAAGAAAAGACTTAATCATTACCTTTTGGTGTCTGCATGCTACCAAATCAAGTCAATAAATCAAGTTAACAAGCATTTTGTTAGGTACCAGCTATGTGCCAGGAATAGTGCTAAGCACAGGTAATACAAAGAAAGGCAAAAACAGTCCTTATCCCCAAAGACCTCACAATCTAATGGGAGAAATAACTATGTACAAACAAGATATATACAGTATAATTTGGAGATAATCACAGAGAAAAGGCATAAACATCAAAGGGGATCACAAAAGAATTCTTTAAAAATTGGGATTTTAGCTGGGATTTAATGGAATCCAGAAGATGGAAATGAGGGAAGAGAGTATTCTAACCACAAGGGAGAGCCAGTGAATGGAGTCAAGAAATGGTTAATCATGCTTTGAGTAACAGCAAGGATGCCAGTATCACAGGAGCTCAGAGTATGTAGAGGTGAATAAGGTGTTAGAATCCTGGAGAGGCAGAACAGGGCCAGGTAATGAATGTCTTTAAAGGTCAAATACAGGATTTCATACTTGATCTTGGAGGCAATAGGGTTAGCAAATGTCCATCAGTTGAGAAATGAGTAAACAAACTCTGGTGTACGAGTATAATAGAATGTTATTGTGCCATACGAAATAACAAATATGACAGAATCAGGAACACCTGGAAAGGCTTTTATGGAACTAATACATAGTAAAATGAGCAGAACTAAAATAATAATCTCTATGATGACCATAATAATGTACCATAAAACATGTTCATTTATGTTTCTTAATTTCATAATAAAAAAGAATATGCATATTCAGAAATAGTATACCTGGGTAAGGTAATTAGAAGTACATCCATAGCGATGATAGCTAGTGCTTATAGAATGCTTTAAGGCTTTGAAAAACACTTTACAAATGTTTCATTTTATCCGCACAACAACCCTGGGAGATAGGTGCTATTATTACCCTCATTTTACAAGTGAGGAAACTGAAGCAAGGTAGAGGTTAAGTGACTTACCCAGGATCACACAGGGTCTGAAGCAGTATTTGAACTCAGGGTTCCTAACTCCAGGTTCAGTCCTCTATGGACTTTGCCACCTAGCTAACTTTGTCTTTGATCAAAAAAACTACCTTATCCCAGATAAAACTCCCTAAATTATTCTGTCTACCTACAGATGCCTCCTCAGTCTGACTCTCTTGTAGCTCCAGAAGAGAAACCCTCCTTCCTCGCCAGGGAACTTCTCCACTCCACTCTAATCATTTATTTGGGATTGGCCTGCCAGCACACCGTAGATCCAAGTTGTGGGCCCATTTTGCAATCCAAAGGTTACTTTCCCCTAGCCAGGAAGCCCCTAGAATGCATCTGTATTTCATCTACATTCCTACTTAATCACTGACTAACTCCTTGGCCATCCCCCAACCCCAATTTAGGGAAATCAGGTAAATGCAAAGTACTCTAAACAAAATGCACCATGTCTGAAAACGTGTACAATCTATGATGCCATCAAACGATTCTAGTATTAAATGACTTTTCTGTGTTATCAACTTATTAGGATGGCATATTTTGGTGACCAAATACTTGCTCCTATGTTCGGGTTCTAATGTATATCTAGTATACGCTTTCCAGTATAGTTCTAGTACCTACTTTTATCGATTGGACTTTTTAAAGAGTTGTTAACAGTTGTATCATCGGGGCAGCTAAGTGGCACAGTGAATAGAGTGCTAGGCCTGCAGGCAGGAAGACTCATCTTCCTGAGTTCAAATATGACCTCAGACTCTTCCTAGCTATGTGACCCTGGGCAAGTCACTTAATCCCATTTGTCTCAGTTCCTCATCTGTAAAATGAGCTGGAAAAGGAAATGACAAACCATTACATTATGTCTGCCCAGAAAATCCCAAATGAGATCACAAAGAGTTGGACACGACTGAAAAATTACTAAACAACAACTTTCTCCAATGTATGGATATGACCTGGGGTAGCTTATATCTGTAAAAAAAAAAAAAAAAAGGTGGGGGGAGGAATCAATAATATAATAATTGAATCATCAGAATGGGAAGTTTAGGAAAGACCCCAAGATTAGAGCTGTGAGTAAAGGAAATATATTAGTGGCAAGTAATTTGCACTCAACTCTTGGCATCCTGGTTCCTATATTAGTCCCTTGGAAATCTGGTTGCATAAAGTAGAGAACTAGTTCTTGATGCCCCCTGTCTTCCCCAGTGCCTTTGGCCTCATCTTTCTCCTCCACCTGCACCTTTGGTAGAAGGGGGTCATTTTATTGTTGGGTAAGAAGCCATTAGTTTGAGAGCCATGAAACTGTTATGGCTCTGGTAGGAGAGTCACCAAGTATTCACACTTCATCTTCTATTCCTGTGGTTTAATGGGCCTTGGCTTTATATTTTTCAGCAGGTGTTTTGTAATTGATTTTTTATTAGTTCTTTTCAAAGACATAGGAAAAGTACAATTTGTTTCAAAAAGCACGGAATATCCATTTGTAAATAGGGGAATAAAGAAAACTATGTGCCCTTACAAAATACCTTTCATACACCTTTGGGTGCACTCCAGCTTCCTCTGAAGTGAAGGAGTGGGAGAGGGACATGAACACGAACAAACTTAACAGAAAAGGCAAATTTCTATAATCTATGATAGACTTATGTGGGATTGATTGTAATGTGAACTTTCCTAACCAATCGCTATTTTGAACATTTGGTGGGGAATAAGGGATCCTAACTTGTCAGTATCGATTGATTATCAGAGAGAGAGAAAGAGGTGGTGAGGGAGCAGAAGAGTAGGGCACAGAGGGAGGACCAGCTAGGAGTCAGGATGACTGACCGGTATTCATGTCTTGCTTCTTACCTGTGCTGATGTGTAACATTAGGAAAAATCAGTTTACTTCTTAGTGCCTCAGGCAACCCTTTAAAACTCTTAAGTTTCAGAGCCATTGCTGATTTACACTGGTAGAAAGAATGTATTCACCAAATGAAGTCATAGGCCCTGGTTCCCTCCACCCCCAACCTTAACAAAAAAAGGAGGGCCTAGCATGGACATTCCTTCTACCACTGATGTAGATGGCTGGGTACCTTTCCTATAAATTATAATCTTACAGAGTTGCATGGCAGCACTGAGAGATAAAGTTACTTGTCCAGAGTTGAACAGCTAGTGTATATCATTGGCAATAGTCTGCATCCATTAAGCTACAGTTCCTCTCATTTTCTAACCTTTTGAGTTTGAGGGTGCTGTTACTCAGTCAAGAACACCAAAAACTCTCCTGCCACCAATAATTCCTTCTTCTTCTTGCAATTACAAATGTAACTCATTTAATTTCTTTGCCTTCCTTGGCAGCCATTTGATAATTATCTTTTTTTGCACTGCTGAGAGTTACATAAGGTCAGTGAGGCTCTGGATGGAAGCAGTTAGCAACCTACCATTGCAAACAAAGACTGTGGCCTATTCACTAGGCAGCCCTTACCGTGCTGAAGGGGAGAGAGGAAATTTTAAAAAAATTCTGCATGCTCTTTTTCCATGCTGGCCTGTACAATTTGTGTGTTTAACAAATGCCACCTCCATTCCTGCTGTGTGTAATAACCATTTGCACAACATATGGCATCCCGCCTCATCGCTGTCAGGAACCCTTGGCTCCTCCTGTTGTCCGAACTTCTCTGCTTTATGTTTTCCCTGCTGGGATGTGATGATAGAGCTCTTCAAATAAGAGTGCTCTGGCAATACCAGTATGATGGGATGCACATTCATATAGTAGATCAACCAATCGTTGTAGGGCACAAGTATGACCATGTCACTCCTCTGCTCCAAAGGCTTCATTGGCTCCCTATTACCTCGGGGATGGAATACGAAATCCTCAGCCTGACGTTAAAAGCCCTCTACAAGCTGGCTTGAACCTGCTTTTCCCTTTGCACTCTCTACATTCCAGCTAAACTAGACGTATAGCCATTCCCTGAACTCAGTCTTCCATTGCCTACCTCTGTATACCTGCACAAGTCATCCTTCCTATGCCTAGAATATGCTTCCTTCTCATCTTCATCTTTAAGAACCCTTATTGTCCTTCAAAGCTCAGCTGAGTTCCTCATCTATAAAATGAAGGAAATGGCAAACCGCTTCAGTATCTTGGCCAAGGAAACCCCAAATGGGGTCAGGAGGAGTCAGGACCCAATTGAAAAACAACTGAATAATAAAAAGCTCATAGAGAATAGGTGACGTTCCAGAGGTAATGGACTCAGGTCCTCCTGACTTCAGGACCCGTGCTCTATCCACTGCGCCACGTAGCTGCCCCTAGAGTGATGACTTCTTGCATGCCAACTATGCCAACCATAATTTAGGAGCTAAATGACCTCCCAAGCATGGATCCTATTTCTGAACACTGTTTAAAAAATCACGTGCAATTCTCCACTTCTTAGTTTTTATTTCAGTTGTAAAATTTTTCTTGAAATTATCAGATTTAGGGATTGATTTTTCTGAAAATCAAAACTTGAAAGTCTCTATTTTAACAGTTTTCTAAAATTTCTGAACTTTGGTTTTCATCCTCTACTGAAAGCTTTTGTACTCATCCATTAGTTTTCATGGATTTACTTATGACCTTCAGTGCACACAGATGTCCCAACATCCTTCTGCTTTTTGCATGTTCTCTTGACCTTAAATGAAACCATGGCCTATTCTAAAGGTTAAGCCATCTTCCCTCTGTGGAGTTCCTCTGTAGAATAAGAAAGATCAATTGAATGACCTCTGGCCTCCCTCCATACTCAACTCCATGACTCAGTTTACAATCAGTTCACAATCTTCCCCCACTACCTCAAAAGCTCTCTGCTGCTCCCTTTCCAATGTCCCTAGACATTTCCCCTCCTTTATTTGCTACCATTCTCAACCCCATCCTCTGTTCCTTCTCAACCTTGCCTTCTCTCCTGGGCTGCTTAGGAGGAAGTTAGGCCAATGGTGTTTTAATAAGAGCCTGCACTGACTATCTTAGAGGCTGTCTTGTCTAGTTGAAAGGCTATATTTGGTGCTGTTAGCAAGAGCCTTAGAAAAATGCAGTGAATGACTGACTGTTTTCTTTGTTATGACATTCTTTGTTATGACATTCAATGTTAGACATTCTTTGAATGTCTAAACCAAAAATAACATGTAGGACTTTAGGTATCAGAATCCTTCCTTGGTCATTGTCACTTGATGTCAATCAATTAAACAATTATTCAACACTTACAATGTACTTGTTACTGTACTCGACAATGGGCATGCAGAAAACAAAGAATGAAACAATCCCTAACTCTTAAGGACCTTCCATTCTAACCCCTCACATTAGGTATTGTTGTTTTAGCTTTTGGAATAATCGTACCAAAGTACTTTCTTCTTACCCTGGATTGCAAGGTGTGAACCTGAAAAAAAACATCCTGCTTCTGCCTCATGAGCATTTTGCCTTTCATATTTGCATGACACTGAATAGGACCAATACCTTAGCCTAGAAGAGTGACCAAAGAGGCTGTTAGGTGAACTGAAACCACCTGACTCCAAGTGCCCTTATTCTTGTGCTAGAGAATGGTCAGTGCAGGGCACCAAGTCTCCCCACTGTGAATTTCCATCTTCGGAGCAATGACAGTTTGGGGACAAACTCAATCAATGATTTGCTTGAGAAAGAGAATGAGTAAAGAAAGGCAGGAGGGAAGAAACTGTGTAAAATTCTTTTGAAGAACAAACAGTGTTACATCTCTGTACATGAAGTATAGGCCATGCCCTCAGAATTCTGAGTGGAATTTCCACATGTGAAAGATGCTGTGGCTTCAGGGTCCAATCTCAGCATGATCACTTCTACCTTCTGACATTTGGACAATTTCTAAAGGAAAAAAAAAAGCCACAAAGGCATTCATTCTCTCCCTCAAAGAATTTTGAAGCCCTAATGTAGGTGCAGCTTTTGGCAGCCAGCCAAGTAGTCTCCATCATTCCCCCACATTGGGGGAAGCAAATCCTCTCATTTTCAGGGCGAGAACATGAAATTACTCTCTTTTAAAGGTACCTCATTTGGGAGGAGCAGCCACATCTGACCAAAGAGCTCAGGATGATGAATCGGCTGCTCGTCTTTGCTGTAGGGCCTGATAAACTGTTCATTTTCCCAGCACAGACGCTGCATTCTGTAAGGAGATATCTTGTCTCCGGTCTTTTACTGTAGCTGGGCCAGATTCTAAACATGAATAAAGTATGGGTCCTGCTGGAGACGGCGGCATCTTCCTGGGTGGGCTGCACTACTTCACTTTAATCCATCCCATTCTCTAAACCCTCAACTCCAGTGAGACATCAGAACAAAAAGTCTATGCAGTATTTGTTTCATCTGGCAGATGCCAGCTTGGTGAATGGTCCAATTAGCAAGGGAGCAGTGTTGGTGTAATCACGGCCCTAGTCTGGGAAAAGTTCCTGCTCTTGTATAAAAAAAGTTGAGATTGCTTGTCTGATCCTTAGCTGCTTGTCAGAATCACAGGATCTCAGAGTTGAAACTCTAGTTCAATCTATCCCTAAGCGGGAAACCTCTCTAAGTGATCCCCCACAAATGGGCATCCGGCCTTCATTGGAAGATGCGTAGTGAGGGGGAACCCACTAGTCTTTGGAATATCTCTGATTGTCTAGGAAGTTTTTACTTGTAGCAAGCCTAAAACTGTGTCTCTGCAGCCTCCAGGTCTGCCCCTGGAGCCAAGCAGAATCCATCTAATCCTTCCGATAACAGCTCTTCATTTTACTGAAGAGTTATCAGAACCCCAGCTTTGTTTTCTTCTTCCCTCATTAAACATTCTCATTTCACTAAATTAATCCTTGTATGTTATAATCTTTTTAATATATATTTTTATCTTGTTAAATATTTCCCAATTACATTTAAAAACATTTTTAGCATTCATTTTTTTAAATTTTGAGTTCCAAATTCTCTCCCTCCCTCCCAGCCTTCCCTATTGCTTGAGAAAGCAAGCAATATGATATTAATTTTTTATGAAGTCATGCAAAATACATTTCTATATTAGCCTATATGGCATAGCCTTGAGACTCCTCATGGTCCTAATTACTCTTCCTTTGAATATGATCCATTTTGTCATTGTTATAGATGGAGTGCTAGAGTCAGGAAGACCTGAGTTCAAATCTGGCTTCAGACGCGTAGTAGCTGTATGACCCTGGGCAACTCACTTAAAACCTCTATTGGCCTCAGGTTCCTTATCTGTAAAATGAGTATAATAATAGCACCTACCTTTCAGGGTGTTGTAAGGATAAAATGAGATAATAATTGTAAAGTGCCTAGCACATAGTAAACATAATATAATGTTATTATTTTTAATATTATTGTTATTATTATGCCCCAAACCAAACACAGTACTCCAGACAAGTTTTAGAAGGGCAGAGTACAATGACATTATTATTCTGTATTCTAGACTTTCCGTCTCTCTAAATGCAACCTCAGATCCTTTTAGATTTGGTCTGGGGCAGGGGGTAAGAGGGACTGCTATGCAAGATGGTTGATTTATTTTGAGCTTGATCTTACCATTTAGTAAAAGTCCTAGATATTTTTCACCAGACTTATACTTTATTTCCCTTTACATACTCCCTTTATCCAGCAATACTGACCTTCTTGCAGTTCCTTGTATTTGACACTCCATCTCCAGACCGCTGTCCCCCATGCCTGGAATGCTCACTCTCCTTGTCTCTGACACCCAGCTTCCCTGACTCAGCTCTAATCTTACCTTCTGAAAGAACCCTTTCCCATTCTCTCCCACTGTTAGTGCCTTCCCTCTAAGATTACCCCCAATTTACTCAACTTCATAGTAGTATGTACATAGTTGTTTGCATATTGTCTCCTCCATTAGACTGTAAGCTCCTGGAGGGCAGGTGCTTTTTTTTTTTGGCCTTTCTTTGTGTCCACAGTGCTTAGCACAGTAGTTAGCATAACTAGGTGATTATTAAATGTTTGTTGCTGACAGAAACTATTGTCTTGTTTTGTATGCTTATGAATTTGTTTCTTAAACTCAAGTTATGGGACTTTATAATTTACCTCCATTAATTTCATTTTCCTATAGATTCAGCCTGTCATTCTAACTGCTGAGATATTTTTTATCCAGATCATGTCATCCAAAGTGTGAACTATTCCTTTCAGCTTTGTATTACCTACAAATTTGATAAGCATACCCTCTATGCTTTTGCCCAAGTTTTTGATTAAAATGTTGATCAACACAGATCCAAGAATATATTCTTGGGATTTTGCAGTAAAGATGTCTCGAAGGAGATGGTGATGTATAACCCAGAGAGAAGACTTGGAGAATGCAATAACTGTCTTCATTTATTCGGATGTCTGTCACTTTCTGGAGTCAGGGAAGAGTTGAGTTCAAATCTGGATTCAGATACTTAGCTGTGTGACCCTGGACAAGTCACTTAACTCTGCCTCAGTTTCTTCATCTGTAAAATGAGCTAAAGAAGGAAATGGCAAACCACTCTACTATCTTTGCCAAGAAAACCCCAAATTGGGTCACAAGGAGTCAGACACGACTGAAACAACTGAACAGCAACTGTCACATGATGGGAGAAATAGATTTGTATTGCTTGGCCCCAGAAGCCAGAACTAGATGCAGTGGATGAAAGTTACAGATTTCCTTTCAATGTATGGGAAAACTTCCTGAAAATTAGATATTAAAGAAAGGAATAAACTACCTTGGGAGATATTAGGTTCATTGGAAGTTACAAGAAAAGAAGCAAGACAATCAGCCACTTGTTGATTATGTCATAGAAAGGTTCTTAGGTAAAAGCCTGACTAAGTGGTTTCTGAAACCCTTCCCGCTTTTAGATTCTGTGATATATAAAAGACCATGCCCTTATGTATCCATCCTTGTTTATCTGCCCCAGCTTCTGTCTTCTGTGCTTGTCTTCTTAAAACTTAGCTTGACTGAGTTCCCTATGTTTCCACATAACTCCCTCTTTTCCTCCTCATCAAAAATATTTCTCTTTCCTCTTTTGGTCTTCAGAATTTCACTTTTGAGAGCTCCTTTTCCTTCTTTGATTGACCTTTCCTATAGAATTTCATCAATGGGATACTACCTATCCTTTCTCTGTACCTTTCAAAATCTGCTTTCCAAAAATTTAGGGTATGTGTAAGGCTATGTCCAGTACTTCTTGAAGGATGAGGTTATCAATAAGGCAAAAAGAATCTACTTTGCCTTTGGCATAGAGAGAATCACAGCAGAGGTCTGGATCATTAAGACTCCCATTTCTACTTCATCTTGTCTCTGGGCTAGGATTGTGATCTGTGTCCAGAACCCATTGATTTTGTTTTTGTATCAGTGGCATACTCCAATGGTGAGGTAACTTCTGTTTTCCCATCCATTAATCTTTACTCAAATATTTCACACTGTTCTTCCCCTCGCTAGTTCCTAGATTTCTTCTTAATGCACAGGACTTCTCTCTCCTTTCCCCACCATTTTTTTAACCTATCCTGTTCCTTTAAATGTGTTGTATTATTGTTGTTCATTCATTTCATTCATGTCTGACTCTTTGTGACCCCATTTGGAGTTTTCTTGGCAGAAATACTGCAGTGGTTTGCCATTTCCTTCTCCAGCTGATTTTACAGATGAGGAAACTGAGGCAAAGAGGGTTCAGTGACTTTCCCAGGGTCACACAACTAGTAAGTATCTGAGGCTAGATTTGAACTCAGGAAGATTCATCTTCTTGACTTCAGGCCCTGCACTCTATCCACAGCACCACCAGTAACATTAGCTACTACAAAAAACTCCCAGAGTTGTTTAGGTTGTTCTTGAATCTTTCCTACCTACTTACCCGGGAAGAGGAACCAAAGGTACAAATAAAGGGATGACAAAGAACAAACAAATTGAATTTAAAATTCTGGAGCCCAATTTCTGTTTTTCCAGCTTTTAGGCAAATAGCCCTTTCTGGAGCCTTGAGGTTGCAAGAGAGAAAGGTGGAGGTTGCCATTACAGCTCCACTACACTCGGAGTTGATAAAGAATAAGAAAGTCCAGACTTCCAAGCACCCAGGTAGACATCCTTTTTTCTAATGAGCACAACAAGGTTTTGGGTGATTAGAAAACAGGAGAGTACGGCAATCCATTATCTGAACTACTTGTACACTGTCCACGCCAGTGTTCGTTCTGCCGAGAAATCCTCCACAGGAGAATCATTAAATATCCATTTTCCCTTCTGTGCTCTTCCTAACCTTCTGGAGAATGGTGCTTCTCCCCATCCTCATAGGCCAAGTGAGTGAGTGGTTCCTCTGCTGCAGACTGTGAGCCCCTGCAGGCTCCCCGTTCAGGCTCTCAGAGAATGCTGTGCTCATAATGGGAACGGACTCACTTCCTCAAGAGTGCCCCACCAGTCTACCTCCTGTTTCACTGGTTTCCCCTTTCCTAATTGTCTGGATTCACCTCTTCAAATGCAAATGCATCTTCCTACGACATTATCTGGAAAATGTTTCCCTAATCTGATCAGCCCTGCTTCTCCCCAGGCCCACTCCAACTGGGTTGACCCATCACAAGGCCAATTTAAAATACTTATTTTTTATTATGAATTTAACAAAAACAAACATTTCCTTACACAGAGAAGGGATATTGCATATGAAACAGTGAACCTCTATCCAGCTAGCCTCTTTCGCTGAACTTCTTGTTACCTGTCCCCAAGTATTGTTACTAAATTTCCCTAGATCTTTAACTTTTCAGTCAACCTTTCTTCCAAGTCTTCATCTTAACTGAAATCTGTCCTCACCTTGAGGCTACTATATTCCTTG
Organism: Vombatus ursinus; assembly: GCF_900497805.2. Classification (NCBI taxonomy): domain Eukaryota; kingdom Metazoa; phylum Chordata; class Mammalia; order Diprotodontia; family Vombatidae; genus Vombatus; species Vombatus ursinus. The sequence goes on along the minus strand of NW_020940355.1, from coordinate 21,328,358 downwards.
GAGTCCTCTCCATTAGAGGTCAGTTTTCCCACTACCCCCAACTCACAGGTCCAGGAGGAGTGGGCATTCTTTCCCTTCACCCTACTGCTGATTTCAGACCCTTCCTCTACCATTAACCATCAGTGATCTTTCCTTTTCTGAGACTGATGTAATCTGTTCATAGCATCTTCTCCATATTCTTGTTGCTCTTGTCTACTGCTCTCTAAGTCATTCTCTCAATTTTCTCAGTGACTTTAGTACCCTCTACTCCATTACCTGTCATCATCCTCAGGGACTTTATTGTTTACATCCAATACCTCTTTAGGAGCTTGCCCTTACAATTCCTCATCCTCATCAAATCTCTTCCCTAATCTACTTTAGACACACACATTTAAGACATAGCACACCATAGTGGTATAGTGGATAATGCTTTTGAAATCATACTACTTCTAAGATATGGAATTTTAAAATTCTACTCTTGCCATATCTGGCTATCCTGCCTCTCCCCCCAACCCCCATTTACACTAAACTTTTATCCTTATGATATATGGTTCCTTAAACTGTCCTTTACCCTTCTCTGGCTTCATTTGACTACAAAACCTTGAAGCCATTCATGGTCTTCTACTTTGACATTTCATTAGCTACCATGCTAGAATTCCTTTCCTCTTTGATTTTCTGCCATTCTTAAGCCATGCATCTTCATCCTTGGATAGTCTTCACCATTCAGTTTCTTCACTTCTGTTCCAATACATTCTCTGGAGGAGATCTAAAATTTAGCTGCTTTCCCCATTACAAACTAATGGTATATAATCTCAGCCAGACATTTACTAGTGTTATTCTTTTCACTTCCTTAACTCATTATCCTAGCAGCTATTTTAAACTCTTTCTTTTGATCTCCAAACTAAACCCCAATACCCTACATGAGCACCAGATGACCCAGCCTCCTGATTCACTAAGAAAATTGAAACCATCCCTCAACTCTCCACCTCCATTTCTCAAAACTTCCCAACGTTATCACACACTTTCTCATTCTGTCCTCTTGTTATAGAAGTGAAATTTCCTGCTAATCCCCCAGCCTGAGTCTTTGATCCTATCCTCCCATCCTTCTTCTGGGACCTTCCTCCAGCAGCCTTCCCCTCTCTCATGCACTGTCAGTCTCTCTTCACTGGCACCATTTCTAATATGCCTACAAACATGGTCACATCTCAACCTGAGAAAAACCTTTCCTTGATCCTTCTAAATCATTACTGTCCTACCTCTCTCCTCTTTCACTGATAATCTACACCTAATACTCATTCCTCACCTGCATTCTGGTTTCTGTACCTGTTACTCTATTGAAAGTACTTTATTAGCTTACCAAACGACCTTCTAATTGCCCAATTCAATGGTCTTTTTAAAATCTTCACCTTCCTTGCCCTTTTGTAATTGATACCCATCCCCTCTTTGGTGGGCATGGAGTCAGGGTAGATCTGAATTCAAATCTGGCCTCAGATATTTACTAACTGTGTGACCCTGAGTAAGTCATTTATTTAACTACTCCCTCCTATTGGATTTTCCTCCTTTGGTTCCAGAGACTCCACATTCTCCTGCTTCTCCTCCTACCTCTCCAAACGTTCCTGCTGTCTCTCTTTTCTGACTTTACGTACTGTTCTTGATTCCCTAATATAGATGTTGTCCAAGGGTTTGTCTTTGGCCCTCTTACTGAACTTTGCACATTAGTTCCTTTATTGATCTCATTCACTGTCCTGGCTTCAGATACCACTTCTTGGCAAACTCCAGTTGGAGCACTATATTCAGTTCATCACATTTTAAGAAGCATATTGATAAATTAGACAGCATGGAAGAAATTAGAAATTGGGAAGGCAGTCAGGATATTGACTTTATACAAGACCTGGCGGTCTTGTCATTTGATGACCAGTTGAAGGAATTGGGAGTGGTTAAGCCTGGTTAAGAGAAGACTGCAAGGGCACATGATAGCTGTTTTCAAGTTATCCAAAGGCATGTAGAAGAGTAATTAGACTTGTTCTAATTCCTATAGGGGTTCCTGTTGAAGGTCTCCCATGATAGCTTGATTATTATTTCCAAAGATAGTCCATCCTATTTTAGGATAACTGTAATATTAGAAAAGATTTCCTTACATTTATCCCAAATCCACCTCTCTACAGCTTCCACCCATCGTTTGCAGTTCTCTCCATGAAGCTGGGTAGAACAAGCCAAATCTCTCTTCCATATTACATTATTTTTTGTTTCTTTGTTTAGGCAGTTGGGGTTAAATGACTTGCCCAGGGTCACACAGCTAGTAAGTGTCAAGTGTTTGGTCTGAGGCCAGATTTGAACTCAGGTACTCCTGACTTCAGGGCCAGTGCTCTATCCACTTCACCACCTAGCTGCCCCCATATTACATTTTTTCAGATACTTGAAGACAGATATCAGATTCCTCCTAAATCTTCTGTGCTTCCAGGTTAAACAGCCTAATTTCTTCAACTGAGCGTCCCATGACATGTTCTCCAGTCCTCACCATCTTGATTGCTTTCTCAGTTACGCTTTGGTTTGTCAATATCCTTCCTAAAATGTGGTATTCAGAACTGTGCACCATGCTCTAGTTGTTGTGTGCTTCTGATAAGCAACCCTATCATGTGTTTCACTTTTTGGCTGCCATGTCACACTATTGACTCATATGGGGCTTGCACTTTGCTAAGATCCCAAGGTCTTTTTTTTGTCCCCACACAATTGTCTAGGCATGCCTTCTCACCGATACTGTACTTAAGTCACTGATGCTTTTAATTCATGTATAAGATTTTTTCATATTTGGTCCATCATTCCAGCTTGATGAGTTTTTTTTTAGCCTTACTCTGAAACATACTATGCTAACTCTCCTTCCCAGACGTGTGTCCAGTGAAATTTTGTTAAGAATATCATCTATGCCATTATTCAAGTCATTAGTAAATTATATTGAACAACACACCATAAAAGACAGACCCCTGGGACACTCCACTCCACTCCACCCCAACCCCCTCCCTGCATGTTCCTACTGAGTCATTGATTACTGATTCTTCTTTGGGTCTAGTCATTCAAACACTTCTGAAGCTATGTAATAGTGCTATACCATGTGGTTCTTATTTTTCTGTCTTGTCCATAAGAATTGCATGAGAAATGTCACTTTGTCAAAATCTAACAGGTAATGCATAAGTGCTTTGCAAACTTTAAAACACTAGAGAAAGTGAGTTAGTATTATTATTATTATCATTAGTGATAAGAACTATACCTGTGATTTCATCAGTATTAGGATTTCAGAGTTGAGGATGCTCCCTCTACTAATGGAAGTTTGCACCTTCTGTACCATAAACAGTCTTAGAAAATTGCCTTAGAGCCCTGAGAGGACAAATGAATTGCCCATGATCACACATTTAGTATGTGTTAAAGGCAGGATTTGAACCAGGTTTTACCAGCTCCGACACCAGCTTTCTATCCACTGCACCATACTGCCATTTGATACTGTTGTCGTTATCATTGTTACAGTATTGCCCTGGTCTGCCAGTATTATAATCCTGTCACACAAGGAAATGAAGTTAGTCTGTCATGACCTGTCCTTCATGGACTCATGCTGCCTTCCCCGTCTAAATGCTCAGAATCCATCAGTTTAATTGTATATTCTAGAATTTTGCCAGAAGGCAAAGTCAAGCTCAACAATATGTAGTTTGAACATTGCACCGTCCTTCCTTTTTTGGAAACTCAGAACCACATTTGCCCACCTCTAGTCCTATGGCACCTCTTCTGTTCTCCATGAGCTTTCAGAGACCACTGATAATGCCTCAGCAATCACATCACAAGTTCTTTTATGTGATAGAAAGAATGTGAGGGTTGGTATCAGACCTGGGGTCCAAGCCTGGCTCTGACACTTAATAACTGTGTAATTGTGGGCAAGTCATGTAATCTCGCCAAGCCTCAGTTTCCTCATGTGTAAAGTTGTTGTTGTTGTTGCTGTTGTTGAGTCGTTTCCACCTCTTTGTGACCTCATTTGGGTTTTTTTATTTGTTTGTTTGGCAAAGATCCTGGAATGGTTTGCCATTTCTTTCTCCAGATATAGAGGAGGAAACTGAGGCAGTTAAGTGACTTGCCCAGGGTCACACAGCTAGTAAGTGTCTGAGGCCAGATTTGAACTCCAGAAGATAAGTCTTCCTGACGTTAGGCCATGTGCTTTATCCACTGTCCCATCTAGCTTCCCTATGTGTAAAATAGGGATATTAATAATCACCTGGCCTACCTTAGAGATTTGCTTTGTAAACCTAAAGTGTTATATAATACAAGTTAACTGTGGGCATAGTTTGTCCTGGACTGGGAATTTATCCCCTACCAATTCCCTCTTAACAATTTTTCTTTTCCCTTGCAACCTGAAAATCTGTATTCTTGATACAGAAAACAAAAGCAAGTAATTGATGCCTGTCTGATGTGCTTATCCTTAATACTATGTGTTGTACTTGATAGGATCATAGATTCAGGGCAGGAACCTTAGAAATCATCTAATTTCCCTCATTTTACAGATAAATAAACTGAGGGCTAAAGAAGTTAAGTGACTCCCCCAGGTTTACAGGGGTAGGAGTTGCTGAGTGTGGACTTGAACCCAGATCTTCTAATTGCAAAGCATGTGTGCATACACGTGTGTGTGTGTGTGTGTGTGTGTGTGTGTGTGTGTGTGTGTGTGTTTGATTTCCCTATTTGACTGCTTCACAAAGGTAGGGACTAAGTCCTGTTCAAACTTCGTATCTTTCCCAGTATATAACTCAGTGGTGTGCACACAGTATGTTTATTGAGTAAATGAGAAGACAAATGAATCAACACAGGAGACTTTGGATTCATTATTAGGTAATTGTAGTCGCCTTTAGACTTACCAAGCATTAAGTCATAAATGACTGAGTAAGCCCTGGAAAACCCAGATCTCTGCTGCCATTCTAAAAGGAGTCTCCTTTCTCCTGCTTTTCCTTCCCCACCATCCCCCTTCCCCTGGCAGTTTGTACTCTACTGCCCTATCAAGCATTTTCTTTTGCACGTGTACCATAAATTTGACATTTCTTCTATTAATCATCCTTCAGCGGGTGAAAGATAATATAGTCTTCAGACTAGGTTCTGCCCTGGGCTTTTCATTCACTTGCTACTCCAGGATGAATGATGGGCCCAGTAGTGGTTTTGTAATGTGGGCCCAGCCATTAAGGGCTGGATTCGTTTAATATCCTGGTTGTAATGTGAAAATGTCCTGAGAGGTGAAAGATGGGTGATTAATATGAATTCCTGCAGATCCTCCCCCATCATCCCTTTATATGAAGATGTCATACTAAGCACATCGGTGTGACTAACTTACTACATTCCCTAACCTTTCCCTACCACAGACATGCATGCATGTATGTACACACACGTGTGCATGCACACATGCGCACACACACACACACTCTATGCAGAATCAATGTAGATTTCTTGCCTACTAAATCTGAATCATCGAATACCTTTAATTAAATAACACGCGGCGAAATCAGGGTGTTGTAGATGCTTTCTAATTGTGATCAGTTAGCCTTTAATATTTCATTTTGATCCTTGAAAGACAATCCATGGTGTGCCTTTGCACACTTCTGTTCTCCTTTTCAATCTCAAGGAAAAATGTTCTTGGTTGTTGGCAGCACAGCATTTATCATCTGTTCAAGGAAACCTCATTTCCATGACAGTGACTCAGCAACTTACCAAACCCAATTAGCAGCTCTGCAGTGTTTTTGTTCAGTCTCTCCCAGCCTATGAAATGAGGTATTTGTATTTTGGGTTTGTTTGGGTTTTTTTACATTTAATTTTTTCTCAATTACATGTAAACAAAAAATTTTAACATTAGTTTTTGTTGAAATTTTGAGCTCCATATTCTTTCCCTCACTCTCTCCCCTCATTTTACATGAGAGCAAATGGAGACTCAGAAAGACTACATGATTTCTAGGGACCCACAACAGCCAGTTAGGGATAGAACCAAGAATAGACCCCTGGCTCCTCACTGGCACTCCAGTATTCTTTGCACAAGACTACAAGGCCTCACTAAGCCAGAGAGATCATTGTTTTAGGAAATAGTAGGGAAATTTGTGAGTTTATTCAATATTTCATGAACCAAAGTCACTTATTTAGCACCGCTGGTGTAATTTCTTATTTAGCACCACTGGTATAATTTCATCCATTCCAACCATAGACATCAATGTCGACTATACATTATAAAGATAGGGAGAGGGTAATCAAGGATGGGAGCGCCTTTCTTCTCTGAGATCTGCTTGTTTGGCAGTAAACAAAAGACACAAGGACCCTCTCTCCACAGTTTTGCTAAGAGGCCCCCAAATTTATAACTCATTCAGTTTCTCCTCCTGCAGAGGCTAGAGTACTATTTGTAAGAAACAGATTTTTTTTTCCCACATCTTCTTTCCTAGGCATTTGCCTGAATTTTATGAAATGAAATTTTTTCATGCCAAGATACCTACATGAGAGGCAAAGGTGAGTGAGTGAGTTCCTTTTAATAAGATGTGCAAATGATCAGTCAGAATTTATCCTCTGCATAGTTTGGATAGCAAATGAAATATTTCCTTTGATTTCTGTTACTGCTCTGCCCAGCCAAGCATATTTAGCATGACTGGTCCTTGCCTTAGTTTCTCTCTGTGGAAGTTATACTTGTGACCAAAAGCTATTGCAGGGTGGTCTTTCATACTTGGAGAAATAATTTGAAGTGTATATACACCCACTTTCGGTGAACAGTGGAAATTCTCAGAGCTAAGCTTAGGCAATTAGGCTTTTCAGAGACAGACAGGCAAGGTAGTATGTAATTGGACCATCAGTGTAAAATGATAATCTCGAACAGCCTTTCCCAGCTCTAAAAATCCCATGACCCCAGTGTTCTCACCAGCTACTTCTTCAGAAGTTTTAAAATCATCATTATTCCACATTCTCAGTGTTCGCTGGCAGGTCATTTTATTAATTTTGTCTTCAGCTTATAGAAAGGACGTTAAAGTTAATCTAGTGTGAGCTCACTTTTATAAATGAGGAAACTAAGGCCTGCAGTTTCCTGAGGTCACATCGGTAGTAAGGGGCAGAGCCGGAATGAAACTGAGGGTCACTGACTCCAAATCAGATGCTTGAAGGAAGGATTCACACTGGAATTATAAATAGCCATTGGCCACATCTCACCAAATATTTGCGTTTTAGCCATTCTTTTATTTTGCTTTCTTCAAAAAGCACACAAAAATTATTCTGCAAAAAAATACGAAATTGTTCTTGAATCAATAAGCATTTATTAATGCTTTTAACTCTTTAATTCCATACACTGAATTATTTTTGTTCACTTGTTTTTTCAGTCGTGTCCGACTCTTCATGACCCTATTTGGGGTGTTCTTGGCAAAGATACTGGAGTGGTTTGCCAGTTCCTTCTCCAGCTCATCTTACAGATTAGGAAACTGAGGCAAACAGGGTTAAGTGACTTGCCCAGGGCCATACAGCTACTAAGTATCTGAGGCCAGATTTGAATTCAGGTTCTCCTGACTCCAGGCCCAGAACTGTATCCACTCTGCCACCTAGCTGCCCCTTGCACATAGTAGGTACTTAATAAATTTTGTTGAATTTAATTACATTTTTACTGAAGCAACTTGTAAAGCTTCCAGGCTTTTGTTGTTACTGGATTTTTTTGTGGAGGACTTTCTAGCTGAAAAAATTGTTTCCTAAAGAGAATCTCTCACCACTTAGTCAGCAAGTCATAGACAAGTGTATTTTCTAAGAGGAAGCAGGAGAGCCCTTCATTCCAGACACATTCACATATTAGTGAATCTGAAGCCTCTGTCTTAGAATTCCACGAACCCATTCTTCCTACTCCTTATTCCTGATCCTTTTCCTTTTTTTCCTCCTTCCTTTTTTTTTTTTGTGAGGCAATTGGGGGTAAGTGACTTGCCCAGAGTCACACAGCTAGTGAGTATTAGGTATCTGAGGCCAGATTTGAACTCATGTCCTCCTGACTCCAGGGCTGGTGCTCTATCCACTGTGCCACCTAGCTGCCCCTCTCGTTCCTTCTTTTTCCCCCCTCCTCTCCCACCTCCATTTTATCCTTGCTTGAACTCTGCCCCTGGCGCTACCCTGAATCTGGCCTCTATATCACTTCTTGGGCATCTGCACTCTAGCTTTCTTCCCCACCAGAAACTTGGACCCTGCCCCTGGAACCATCCTGAGCCTTGTTAGGTGAGTTTTCACCTTCTCTTGTCCAGCTCCTGACCTCCATTCATTTCCCAGCCATCTTCAAACCGTAAAACACCATGGATACCTCTCTTTCCTCCCTTCCTCCCACTACTCATTTTTCAGCTCCCCTGTATGTGTCATTTTCTTCCATTTGAAAGTAGTTTCCTGTCTTGCTGGCTTGCTTGTGTCCTCAGCACTTAACACAGTGCCTGATATAAAGGAAGCACTTTATAAATGCTTTATCTATCTATCCTCCTCTGCCTGAAATTTGTCCCTATTAAAGTCACTTTATGTTAGCTCAACCCACATAAAGTTGCTGGAAACTCTTAAGTGTAATAGTATACAACCATTATTGACCTCATCTTCCTAAAACAATTTAATTAACATATAAAGGAGAGGCTACAGAGATTAATGAGCTATGTATGATCTGCTGAATTCCTAGTGCCACTCAAGTTAATATAGTAGATGGGCGTCTCATTATACATAACTTAGTTTTCACAATCCGTATCCCCCGCAGCTATGTTATAACCAAAATAATGCCCCTTCAAGACTACCCAGTGAAAGGAGACTTTATAAGATACTGTGTCCAGGAGAGCTTGTAAGCACCGTCTTCATCTAGGCCAGAGGTTCTTACCTTTTTTTTTTTTTTTTTTTTTTGGTCGTGGACCCCACAGAATAACATTTTTAATGCATAAAATAAAATACATAGGCTGACAAAGGAAGTCAGTTACACTTAAGTAAAGATGTAAATTTTTTTTTTATATCCAAGTTCACAGAACCCCTGAAATCTATCTGTGGACCCCAGGTTCTTAACATTACATGCCCTCCAGTACATCACATGACTGTCATCTGTTATCCCTCTGTCTTGCTATATAATGAACACTTCTCCTTTTCCAGCCACATATCTCTTTGACAATGTCTTTTTCTCTCCCTTTTGTCTGCAATACATCTTTGGTGATATGTTGCTGCCTCTGGACACTATTGTGTATTTTACCATTGCTCTCTGGTTGACCCACAAGTTTGACTCCTTTGGAAATTGTGGTGTTCCACAATTTATAGAATTGCTGGAAAAATATTGATGTTGGATACATTTACTTAAGATGAGGCACCAGAATACATAAAATATAACATAAAATGAATGCTTTCCTTAGAAATATGGAATAGTGGATAGAACACTGAAATTGGAATCAGGAAGTCCTAAAGTTTGAATCTTACCTCATTCATAGGTGTGTGACAGTGGACAAGTCACTTAACCTCCTTTCCAATCTGGAAAATGGAGATAATAATAGCACCTTCCTCAGAGGGTTGTTGTGAGGATCAAATAGAGAAAACTCTAATTCAAATTGGAAACTCACTCTACCCCTACATTACTTTACAAACTTTAAGATTCTATAAAAATATGAGCTGCTACCAACCCCATTATAACTTTGAGTTGGCCATGCACTTACTGTGACAGTTAATCATTGTTTATAACTTTTCTGGGATCCTTTTGGCATTGCCTTCAAAGCCAGTTTTTGAGCCACACCACAAATCTAGGCTTGTTACTCCAGAGTCCAACCTCATTTTCTTATCCCAAACATCATTACTCAGTTTAACTTACCCACCAGACTTAGCTTTGAATGAAATTTCATCGCTTCCCAAAATCAAATCCACCTGTTAAGTATGACGATTAACTAGTCATCAAGTGAAGTCAACAAGCATTTATTAAGTGCCAGGCGCTGTAAACCAAATCATTAAGTACTGCTAATACAATTGCAAGCAGAAATAAAGACAGTTCCTACCCTCTAGGAGCTTACATTCTGATGGAGGACATAACATATATAAGGAAGGTGGGAGTGGGGTGGGGTGAAGATGAGGGTTCCCAGCTTGGGAGCATAGTTAAAAAAAAAAAGTCTGGAGATTGAGGAGAACAGCTTGGAGAGGAATGAAGAGAGAGTTGACCTGAGTCTCCTCCTTAAAATGGGGGTTCTGGGAGGGACCAGCCAACCAGAAGAAGAGGCCTGAAGGGTGGAGAGTACTTATAGGGTGAGAAGTAATGTAGGGGTAGAGTGAGTTTCCAAGGTGAAGAGATTTCTGGTGCCTGGTAGAGGAAGTCTAGAGAGTCAGGTGTGCAGCCTGGAGGAGAGTGCTGCTGTTGGTGATGTTCAGAAGAGTGTGCTACAGGCTCTGAAGGCAGGTCAGAAGGAGTTTTAAAGAGGTTTTCATCTTTGTATTCCCAGCATCTAGTGTATTACCTTACACAGAGAACATCCTTAATACATGTTAAATGTCCAGAATCCATAGTAACCTCACTGGAATCAGATTAAAGGTTCCCAAGATGACTGCCTTGGGATGGACAGTACTCATTTAAATATGCAAAGTCTGATATGTTTGTTAAAAAACGTAGCCATACCTTGCACTGAGGTCACCGTCATAAAGGATAACAACACTCACAGCCATACACATGGATTGATCACGGTGCGTGTAAATAGCCAGCAGAGTGATGGCAGAAACATTAGTGTATTCACAAAGAGAGGAGCTAGGATGGTCACCAACAAGAGCTGCTCAGATTCAGATTGGTGGATGATCTCTGTGGTCCCATTCAACTCTGAAGTTCTGGGATGTTGTGAACAAGTTGACACATAGGCATCCTAAGTGCTATAATGATCTAAGACATTGGTGGAACAAGAAGGAACTTCAGGATGTCCACTGGATCCTCTGGAGAGGATTTAGGGAAACCCAGGTTAGAACTGTAGCTAGCTATGATTGGCCAAGTTGCAAGATCCCTGAGGTCAGAAATGGTTTCATTCTTGTCTTTATATCTTTGGTGTCTAGCACAGTGACTGGCACATAACAAGGTACTTAATAAATGTTGATTAATTGGCAAGAATTGCATAGGTTAAGAAGACAATCTATATCTTTGCTACATTCCAAGTTAGAATAAATTTTGAAGGAAGGGTTGCCTTTTCTTTTGCCTTTCATCCATCCTTCATTCCCTAACATGGGTATTAGTGTGCATACTTGTACACACATACATACACAGATGAACTTGTTTTTAAAGTGATTTAATTTGCTAATTGAGCTCCAGAGAGAATCTCTTCTATTTGAAGATGACCATAATTGACGTTTTTTTTAGATCAAGTTCTAGTTTTGAGGATATAATAACTCCTTCATATTTAACTAGACTCTAAGAAAATGCTTCAAATTATTTTCTCATCTTAGCCTTTGTTTATCAGAGAAATAAAGAGATCTGTGTACCATATTACACAGTCAGACTTTGTGATAATTTTTAAATTCATGAATAACAAGGATTGAGGAAAGATCTATGGGATAATCTTCAATTATTTGTCTATTAAATCCAGTTGGAAGATGTGCTGTAGAGTAAGGCTTCAATTATTCCCCATGGTTTCAGGAATGGGATGTTTAAAATTAATTGAAGTCTGACCCATTAATACATTGAGACTGCTAGGGGCTCAGATACCTTTCTTCTAGTAGAATACTAGAACCTACCCCCTGGAAACTCTCTTTGACCGAGTTTTACTTGTCTCTTGGGTGGCTGCGGCACACATTGATCTCTCTCTACTGAGCTGATGAACTTACTATCTATGCCTCTCTGATTTGGCAGTTTTCTATATAAGCATTTATAAGCACATATATATTTTTATATATAAGCATTCTGACTATGAAGTAATGAGATTCAGCAAGCCTTTTTGGAGGACATTTGATGTGCGTGACGCTGCCCAGTTTGTTTGGTCTTTCTTTGGTGCTAATGTATATTTGGAGGCATATAACCCATATTTATGATTACCAAAACCCCAAGTTTACCTCAAAGCAGAAGGCCTGGATGAGCTCTGAGATTCCCTTTAAGCTCCAAATCCTGTGATTCTATGAACTACAGGCTTCTAATTAATTATCCACTCCTCCAAAACATATTACAGATCAAATGTAAGTGGGAGGAGATGCTACAGAGAGTAGCTGCCATGCTGTTTAGACCACTCCTCTGTATTAGTCTCCAGATTACTGCTGATTGACATTCTGCCCTATGAACTGCTGAGCCTCCAAAGCCAGAAAGCAAGGCTGTTCCCTTGCCTGTCATGCCCCACTGGCACTGGGCACAAACTATAGCTTGCCAAGCACTTCTGATGTAGTTATGATAGTGATCAATTCAAGGTGAGCATCCTGGTATCATCATTACTTTTTCCTCAAGTACAGCAGGTGAAGAGTTTAGAAGTCCTGATTCTCTCTCTGTCTCTCTTTGTATATTAACTAGGGAGCTTGACTTGGAGTCAGGAAGACATGAGTTCAAATCTTGTCTCAGCCACTTACTAGCTATGTGACCCTGGACAAGTCACAGGACTATTTTGTTGTCATTGTTTCCATTGTTATCTGTATAAAGTCATATTTCCTTTTGCCTTATTGAAGATAACCTTGCTTTCAAGGTCTTATTAATATAGTTAACTAGTGTCTACTACAAAGTCCTGTGTTGAAAACAAAAAAAAAAGGAAGGAAAAAATGAAGAAAAAGAAAAAACAATTTATCAAGTGCCTATTATGTCACCTACTAATCACTTTAAAAATGTGATCTCATTTAGCACAGTACCTGAAACATACAGTAGGTGCTTAATAAATTCTTATTGACTGCTTATCGACTGACAACCTCTCTCAGGCTCAGTTTATTCATCTCTAAAATGATGATAGTAATAACATCTACCTCACTGGCTTTTTGCTGGGATCAAATGAGACAATTTACATGCACATATAGCTCTGTGTGTGTGTGTGTGTGTGTGTGTGTGTGTGTATTAAGTACTTTGCAAAACTTAAATCACAATATAAATGCTACCTACTCTTATTCTTTATCATTATCATGTCCACTGTCCCTCTACCTAATCCCAACCAAGGGTATGGCAATTTCTGTTTCCTTGTGAAAGTCACCATTTCCATACTCTCAAGACTTTGAAAGGGTATCTCCCTTACAAAGTGAGACTGGCCTGATGAACATTACAAATTAGGTCCTCTTGATGCTACATTGGTGGTTGCATACCCAGCCTCTTCTGAGTAGACAAGAAATCTCATTTCTCTCTCTGATATGCTCTATTTCCTTAAAGTATGAACCATCTTTTTTTTTTTTCTGGCAAGAAGCTTTCCCTTAAAGAAGTATTTGGAAGAAAGACCCTTGTATACATAGACCCTTTATTTAAAAAAATAAATTAAAAAAACAGTCTTCCATCAATCTGCAGTCTTTGCATGTCGGTTTGTCACCAATTTGCATTCCTGTTAATCTCATCTTCCGTAACCTTTGGAGCCTTTGCTCTACACTACATAATGATCAGAATTCCGTGTTTCTGTTTCTTTCTAAATAATTGAACCACTGGTTCATCCCACTGAGGCTTCAGGTTCCTAGTCCCTAGTCCTTTGGGATCCAGTCAGTAAATGAGGTAATCTAGCTGTTGTCTGTCATCCTGGCTACATGACCTGCCCTAACCCCTCTTGAATGATGGACTGCCTCTGGTACATCTGCCACCCCTGACCTTCTGTGATCAATTGCTATTACCTGACTAACCTTGTTAACAGCTCAACCAAACTGAAGAGAAATGTAGCGGGAAAAGCAATGGACTTGGGAACAGAATGCCTGTGTTCAGGTCTCTGCCCCTCCCAGGCTATATGACTTTGGCAAGGGGCAGCTAGGTGACACAGTGGGTAGAGCACCGACCCTGGAGTCAGGAGGACCTGAGTTCAAATCCAGCCTCAGACACATAATACTTTTTAGCTGTGTGACTCTGGGCAAGTCACTTAACCCCAATTGCCTCACTTAAAAAAAAAAAAAGAGAGAGAGAGAGAGAGACCTTGGCAAGTAGCATCTCCATACCTGTTTCCTAACATGTAATTCCTTCCTTGTCCTGACTCTTTCACAGAGTTTTTGGGAGAATAAAGTGAGAGAATCTATGTAAAAGTGCTTTAGGACCGTAAAGGAACATTTGAGTCATCATTCTCCACCCTGCTTTGAATTCTTCTATTTTATCCATCATTTCTACCACATGAGAGACATCCTCAAGAAGGCAACGCGGTGTGATGTATAAGAACGTGGCCAAGCTTTGACTCCTATCCCAGAAGTTTAATTGCCTTGTGATCCTGGGAAAGTCACCCAATTTCTCTGAAATTAGTAAATTTCCATTTCCTCAGCTATCAAATGGAGATGATAATCCCCCACAGGATTGGTGTGAAGATCAAAGATGATCTAAGTACCTTGGAAACCTTAAAACTATAAAAATGTTTATTAGATTGAAAAGATTTTATTAGTAAAATAATTTATTCATTGATATTAATTATGGATTAATATTAATATTAATAATCATTGATAATAATCATCCTTGGCCTTACCTTTAATGGCAGCTGCTCAGTCTTGGGAATGCTACTGTGAAAAGCCATGACAGTCTCTTGCCCTATGATTCTACTCAGGATCCCTGTGATTGAGTCACCGTCTACCTAGATGGGATCCATCTTTGACCACCAGTCCCAGCTCCCTCATAACCATAGTCAGCCTCACCCCATTCCTTGTCCCATTCTTCTCTGTTGAGCCCTCTGGAACCTCATTCTATTCTTAACAAACTGCCCTTCATATTAGACCTATCCCGTCTCTATGCTCCCCCACCCCTACCCCACCCCCAATTACTTTGTATATATTTTGCATTCTCCTCCCAGTAGAATGTAAGACCCTTGAGGGCAGGGACTATTTTGTTTTTGTCTTTGTACCCCCAGCATCTATAACCCGATACATATATATAGTAAGCACTTGCTTAATACATGCATGGTGAATTGAATTAAATGCCACAGACCTGTGGCAATGAAAATTAGGTAAGAGGATACAGTAAAGTGACTGAGGAACTATAAGAACTTAGAGAACAGAGACACATGCCCACACTAAGGCCGAAAGCTTTCCTGGAGTAACTATTATCTCTGTCTGGCATCTGCAAAATATTTTTTCCAGAAATCTTCCCCAAACCAATGACTTCCCCCAAAGACTCTCCTCCCGTCCCTAAGGTTCAAGAGCAACCAGTGTTGTCCGTGGATGCAAGCAAGTATCTCCCACCTCCTACTCCAGAAGGCAGCAGTATGTCATCTGAGTTGCTTGGAATAAATTGCTCAGCCTGAAGCACCCAGAAAAGCTGCAGGGGGTGGAGGGAATAGGAACCTGTGGGTGCTTTGAAGCTTCCCTGGGGACTTGGCAAGTGTTTGATTTTTAAAAGCATGTCTCGCTTGCAAAATGCAAGTCCCCAAGGAGCTCTTATATTACAGACAGGCAGATGGGGAGGACCTGAAGAGAGATGTGTTTGAAGGCTAGAGGCTTGCCTTTGCTGGGCCCTGGCAACTCCCTCCCTCCCTCCCTCGTTCCCTACTGGCTCTGGCTTTCCCTCACTGGAGGACTCGATTTGAGTTGTCTTTCCCAAGGCAGTAACTGTCAGAGGAACCATCTGGTTTGATTTCTTGTGCCTGACTCCAAGGAACAGCCATCTCCTCTGGGAAACAGTGGTAGCAGCCAGAACCAGCTGCAGCTGCAGCCATACTGACCCGAGGTCCAGAAGCCAAGCCAGGCAGCAGGATCACAGCCTTGAAGACCTCACTTTGGGGGCTTCCATCTAAAATGAACAGTTCTGAAAAGGACACCCTTCGACTCTCTCGGTTGGAGAGCCGTTTCAATGGAGAAAAGATCTCCAGGTCCACAGTGCGGTGGCAGGCGGCAGGCTTACCTCCTTCTAAGCTTTGAACTACTGTCATTCTCCAGCCTAACCAGATGATCCCTTTTCAGCCCACTCCCTGAACTCATTGTCCCCATTCCTGTGTACATTTATGTTGACTGACATCTTTTCTTCTCTCTAGTTCCCGTTAGATTGTAACTTCCTTGAGGGTACAAGAGTTGCTGTCCTTCCTGCAAATCCTATGAGTCTGCTAGTTCACTGATATAGAGTCTATGGTTGAATTTAGAAAATATTTGCTACTGACTTGACTAATTGCCTACTTCAGAGTTCCCTGCCCTGAAGGCACTTAGATTCTAACTGGGGAGATTACAGGCTTGTATATTGTACAGAATAGAGGTAGGTAATCCTAGATAGTAGAAGCTGGGGCAAATGGGAAAGACCTCCTGAAAAAGATGGGATTTGAGTCAGTAAACAAAGATTTATTAAGTACTTACTGGGTGCCTGGCACCATGGTTTAGTGCTGGGGATACAAAGAAAGGCAAAAACTGTCTGCACTCAAGGAGCTCACCTTTTAATGGGGGAGATGATATGTAAATAACTGTGTACATCTAAGATTATTTCAGGTGAAAGGGATCAGTAAGGGTGGGGGAAGGGACTGGGAAAGATCTCCTTTCCTGAGAAGCAAGAATAGGGTGGAGTATTCCAAGAATGGGGGACAGCCATCAAAAAGACACAAAATTGGGACAGATGGAGTGTTGTACAAGGAACACCAAGAAGAAGGTGCTTCTGGATAGTGGAGTATGTGGAGAAGAATAAAGTATGTATAAGTAGACTGGACAGACAACAAGAGTCTGAATTGTGAAAGGCTTTAAATGCCGAACAGAAGCATATATATTTGATCCTGGAAGTGATAGGGGGTCAGTTTACATTAATTAGTGTTCTATGGTCACAAAGTATATTATGGTTAATTCTAGATTAAGCTTTTTTTTTT
Source organism: Vombatus ursinus (assembly GCF_900497805.2). Lineage (NCBI taxonomy): Eukaryota > Metazoa > Chordata > Mammalia > Diprotodontia > Vombatidae > Vombatus > Vombatus ursinus. Next base: position 21,311,484 of record NW_020940355.1, on the reverse strand, counting down.
AACCTGATACTTAAGATGATTTCTTTAATCCTTTGTTTGGGTTGAGAGATGTGGCCAAAGCATATGTGATTCTTCCATATTGTTAACATGAGCTTTGTGAGATGAAGCTGGGCTTTCAGTTCCTCACCATTCTTTTCTGCTCTTCTGTTTTCCAGGACACAGAGAGTCAGCCATTGCTATCGAATTACTTATCGCCACATGGAGAAAACCCTCACCCAAGAAGAGGTAACACACATCCATCAGTCTGTCCAAGAAGGGGCCGTGCAGCTGCTAGGTGTGGAGGGCAGATTTTGACATGCCTGCTTTGCTGAGGTGGGAGGCCTTCTCCCTGCTCACAGATTCACCTACAGAGAAAGGATGACACTCATCCATGAATTGGGGGCATCAGCTATCTTTTGATAAATAGGTTAGTTTTAGGAATTGTGGAAAATAAAAAATAACTCTAGAGAAATTGTTGACATAGCATCTGTCTTTTATTTTGGTGGGGGGGGGTGAGAAGCAGCAATAACATGAGATTTCTGGCTTGTTATGAGTAGAAATACTCTAGCTGGTGGCACTCATTGTTGTTAATTGGTCCCTGGGTTCCATTAAAGTGTAAACATTAGGTATTATTTCTTGTTTGACAGACCCTTCTTTCCACATAATACATGAAACCAAAGAGGAACATTGTATTCTCCAGGTACCAGAAACCTTTAGTTTTTGGTTTGTTTTTTTTTAAACTGGCCTCCCTCCCTTTTATTTCTTTCCATTTTGCAAAGGGCAAACTTCAGGGAAAGCAATAATGAAATATCAGGGCTTCCTCAAAAGCAAAGGTGCCATCATGTCTCCAAGATGGGGCTTTTCCTTAAATTAAAACAATAGCTTAGAGGTGGACTGACGGCCCTACAGTCTACCATTCTACAGTTTGTTACCCCACCAGATAAGGAGAGGATGAAGGGCTAGCTGCCTCCCTCAGTGTTTTATTTCCTAACAGGAAGCTGCTGTTTCTAGAGGCAACCTTTGAGAAAGAATGCAAGACTTTGAAGTCCTTCCTTTTCCATACCAATCACTTTGTAGCTAGCCTGCTTCATTCATGACCAGTAATAATAGGCAAATTCCATACCTGACATCATGCTGGAGGCTGGTGGAGATTCACAAGTGCTGGGATGAATTTTTTATGAGAAACTGCCATTAATGGTTAACTCTTGGAGGGTCAGTGCAAGGGAGTGGGCAAGGGCAGGGCTTTAATGCAGTTTTACTGTCAGATACTAATTGGAAGGTTTTCCAAGGAGCAGTACTGCCTTCTGAAGGAACAAGAAAAACAAAATTCAGGGTCTTACTCCAGGTTTAGGCAGGAAGATACTGGAAGGGGGCCTGTTTCTAATAGGGACAGGGTCTGAGTGGAGGAGGTACATAGTAAAATTCTGCCCTAGAGCAGCCATCTCTGCAAAGCGTTTTAATGCACCTCAGCTCAATGGCATCTGTTGACTACAATGATGAGTTTCATTTTCATAGAGAGGGTCTAACAAGGTGAGCAGAGCTGATAAGCACAAGCAACTATCACACCATACTCTTGCATGACTTTCAATATCTCACTCCAGCTTACTTCAGATTATGACTATTTGTTCTGTTCTATTTGAAAAACAAAACAAACAAACAAACAAACAAACAAAAAAACCAGATCCTGATGGATATAAGTTCCTTGAGAGCAGAGATCGCTTCATTTTTTTTTTGGTTACTCCAGTATCTAGGATGGTGTTTGGCACATCATAGGTACTTATAACAAATGCTTGATGGATTGATTCAAGCCTTGTTCCCTCCCTCTCATGTAGTGCCATCCTTTTTCTAATTTTACGCTCTATAAAAGCTTCACCTGACCCCAAGTAAATAAGCAGGCAAATATCAAGACACAGGGCAAAACCATAGAAATTTGGAGCTGAAATGTACCTGAGAGTTCATCTAGTCCAACCTTTTCATTTAATGGAAAAGGAAACTAAGTCCCAAAGAAATGAAGTGACTTACCCAAGGTAATACAGGTGATCAGTGGTAGAGCCAATCCTAAAACTCAGGTTTCCTGACTCCAAGACCAGTAAGTACTCTTTCCACCACCAATCTGACCTCATAAATGCCTCTTACAAAGTATATCTATCCAAAAGCCTTGGCATTCACTGGGGATCCCAGGGCAGGGGGTGGCACAGGCCCGGAGTTTCTAACCCTGCTTAAAGCCTCCCACCTGATACACATGACCCAGGTTGATTGAAAAGGACAGCTATCTTGTTCCTCCAACCCTAGTTAACTAGTGGTTCCCCTGACTTTTGGCAAGTTACTTTAATATTGTAAGCCTCTATTTCCTCATCTGAAAGATAGCTATAATACTAAAACTTCAAATACCTATCTTACAGACTTGCTACAAGGAAACAGGTGTATAAGAGTGTTATGGTCATACTCATCATGATTATCCCTCTTACTTTGGGCTCATGCTATTGTGAGAAGACCACACCAGTAAACCCTCAGAAGGCTCAGCGGACAATCACAAAAACAGCAGTGAGCAGGATGCATAGGGCTCATAACCTCAGGCATATATTAAAGACTCGTCATTGCCTTTGATTTCTTACATGTTTTTTCCTTCCTACATTGAGAGAGAATATAGAACTAAATGGGGATACCTGGGACAATGACAGTGGATGATGGAGAGAAGGTAGAGCTTCCCAACTCTTTTTTTCGTTCCGTTTTCTTTGGCAAGCACAACAACTTTTGAACTGGGAATGACAGAACAGAAATGGCTTAATTTAAAACAAAAGAGAAGTATAAAGATAGCACATAGCTGCCTTTGGCAGATGAGATGGGAAGCACTAACAGTGAGAACTCTGAGTGACTGTAACCAACAGGAGAAATGCCACAGAACTGGAGAAAGAAAGACAAATGTTTCCCTGATTTTTAAAAAAATGGAAATAAAGTAGACAGGGCCTGTACTCTGCAAAGGATAGGCTTGTGAAGTTGACTTTGATCTCTTAAATATTCTGGAATGGCAGTGGAGAACATGCAGCCTCAAGGTCACGTATGTCCTTCTAGGTCCTTGAGTGCAGCCTTTTTGTTTTACAGAACAAATCCTTTTATTAAGGGGATTTGTTCTGTGAAGTTTGGATTCAGTGAAAGGGCCACACTTGAGGAACTAGAGGGCCATATGTGGCCTTGAGGCCACATGTTCCCACCCCTGTTCTAGAATATGTCATTACAGGGATGATAAGTGAACTCATTATCACAAAGGCCAACTGGTTCCATTGACAACAAACTATGCCACATTAACCCCATTTCCTTTTTTCTAATGGGGTGAGTAGACTGGTAGAACTAGAGAATGCCGAACATGGTGTTTGCCTAGATTTTAATAAAGCATTTGACAAAAGTCTTGTGCACTATTCTCATGGACAAGACTGAGAGGGCTGGGCTGGAGAACAGGACAGTGAGATGGGTTCAGGAATTGTCAGTGGCTGGATATCAGTTTGGAAAAGGGTTCCTGCTCTGCGGTGTTCTCTTGAACATTGTTATCAGTGACTTGGATAAAGGCATGAATGGCACAGTTGGCAGATATGAAGATGGCTCAAAGCTTAGAAAGCTAGATAACATTGCATGACAAAGTCAGGACCTAGAAAGATTTCCATGGGCTAGCTAGGACATTGGACCAAACTGAGTAAGATGAAATGTAATAGTATATCACAAAGTCATGATTCAAACTCTAGGTCCTGCCGTTAAATTCTTTTACTTAGGTTCAGAATAGCAACTTCATAAGCACATGATAGAGAGAGCAATGCCTAGATACTTCAGTTAGAAAAAAAAAAAAAAAGCTGGGACTTTTCATACATGTAATGGTAATGTGGGGCTGCTAGGTGGCGCCATAGTGCATAGAGCAGCAGGCCTGGAGTCAAGAAGACTCATCTTTCTGAGTTCCAATCTGACCTCAGAGACTTACTAGCTGTGTGACCCTGAATAAGTCACTTAACCCTGTTTCCCTCAGTTTCCTCATCTGTAAAATGAGCTGGAGAAGGAAATGGCAAACCATTCCAGGGTCTTGGCCAAGAAATCCCCAAATTGGGTCACAAAGAATCAGACATTACTAAAAATGACTGAACAACACAACAGAGCCTCCAGAGGAGGGCAGGTAAGATAACGGGCATCAAACTCATTTGATATGAGGATAAATTGAAGGCATTAAGGCTACTTAGCATGGAGAAGAGAAGACTTAAGACGTGATGGGATACAAAGAGGAGTTATGTGGAAGAATGTAGAGAATTGTTCTACCTGACCTCAGAGGGCAGAACCCAGACCCAATGAGTAGAAGCTATAGAAAGGCAGATTTAGACTTGGATTAAGGAAATGTAAGGATAAACTTTCAAATCCACATTGCTGTTCCAAGGTGGAATGGCCTGGGTCAGGACATAATGGGTGCCTCTTCACTGGAGGGTTAAAGCAAATGCTGGACGACCGAGTATCAGGTTTGTTTTAAGGGATTCTTATTTGTAACTCAATTAGACCAGATGGCTCTCCTAGTTCTGAGATTCTGCTCATTCAAAAGTCGTCATGTGGGAACAAGTGGCATGCTGTATTTTTGTTCCTGAGATCATTAGGAAACTATTGAAGGCGTTGCATCGATGCCACAGTACTGGTATGGACCTGATGCTTAAGAAGTGAAAAGATAACCTTCCTAAAACCAATCCACTGTGACGTATAAATGCCTGTTGTCATTCCTGTCCTCTTCTCACCCTAGTTCTGAAAGCTCGTAATAACATCTCCAGAGAGCCTTAAACTTTGCAAAGTTCTCTACATGCTTGAGTTCATTGGAGCCGCTATAACCCCATGAGGGCTTGTCATATTTGCTTTAAAGATGAGAAAGCAGATGTTTAGAAAAGAGAAGTGATGTCACAGTCTCCAGGGCCAGAGGGAAGATCTGAACCCAGGTCTTTCTGATTCCAAGACTACCACTCTATCCACTGTACCACTTTCTCCACATAGGGGTAAGTATGAATGAAAGCGCAGTTGCTTGGGGAGGTCTGTGTATATTCAAGTTTAGTTGCATGCTAGCACTCTCCTAGGCACCTGAAGAGGCACGCCGAGAGTACTGGCATTCTCCTTCTGTTATTTTCTAATGTCCCCACACACTCATCACCATCACCTTAACTGCACATCAACACAGACTAACGAATACTATCTGTTGTATATGGAGATAATGAAACTGATCCACCACCAGACAGGCACAGACTTCTGAGTTATAGTCCTCACAGTAGGGGGTAATTTGTACTGATTCTTGCCTAGTCTCTCTTGGGGACTATTTATAGGCTGACTGACCAAAGTTGGGCATTCAGTCTATGGCAGTCAGTCACATAGCATTTATTAAACACCTTTTATGTGCCAGGCATTGTGCTAAAAACAGAGGATACAAAGAAAAGCAAAATGCCCTTTGATCTAGCAATATCACTTCTAGGTCTGTATCCCAAAGAGATCATAAAAAAGGGAAAAGGACCCACATGTACAAAAATATTTCTAGCAGCTCTTTTTTTGGCGGCAAAGAATTGGAAATGGAGAGGATGCCCATCAGTTGGGGAATGACTGAACAAGTTGTGGTATGTGAATGTAATGGAATACTTTTGTTCCATCAGAAATGATGAGTGGGCAGATTTCAGAAAAACCTGGAAAGAAAGACTTATGTGAACTGGTGCCGAGTGAAGTGAGCAGAACATTGTACACAGTTACAGCAACATTGTGTGATGACCAACTTTGATAGACAATGATCTAAGACAATTCCAAAAAACTCATGTTGGAAAATATTATCCACATCCAGAGAAAGAACTATGGAGTCTGAATGCAGATCGAAGCACACTATTTCCCACCCACCTCCTTTTTTTTTTTTTCTTTCTCGTGGTTTTTCCCTTTTCTTCAGATTTTTCTTTCACAGCATGACTAATGTGGAAATTAAAAAAATAATAATAAAGAAGAAAAAGGGTTAGATTAAAAAACAAAGAAAAAAGAAAGGCAAAAAATACTCCTTGTTCTCAAAGATCTGATAGTCTGAAGGAGGAGATAACTTGCAAATAACTATGTACTAACAAGATAGACACTATAAATTGGAACTACTTTCAGAGTGAAAGCACTAAGATTAAGGAGGACTAGGAAATGCTTCTTGTAAAAGGAGGGACTTTAGCCAAGATTTGAAGGAAGCTAAGGAAGCTAGAAGATGGGAAAGAGGGAGGAGAACATTTTGGGCATGTGACAAAGCCAGTGAAAATGCCCAAAGGTATGAGATGGACGGTCTTGATCAAGGAATAGCAAAGAAGACAGTGTCACTGAATTGCAGACCATGTGGAAGGGGGTGAGATAGAAGACCGGAAAGGCAAGAGTGGGACAGGTTATGAAGGGCTTTGAATGTCAAATCAGGGATATTATATTGGATCCTGAAAGCAATAGGAACCCACTGGAGTTTATTGAATGAAGGAGGTGGAGTTGATATGGTCAGACATGGATTTTAGGAAGATCAGTTTGACTACTGGATGGAGGATGGACTGGAGTGGGGGGAAGACGTGAGGTAGGAAGACCAACCAGCAGGCTATTGCAGTACGGGTATGAGATGATAAGGGGCTGCACCAATGTGCTGGTGGTGTCAAAGGACAGAAGGAGGTATATATGCATAATATTAACAGGGTACAAATGATAGAACTTGTCAATCAATTGGAGATGAGTCAAAATGATACCTAGGTTGCTAGCCTGGGTGCCTGCAAGAAGGATCGTGCCCTTGATAGTAATAAAGAGTTAGGAAGATAAGAGGATTTAGGGGGAAAGATAATGAGTTCCATTTTGGATGTGTTGAGTGTAAGATGTCTATGAGATATCCAGCTAAAGATGTCTAATAGGCAGTTAGAGATGCAAGACTGAAGGTCAGGAGAGGGGTTAGGACTATACAAATAGATCTGAGAATCATCTGCATTGAGATGGTAATTGAAACCATGGGAGCTGATGAGATCAGTAAATGAAACAGTATATAGCGAGAAGGGAAAATGGTGTAGAACAGAGATTTAGGGGATACCTACCATTAGCAGGTATAACCTGGATGCAGATCCAGCAAGGGAGACAGGAGAGGAGTGATCAGACAGGTAGGGGGAGAACCAGAGGAGATCAGTGTCGCGAAAACCTAGAGAAAACAGAACATCAAGGAAGAGAGGAATATCAGCGGTGTCAAAGGCTGAAGAGAGGTCAAGGAGAATGAGGACTGAGAAAAAAGGCCATTGAATTTGGCAATTAAGAGATCATCAGCACAGCATTTTAATGAGCCACAGAGAGCAATGAATGAGCACTCCAAACAAGGCTGTATAGAGCTGGCCCACAGCACCAGCCATAGGTTTTATGTCAAAACAATTAGACACTGCTCTGTAACCTCAGGCTCTCGAAGGAGTTGGTAGATTTATACAGGCAACCACAGCTCCATCAGGAAGGCAAATGGCATGCAAGGACATGGTCAGAGTTAAAAAGGTCATCTCTTGTGTGATAGAGATAGCTTGCAAGTCAAACAACCTTGGTGTCCCTCAAAGACAGCCCACACTCCCAGGGGGTTGTTCTCTTTCATACTCTTCCTTCGTAATGTGGGGTTAGGGGGTATCCATTCCTTACTTTGATTTCAGAAGCTCTGAATTTTTAAGGAGCTTCTCTACATAGCAATGATGGCCTTATAGCCACTTTAACAATTATAATGCTTTGTCCTTCACATATAAGAAAGACAGTGTAAGAAAAAAAAAGTGCCCACTGGATATGAGGTCAGAGGACCTAGAGTTTAAATCTTTATTACTTTTTGCCTACATGACCTTGAGTAAAGTCATTCAATCTCTCTGGGCCCCAGTTTCCTCATCTTTAAAAATGAGGACAGTGAACTAGATGATGTTTAAAGTAGTATAAACCACTATTCCAACCTATTTTGATAATGAAGATGCCTTTTCTAGCACAAAATATTTAGCCCGCCCCTGCACTTGATAGTAGTTATATTGTTGGTATTGGCACAACACCCTGGGACTGAGCTGACCTGATTGATGGGTGAGTGAAAGCTCACCTAACCCACTCTATCTAGTCAATCCCAGAACATGCTTCATATCCCACTGGCCATCCATGAGGACACCAAGGTCTACCCAGCCTTCCACCTCTTGCTCTGGGGATGGTCATCATATCAATATTACTATTGCACCGGAAAAAATGTAACTGCCTTGTGGCTCTACCCCCCACCCCTGGCCCCCAACTCGGTATAGGTGTTGTCTCCCCTTGTAAGAATGTAAAGGGTAAGGATTGTCTCACTTTTACATTTGTATCCCAATCACCTAGCACAGTTCTGGGCACATGACAATGGACTTCATAAATACTTGTTCATTAATTTATATACATTGTTTGAGAAAATATATAAGGACAAAAATCTACTGTTAAGTGACATTTTGGATGAATTTGTATTTTATTAATGACATCTATGTACATTTGAAAGGTAGCACATGTATTTGTGAGACATTATTTAGTCTACAAAAGATATATTATGTTTGCTTATATGTTATACTGAGTCATGCTGCATATTTTATTGGAACTAATGATGTGTGTGTGTGTGTGTGTGTGTGTGTGTGAATTTCTGGATGTCTTGTGATAATTCTGTATCCCCCTCCTGGATTCCTCATTTGTAAGTTGTAAATTGTAAAATGTCTGTAACCCAACTTTGAGTGTCCTCAGTTTCATGGAGCTTGCTGCATCCCCTACCATGGGGGTGGAGAAGTCGCTTTTGATTGGCTGCCTGCATCTTTAAAACTGGTGAGACCAGTCTGGTCAGTTTCTCTTTCCTCTGTCCTTCTGTTGTGCTCCTAACTGCCGTGCCCAGGAGGAACATCATGAACAAAACCAATGAAAGTGGAGGGATTTTCCTTCTACTGCTTACCTCTGTTTTACCCTGGCTCCCAGAAATTGCCCTGAAAGTGTTTGTTTCTATTCTGTGTTGTTTCTTCTCAATTTCCAGCTCCCTCAGACTGAGGAGTTTGTGCCATGGAGACCTTGGACTCAGGATTGTGGACAGAGTGGTGCAATAGCCAGCCCACCTGGCATAGACACCCTGAGAAGCCAGGGGACCCAGAGCTCCAGCTCCAGGAGGGTTTTAGGCTTGGAAGAGGAACTGTGTTCTACAGAAACTGAGCTAAATTATGAACCTAATCCCCTTCCTCTCTCCAGAGGCTGAGATGTTGCAGAGGGGAAGGGGGATTATGCCTCCCATGTGTTGGGAATAGTGTGTTTGTATATTTGTAATATCTTTTGGAAGTAAATATTCCTCTTTGTAAAAGCTCCACTGTGTTGAGAAAAGATATCATAGATGTTGAAGAAGGTAAATAGCCCAGGACCCTGGATCTAAGAAGCCGTGGGAATGACAACAGCCTGCTCCAACCCAGACTCAACAGCCATCATGACGGGAAACAACTCCTGTAGGGAAGGAACCAGTCACTCCTACCTACTGCTGCTGACAAACAACCCCTCACAGGGCAGCCGAGACAGCCTAGCTGAAACAGCAAGGCACTCTGAGCCAGAGACAAGAGTCAGCATGTGCCAGGCAAGCGAAATCACCATCCCCTGCTCCCCTCAGACCCTGAGGGAGATAGCCTTGCGCCCTGAACCCTACTGGCAATAGTAGTGTCCTCCACATCAGGAGTTTACTTCCAGCCTGGGCCCTAAAGCCATCACTGGGAGGAGCAATCACAGTGGGGGAAAGGGTCCACCTTCCTCCCCAGCGCTGTGGCCACCTATGAGTCAGGAAGCCCAAGAGGGCTAGGAAAGCAGCACCAGCCCAGCCCTCAGCTGCCATCCTGGGAAACACTTCCTGTGGATGGGCAGCCTGGCAACCACTCCTGCAGGTGCGGCAGACGCAGTTGCTGGAGATCCAGAAATGGAAATACTTGCTGCCAAAGTCCTTGGCACTGTTGAATGGTTTAGCATCAGAAACTGATATAATTTATCAGTAGACATGACATTCAAGAAGATGCATTACCATGTGCTTTGCTGCTATTCCCCACAGACACGTTTCCTTCTGACTTAGAGCTAAGACTTCCTAAAACATAGTCTCCCTCCATTGGATTGTCATCTCCTTGAGGGAAGGTCTGTTTATTTTTCTATTTGTATCCCTATCACTTTGAACAGAGCTTTGCACATAGTAAGTGCTTAATAAATGCTTTTTCACTCATTTATACTTCTCAAAGGTCCTTCCTAACTCTAAATCTTACAATCCATCAGAGAGCATATGAAATTGAGTGGATTCTCCCAGTGTTGTCGCTGTTGAGTCATTTTCAGTCATATCTAACTCTTCATGACCCCATTTTTTATTTTCTTGGCAAAGATACTGGAGTGCTTTGCCATTTCCTTCTCCAGCTCATTTTTACAGTTGAGGAAACTGAGACAGAGAGAAGTGAAGTGACTTGCCTAGGGTCACACAGTAAGTGCCTGAGGCCAGATTTGAACTCAGGTTTTCATGACTCCAGGCCTGGCACTGTCTCCACTGCACCACCTAGCTGCCCCTTTTCCTGCATCAGTGATGGCTTTTTTATGATTCATCCATACCCCAACCCAGTTCCTATTTTTAAAAAATTAATATTTCATTTTTTCCCCAATTGTAAAAACAATTTTTTCTTTTCTTTTCTTTTTTTCCAAATTGACCAAATTCTTCTTGTGACCAAGGAAAGGCTATTATGAGATCACTGCCTATCATCTAGGAATCAAAAGAATGGAACTAAACTGGCTAGTCCATTCAAGGATTGAATCCATGACCTCAATCTTGATTGTATGGGTTAACCAGCTCCAGACCAGGTTCCCTATAACTATTACAGTGAACATTACTTGGCACTGAGACAACTGTAATCTCATCAAGAATCTGGGGTGAATAAGTGCTTTCATGTACCTTGCATATTATTAAAAGTGTGTATATATCATCTACCTATCTGCTTTTACCCATAAAGGCAGGTTAAAATAAACAGCATGAGGTCAGCACCTTTACGCCTGATTTGTTTAGTGTTTATTGATCTTTCAAGGGCAGAGTGTATGAACAGACCCACATCAATCTGTGACAAATTAACGTGATAGGTATGAAGTCATAACAAGTTGACCTTTTTTTTTTAAGCAAAAGGCAGAACGAGAGATCATGTTGCTCAGTCACAAAAGCCATTAGGTGTTGCCAAAGACAGTTACAGGTACACAACTAAGGACAAGGAATGGCCATATGGTACTTTTTGCAGTGACATCTTGTAGCAGATGATAAGTGCCTAGGCATGTCATTCTTTCAAAAGGAAAAATAGGGAAATGTTTTATTCATTACTGGTGTTCTTATTTATAATAATTAATAACATTATCATTATTTATTAATTAATAATAGCTTATATCTTTGTAGCACTCTGCAGTTTACAAAACACTTTCCCTCCCAACCACAATGTGAGGTAGGCAGTACAGTTATCTCTTCCACATCTCGGGCATTAGGGGCATGGCACCCCCTTGATCTGGAAAACCTTCAAAGAAAAAATTTTTGGCTCCCTCTTTGTACCAGAGAAGTTTGCATTTTTTTTCTTTTTCTTTTATGGGGTGTTTGCAGTACCTTCCTGTAAAATTTGGGTTAAGTGTTTGGTCATAGTCTATATGTAGGTCAATGTTAAATAAAAATACTTTTTCTGTGTTGTCTGCTGGCCTTTGCATGTTGTCTGCAGCTTCCGCAGAATTCCCTAAAAAAATTCTCTTAATTTCTTATGCTGACGCATGAGATATGTTGAAATCACATTGGGGAAAGTTGCAGTGTGGCAGAGATAACTGTATAAGTAGTAGTATCCCTATTTTACAGAAGAGCAAACAGGGTTAGAGGAGCCAAGAGACATGTTCGAGATCATACAATGTGTTTATGCTTCTTCCTCATGTTTTAAGTGGATATATCATTTTTATTCTCTCTTTGAGTATAATGGGTGACGGCCAATGAGCCCAGTGTTATTCAGAGTGCTATGTTGATGCAATCCTTATGCAGACTTTGAAGTATGTGAGGACCACTCTTTATTCATATACATACATATATGTATGTGTGTATATGCATACACATATATGTATATATACATATATACACGTGTGTGTGTGTGTAATTGTAGTCCTTGAGAGCAGGGTGGCTTTTTCTTCGTATTCCCAGGGCTTGGCACAGATAGCTAGTATGTAGTAAGTGCTTAATAAATGCTTGTTGATTGACTGATTGACAACTAAGCCAACCCCCTCCTTTCCAGTATTCTTGCACATTATCCCTCCCATGCACACAGTAGACTGGGTATCCTCATGTACTATTTCCTCCCATATGACACTCCATCTCCTATCTCTTCACTTTTGCACCAGCTATCCCCTGTGCCTGGAATCTTCTCTCTCCTCACCTTCCCTTCTTGTAATCTCTGGTTTCCTTCAAACCTCATTTCAAGTCCTACCTTCTGTAGGATGCCCTTTCTGAGCCCCTACATTGCTAATGCCCTACTCCTAAAACCACTTTTCATTAATTTTGCAAATACTTTTTACATACAATCCATCCTAAACATTCGCCCTCAGGCATTCCCATGGTTTTATTGGTAACCTCATTTTCACTTTCATGTTGCAACCATGCACATTCAGGGCTATGTGCAGTAGAGGAAAAAAATGGGAGGTGAGAGGTGGCAAGTTTATATCCACAAAAAGGAGGGAAGCATTCGTAAAAGTGTTCATGAATCTGCTCCAGAAAGTGCTAAAGTAACCTCTCAAGTGTACAATGAAGGAATTGAAAACATGGAGAAGCAGCTGAGTTTGTGGGTACATGAGGTGGTGGTCACTTTTGCCCTCTCTCCAGCACTTGCACAGCTGAGCAAGCATCCTTTCTATCTCACTGCCTGTGCCACGTGGCTCCCAAGAGTCCTGGCAAGTGTCTTGTCCTGCCAGATGTGTGGGCTTTGGTGGTAGTTCCAAGCTCTGATGGGGGTGAGGGACTCACCCCGGGCATGGAACAGTTCAGCCACAGGAGCTGAAAGGGAGAATAGAGATTGCCCTTTTCTCTTTTTAGTCTTGGGGTTCTTCTGACATCACCGCCACTACCCCACCCTGTCCCATCTGCATTTAATGGATTATTTCATGGTTACTATGTTAGGAAAAGTGCATATTTTCAGAATTAATGTTTTCTAATAAAGAATTGTATGCAGAAAAATGTATTTTCAGCAATCCCTAGTGAAAGATTGCAGTTTTGGGTGGTTATGGGAACCTAATCTTCTGTTTCTTGTGGGTTCAATGTATCAACAACATTCCCTTTTTTAACTTGGCTGCCATTTTCTAGGAATGCTACCCCTGTAAAAGTTGAGGATTGACTGTAACACATATATACACCTGCATGCACATACATACATGTATGTAATACACTTACGCATACACATCATGTATGGGGCAAACACATGTCTGTATATGTGTGTATGTATATATATGCACATATGTGTATAAGTGCATATACCTGTATTTATGTACACACCTAATATATGGGGGTATATACATGTCTGTATACGCATGTGTGTACACATATACACATATGTGTATTTGTGTATATACACCTGTATTTTATGTACACTAGAATGCCTAGACCACTGAGTGCATGGAGAGGAATAAGGTGCAAGAATACTGGAAAGGGTTTGGGGGAGGGAGAAAAAATATAAAGTAAAAAGTGCACAGTAGACAACAAAAGAAAACCTAGAAAGAAGCAAAGAAAAGATTTTCTTGAAATGGAAATTTATTGTTTTATATTGAATCTTCTCTTATGTTCCTCTGTGTACGTGGAAATTTTTTTTTCTTTTTTCTTTTCTCATTCTGTCTTTAAATTTAAAATAAAATTTAAAAATTAGATAAAAATAATAATACTAGAAAGGAGGCAATAGGTTTAGCTGTAAATCAATCTGTCAATCAACAAGCATTTATTAAGCACTTAATTATATTCTAGGTATCTGTGCTAAGCCCTGGGAAATACAAGGAAAAAGGCAAAACAATTTCTGCCCTCAAGGACTTCACAATTCTAATGGGTAAATTGACATCAAAATAAATAGGTACATACAAACACAAGCAGAGCCAATGGAAGGTGACCTTAGAAGGGAAGGCACTAGCATCCCAGGGGAGATGGAAAAGGACTCTCATGAGGTGGCAGTTGGTGGAGCCTGGAAGGAATCTAGGGAGTCTGGGAGGGTATGCCAGGCACAAAGACAGAAGGCCAGTGTGGCAGGACTGCAACATGTGTAACACAGTAATGTGTAATAAGGCTGACAAGGTAGGAAGGAGCTCATTTAGGAAGGGCTTTAAATGCCAAACTGCGGGGTTTATATTTGATCTCAGGAGTAATAGGGAATTACTAGAGTTTATTGTCTAAGGAAGTGACATGGTCACACTTGTGCTTTTGGAAAATTACTTTTGCAGCTGTATGGAGGATAAATAGGAATGGGGAGAGACTTGAGTCAGGGAGACCAGTTAAGAGGCAATTGCAAAAATCTAGGCAAGAAGTGATAAAGACCTGATCTAGGGCAGTTACTGTGTGAGTGGGAAAGAGGGGACAGATACATGAAATATTATAGAAGCAAAAACAATGGAATTTGGCAACTACCTGGATATATTGGGTGAGTGAAAGTAAGGAAATGAGAATGATAGCAAGGGTGCCAACCTGGGTGACTGGTGGTGCCCTCAACGGAAACAGGAAAATTTTAGAGAGATGAGGATGCAGAGATGGGGGTAATACATTATTTTTCTTTTCTTTTCTTTTTCTTTCTTTCTTTCTTTCTTTCTTTTTTTATGTGTTGAATTGGAGATGTCTACAAGACATCTAGTGCAAAGTGTCCAATAGGCAAATAGGCAGTTTGTGGTACATGCCTGGAGTTCAGAAGAAAGACTAGGGCTGGATATATAGATCTAAGAGTCAGCATCACAGAAATAAGTAAACCTGATAAGAGGTGATGAGGTCAATATGAGAAAGAATGTTATTAAGAGAAGAGCAGAGGGCTAGGATGGAGCCTTGGGGATCATTCACAAGTAGAGGTTGTGACATGAATGATCAGGAAAAGAAACTGAGGAGTGGTCAGAAAAGAAGAAAAGAAAGTAGCATCATGCAAATTCAGAGAAAAGATGGTATCTAGGAAGAGAGGATGTTCAATAGTGATAAATGCTGAAGAGAGGTAAAGAAGGATGAAGATTGAACAAAGGCTTCAGATCTGGCAATTTAAGAGGTCAAAGGTAACTTTGGAGAGGACATAAAATAGGTCAATATTTTATTTTTGAAAGGAACTCAGCAAAGCTAAAATTATCCCTTTAGGTATTCTTAGATCCAGGCTCTTCCACAGTCTTGAGTATATTAAATGTGTTCTTCATGTCCAGAGATAGCCTTTTTGATACCTCCTTTGCCCACCTCACAAAAAGCACTTTCCTAGGGATTTATCCCTGCTTTAATCTCCAAGTTACCCAGGGTGTGGGATGAGATCAGACACCTTTGATGAAATCATAATCAGTGGGGGGACCTTATTCTTTCTGTGATGAATTGACCATCAGGATAGTATGATATGTAAAGCCCTTCAAAATACATCCCCCAATCCTCGTTCTAACTTAATCTCCCCTGTGTAAGCCCTACATTCCCACCAAACTAGAGTATTCCTCAAATGTACCCTCTGCTTGTCTACCTCTATACCTTTGCCTCAGATGCCCTTCACCAATATTTGCACCTATACTTTAAAGCAAACCTCAAAAGTTACTTTTTCTATGTCTTCCATGAAATCCTTAACTACATATGAGCCCTCCTTCCTTCCTCTCTCTCTCTCTCTCTCTTTCTCTTTCTCTCTCTCCCCCCATCTCTCTCTCTCCACCTCTCCTCCTCCATCTTTCCCTCTCTATTTCCTTTTTTCTTTCCCTTCCTCCTCCTCTAAATTCTCATAGCATTTTACCTCTTTGTCACCTAACACTTCGTCCCTTGCAGTATAATACTAGCTTGCAGACTTGTCTTATATTCTCCACTAAACTGCAAACTATGTGTGGGCAAGAAACAAGTCTTACCCATCTTTGCCACCCCTACAATGCCTAGCACACAGAGAACATCAGGAAATATTTATTGAATTGTACTGGATTGGTCTGGTGACTAATATAAGCTCTGCATGGCTTAGAGGGAACCAGAGGAATTAAGATTTTGAAGGCAGGATTTTTTTCTTTATAATCCATGTTGGACCCATTAGAGGACTGTCCTGTCAGAAGGACATAAGACCTCTTAGCAATGGATCAGTCAACCCTGAGGACCCATCATATTGGAACCCCAGCATCCCTGAGGTCTCAATTAATGGTAAAGGGGAAAATGAGTTTCAGTCTTGTAATGCTTCTTTAATATTAAAGCAAGTTGCCCAGAAGGCCTCTCCAAGGAAGCTGCAGAAACTAGCCTTCACATGGTGTGCTACTGTATTGGAAATGTCCAGGATCCCTATAGTGCAGTAAGCAGAAACAGCATGAGCTAAGAAGATGAGAGAGAGGTCATGAAATGTTCTGGTCAAGGACCTTTGTACTTGGATGATTATGTCAAGTCGTTGCCTTAGGAAGCTCAGATGATGGCAAGCTTGGCATTCCAAGGTTAACAGCTTATTAAATACCTAGATAGCGAGCAGACAGACTGGGTGAAAGGCAGTGCTCCCAGCATCCCCTGGGGATGAATGGCCTAATGACCTAAAGAATCAGAGCAACACACATGGCATCTTCTGCTGACAGTTTCCCCTGGAGTAGAGGAGTGGGTGCTCAGGCTCCAGGTTTGCTGGGGCAAGTCTCAGGACTAAGGATTTGTGTTCCATTTTCAAATCCAGGAACTGAAGAATCTGTTTCAGTCACCTCCAGGTCTTATGCTATACTTGTCTTCTCACCAGAGGTGGGAAGGCTAGAAGACACTCACTGTATAATTGTGTGTGGGATGAAAGTGGATTGTTTGCTTAAGCAGAAGGGCAAGGGGCTTAAGGAACATCACTCTGTATTTCAGTGTATAGAAAGGATGAAGTTGCTAGACAGATGTGAAACAATAATGTATCTATAAAGTATGAGGAAACTTTGGGAAGAAAAAATTCTTAGGCTTTGGAGGGGAATCAAAACCAATTGTCAAAAGCTTCTTAGAAAAATGTGCCATGGGCAAAAAGAAGGGTAATGTGGTGTAATGGATACGGCCCTAGACTTCAGTTAGAAAGAACTGATTCCAGGGGCAGCTAGGTGGCGCAGTGGATAGAGCATTGGCCCTGGATTCAGGAGGACTTGAGTTCAAATGTGGCTTCAAACACATAACACTTACTAGCTGTGTGACCCTGGGCAAGTCACTTAACCCAATTGCCTAGCCCCCCCCCAAAAAAAACTGATTCCAGAGTCCACCTCAGACACTCATAAGCTCTGATATTACATATGAATTGCTGACCTACAACTGAAATCACATACAAAAAGGACTTGCCCCCCTCTCAACCTGAACTATATCCTTAAAGCCTTTCCTGAGCCTTGGTCAGGAAAAAGATATCCAAAAACTTCCAGCTAAGTAACACTTGCAACATGTCTGACATGCACTGTTTCTGTTGCCTCTTGTGTAAGATAGAAATGATAGATTTTGTGTTCACCAGTGGGGAAAAAGACAGGTAATATTCAAAAACACCACCAAACATTCACTCAAATATGGGTATTCTTGCAGGATCTTTTGTTTTAACATAGGAGCTTGGAGTCAGGAGGACCTGAGTTCAAATCCAGCCTCAAATATTTACTTGTTGTATAAGCCTGGGCAAGTCCCTTAACCTCTGTTTGCCTCAGTTTCCACATCTATAAAGTAGGGATAATAATAGCACCTACCTCCTAGGGTCATTGTGAGTATTGAATGAAATAATATTTGTAAAGCACTATGTGCCTGGCACATAGTAGGCACTTAAATGCTTGTTTCCTTTCCTTAAGGGATAGCATAATATCATGAAGAAGATGGTGTTTAACCTCTTACATGCATGTTAAATGTGAAGTGTTTATCTCCACTGGTTATGGCAGTCTTAATGAGGCCCAGGTAATGTTTCCCATTCCTGAATGAGGCAGTCAGCTCTACTGTACATTGTGTTGGTGGGGCCATCTCTAGTCATCCTGATCTGTATCTTGCCACTGGACCCAGATGGCTCTGGGGGAGAAAGTAAGGCTTGTGACTTTGCACAGCCCTCCCTCACTTAAATCCAATTCACTTGCATGTCATGGCATCACCTTCCTGATGTCATGGTCCTCTTCCAGAACGAAGGACAAAGAACACCACTATGCTAACAGGTTGTATGATAGAGTAGAAAGAATGCTACACCTAGAAGCAGAAGAGACTGGAGTTTGAATCCTACCATTGATAGTTAATAGTTGTATAACCTTGAGCAGAACACCTAACTTCAACCTATAAGCCTCAATTTTACCATCTGTAAAATGAAGATTAAAAACATCTTCCTCATAGGGTTGTTGTGAGGCTCAAATAAAATAAGGTATATAAAGTGGTCTGAAAATTTTTAATGAGTTATATATGTCTCAGTTATAATTATCGTTTTTACTTTCTTCAGTGCTCATAGGTTGCAGTTCTCACCCTGTCCAGGCTTGGGAAATCTCATTCTAGTATTAGAATGATTAAATAAAAAAGAAGTATCTTGGTTGTAGGAAGGTATGATTTTACTTCTAGTGCAGTGTATATTTATCTCTATCTCTCCTTCTTCCTCCCGCTTTTCTTTCTCTCGATTGTTAGAATTGATTGGTAGGGTTCAGGAAAGCTGATTGTTAAATTTTCAGTGTGAATATTTATACCTTAGAAATGAGCAAATACAAAATCAGGGCTTAACTTACTGCTTTCCTTATTGTCTAGACTTATAGAGAAAATTTTAATGATGCAGAATAAACTTAAAAGTGTGTCATGTATACATTTTTTCCCAGAGAACTTGTTGTTAAATATTTACCACCACACACCAGCCTCATCTCTTGCTGTCCCCCTTCTTTTCATCCAGCAGATTTAGATCCATATTTTCTACATTCACAACTTCTCATGTCCATCTTCCTGTCTCCCCTCTCACAGCCACTGCCCTGGGTAGAGCCTTTGATTGTGACTCACTCAAACTACTTCAATAGCTTCCTTTTCCATCTTCACTTTCTCTCCCCCAAACCATCATTCATTATTTTTGATTACTTTCTTTCAACCTCCCCCCACAACTCATTCTTTCTTAGCCATGGATTTGTTCATGTCACTCTTCCACGCAACACTTTTTAATGGTCCTCCATTGCCTAATGAATAAAATTCAGATTCCTTTGCCTGACTTTCAAAGCCTTTCACAATCTCTTGCTGTCCTCCCTTTGCTTAATAGATACAATTTTCTCCAAGGGTACTTCTAGTAGGGGGTGGGCAGTTAGATGGCACAGTGGATAGAGTACTGGTCCTAAAGAAGACTCATCTTCCTGAGTTCAAATCTGGCCTCTGACACTTAGAAATTGTGTGTCTGGGCAAGTCACTAAACCCTGTTTACCTTGGCTCCTCATCTGTAAAACGAGCAGAAGGACATGGCAAACCACTCCAGTATCTTTGCCAAGAAAACCCCAAATGGGTTGTACACAAAGAGTTGGACACAACTGAAGTGACTCAACAATAAATTCTAGTAGGGAGCTGTCCTGCTGAATCCAGGGAAGCTAGATAGTGAAGCTGACTGGTTTTACTACCCAGGACATAAAAAATGCATGTGCCCACAAGAGGCCAAAATGCTTTGAATTCTGTGCTGAACTTATACCCTTTCTATTCTCAGTATTAGGCCATATTGCTTTCTCTTGTTCCTCAAACTCTGATGATCTAATCTAATACCCACTTTCTTTCTCTGGGCCCTCAGCTCAGCATCCTAGTGACCCTGTGGCACCATTTCTAATCCTTCTCTGAGTAGGGGTCCTCTAGTTATGACTTTCCATAAATTCCCATATAGAAAATTCTCAACTAGTAGAATTGTCCAGCCCTAGTCCTCACCCTGCCTTAAGCTTAGCAAGACTGAGAGGGACATTACATTTTTTTTTGTTTTGTTTGTTTTTTTGCTAGGCAGTGGGGTTAAGTGACTTGCCCAGGGTCACTTAGTAAGTGTCAAATGTCTGAGGCCAGATTTGAACTTAGGTCCTCCTGACTCCAGGGCTGGTACTCTATCCACTGTGCTACCTAGCTGCCCCGACATTACATTTTTTTTCAGCCTTAACTCATTATTTGCTTCTATTTACTCTATGCTCCTGAAATATTCCCTGATTTACTCAGTACCCTCCTGACCTCAAATAATATTTTGTGTAAATCTCTCTCGAACACATGTATTAATTTGTTGTTTGGTTATTGTATGTCATGTGCCTTTACTGACTGTAAACCTCATAAGGGCAGGGACCTAAGACTTATCATAGGAGTATAGGAATTATATCCTGATGAAGCTTCAATGGTCAACTCTTCCAACCCCTACAATTTATAGATGCTGAAAAACTGAGGCCTAGAGAAGTTATATGAACTTTGTATCTCTCTCCATGCCTAGCACAGTGCTTAGTACATAACAGATGCTTGGTAAATGTATGTTTAGTTATCCTGGATGAAGCTAACATAATTATTAATCATGGATGCTTTTCCTTGGATACTTGTCTTCAGATGGCTAGAAAGGGAATCCTGTTTGTGCCTGGGTTTAATTTCACCTGAAAAGATGAGAATTGAGCTTCAGCCACTGCATAAGAGAGCAGCCAGGGGCCTGGGTAACCTGCTTACCCCCTGTGATTCTCCAAACACCGTCTGGCAAATTAACACTCAGTGAGAAGGGCAGCAGTCCAATTCTCCCATCAGTATGAATTAATCACCTTCATCTGTGGGCCAGGCACAGACAGCAAGACCCACTAATAACGGGAGAGCATACACATTTAACCTAACCTTCCCCATACAGATGGGCCCATTTAGCAGAAACCTGGAATTGGGAAAATATAAACAATGCCCAGAGCTCTGCATCGTGCTCTGGTGTCAATTTCTGCTAATGTAGCTAAGATGTGCAGTTTCAGGTCTGATCCCAGACACCAGTGTGAGACTGCCTTGCTTCTAAACTCTCTTCTATGTTTGTTTGTCAAGAGCACTTCCAAGTGTTGGCAACTTTTGGATTTTAAAGTGGTATATTAGTGTTTGAGAAATGTTCATTTGAAAGTATATTTAGCACTGGGAAAGGCTTTAGAGATCCCTTAGTCCAACCTCTTCATTTAATAGATGAGGAAAATGAAGCCCAGAGACATTAAGCGTCTTACCCAGTGTCCCAGAGGTAGTAGATGGAAGAGCCAGGGTTGAAGTTCAGAAGGTCCTTTGATTCCCAAGTTCATCCCCCACAGTTTAGGGCCCTTTCTACCATACCTAATTGTCTGTCCTATACCATGATGCTTGCAGATGGGGAAACTAAGACCCACAGAGAGGAAGTGACTTACCCAAGTTTGCATAAATGGTAAGTAGAAGAGCTAAGACATGAATGCAGCTCTTCTCTGCTCACTGGTCCCGCTTCTAGTCTGGCCCACACAGCTATCCAGGAGATCAAAAAGGGGGACCCGTCATCCTTGCAACCCTGAACACCAACTTCTGGTCAACTGCAATTAATGGATATTTAAGCTCAAGAGGTCTGGGAATAGCAATGTACCCAGACCAACAGCCCTGCTTGCAGCCTGGCCCCCCGTTGCAACTGCTGTAGAGAAGGGACCAACCATCCTCACCACCATCAATAAAAACAATCACCAGTGAACTGCCACCAATAGTCATGCCATCCTAAGTGAAGCAGCTTTGAAGGAGGACAAGAGACAGCACATAATGGGTGGATAAAATAATTGCCACCACCTCCTTCAGACACTGGAGGTCACACCTAGGACTTAGATTCCAACTGCCTCAGTAACTTCGGTGCCCTTTAGACCAGGGGTCCTGCTTCCAGAGTTGTCATCAAGGGGAACAACCCTAGTGAAGAACAGGTCTGGCATCGGGCACGCAAGCCTGAGGATCCTGGAAATATTAGTGTCTTCGCCACTCAGCCCACCAATCCTGCTACTAGCTCTGTTCCCATTGCCATTTTCTAGGGGAGTAGTTCTCTTGGAGATGCAACTTATCAACAGCATATGCAAATTTCTTGGGCAGGTGTTGTGTGCAAGGATCAGCAAGTAGTCCACTGTAGCTAGATAATAGAGTAGATGGAAGGGAGTGAAGTGTAAGAAGCCTGAAAAAGTAGGAAGGAATATGGTTACTGAGAGCTTTAAATGCCTAATGGAAGACTTTATGTTTTATCCTGTAGGCAATAGAGAGCCACTCGATTTTTATTGGTTAGGGAGGTGACAAAGTCAGAACTCTTTTTTTTTTTTTTAAATCACTTTGCTACCTCACTGTGGGATGGATTGGAATGGGGAAAGACTGGAGTAAGGAGACTATTGCAATAGTCCAGGAGGTGATAAGAGCCTGAATTGAGGTTGTGGGAGTGAGGAGGTGACATATATGAGAGATGTTGAGAAGGGAGAAATAATAAGATTTGACATTTTAATGAGGGAGACAGCATGCACACAACTATTGGAATGGCCTTTTCCCCTTGGGCTTCCTGGAAATCAGCACCTGGTAGCGGTGGCTCTCTGATATATAAGCAAGAGTCCATGGTGAAGCAGCTGGATAGATTTTAAATGTTTCTTTTACTAATGTCTTTGGAAATCTTTAAGCCTAGTGATCTTTTATCAAATAAGGAGTTGGATTACCAGTTTGCAGATAAATCAATAAAAAACATTGGTATTAGTTCCACAAGACCCTGACCCTTCAAACTGGCTCCTTGACTTACTGTGTATTGTTACTGTTAGTACAATTTACTCATTATTTGGCCCCATACCTGGGAGGTTCTCCCTTCTCATCTCTTCTTCTAGGCTTCCTCCAAGACTCAGCTCAAATCTCACCATCTGCAAGAGGCCTTTCCTGGTCCTCACTGCTAATACTTTCCTGCTGAGACCATCTTCCATCTACTTTATATTAATCATGTATACCCCTAATTATTTGCATATTGTGTCCCCTCCCCCATTACAAAATGAGCTCCTTGAAGGCAAGAACCATGTTTTTTACTTTCTCTGTATTCCCAGCACTTGGTACAGTGCCTGGAGGGCAATAAGTTTTTTTTAATAGGTGCCTTTTTGATTGACTGATGGACTATTGATGAAAATTTAGACTTCTGCAAATGTGAGTTCATCCATTTCTATGACACATGGTTTTTTTATAGTAAATATTATATGTTATTTTTTCCAATTGCTGGGTTACTGAGGCACAGAGAGGCTGAGATATTGGTTCAGAGTCATAGAGCAAGGCATTGAGGAGGAGAGCTGGCTTAAGACTCTAATCTGACACTCTGATGTCCTAGTTCCAGAACCTTCATAACCTCAGCTTTAGTAGCTGTTGTCAAGAGTCAGAGGAATGGTTCCATTGGCCTTTGTAAAGATCAGAATAAATGAAACAATTATTATATGTGATTCAAGAATACATGGTGCACATTTCTGCCAAGCTATATGCCCTGACGTCTCCCACCCTCCCCCCCTCCAAGAAAGAAAGAAAAGAAAAAGAAAGAAAAAATTCATTTTGGTAAGGATCAATAATACTATAGATTATAAAAAGGGGAGGGGGAGGAAAAGGAGAGAGAGACAGAAAAAGAGAGAGAGACACACACACACTTTATGGCTGGGGGCTGGGAGGAAGGGAGGAAAGGAAAAGATATCTTCTTTTTTTTTTTTTACTAATTGGGAGTAAAATGATCAGACTAGATTGATGACCTCTGCAAAAGGCCTCTGTCAGATTCCTGAGCCTACCTCCTCCCTTTTCCAGACACAGCCTCAGTGCAGGGTTCAGTGGGCTGGACCCCTACCTGCTCCCCTTCTTTCTCTTCCTCTCTCCTCCCCCCCTTCCTATCTAGAATGATTTGCTGCTGGGCTCACTGTCAGTGGCTTCCCATGGTAACCTCATTACAGAAGGAAGAAAAGCAGAGGAAATTGAGCTGCCATTTTGATAGGTTGGGATGAAGATTCTAATTTTCGTGTATAGCAAAACAAAATTAAAAAAAAAAGTCCTGCCCAAACAAACACCAAAAACTTCTTGCCCTATCCCTCACACCCCAGAACCATTTCTACAAGCCATCCTTTGCTATGCATATGGAAATAGGAGGAGAAAAAAGGAAAAGAGTAACAGTTCACCAAAAAGCAAAAACAAACAATTAATCAAGAAACAAGCATTTGGGATGCAGTTTGGTGTGGTGAATGGAGAACTGAATCTTCTGTCAGGAAGTCCTGGGTTAAAATATCATCTGAAACATTTATAAGCAATGTCATCCTGGGCAAGTTACTATACTTCCCTATGCCTCCATTTCCCTGATGTGAAAAATGGAAGAGCGAGACTTGATACCCACCAAGGTCCCTTCTGGGTCTAAAACCTCAGATATATTTATTAAGCAACTACTGTCTGCCAGGCCCTGGGCTAAGCGCTAGAAGAGAGGCTTCATGCCAAGGTGAGGTGAGATACCCTCTCTTTTGTGGGTTTCTTCTTTGGAAGGGGCTTATTTCATATTTCCTCCTGTTAAAATACTTACAACAGGCCTGTGGAACTCCTACCCCTAATAGGTAGCAGAGCCCAAAGGAACTCTGATATGGATTGTAAACTCCAGGATTTGTGGGGGGAAAGCCCTTTGTAGGTCTCAAAGCTTTATATAAGGAGTTACTATTATGATCATCCTCTTCTATGTGGGATAAATTTGAATCATAGATTGCAAGAGGTATAAAGGACCTTAAAAATCAACTTGCCCCACTTCTTCTTTTGAAGGTGAGGAAACTGAGTCTGAGGGAATCTCAGGGATTTGCTCAAGGTTATACAAACAGTTAGTGGCTGTGCCAAGAATAGAAGCCAAGTTTCCTGGCTTTGTAACCCTATTTGGGATTTTCTTGGGAGAGATACTGGAATGGTTTGCCATTTCCTTCTCTAGCTCATTTTACAGAAGAAACTGAGGCAAACAGGGTGAAGTGACTTGTCCAGGGTCACACAGGTAGTATGTGAGGTCAGATTTGAACTCAGGTCTTTCTGACTCCAGGTGGTGCTCCTATCTGCCCCAGGACTCTTTACACTATACCAGACTAGAATATATTTAGCAGCAAGATAACATGATTTCCTTCTCACCATTCCCAACCTGATCTGGGCCTTGGAGGAGTAGGATTTACTCTAGGGAGATTCCTAGAATCAATAGCTGGAAGTGATCTCAGAGCCTGTCAATTCTGTCCCTCCTCTCCACCTTTTTCATTATGAACTGAGACCTTGGGAATTTAAGTGACTTCCCTAAGATCACATAGCTAGTTACAGATCAGAGGCAGGTCAGGAACTATGGTCCTCTAACTCTGGTCATTGCCCTTTCTTCTGCTCTGTACTGCCTAACTCACCTGTTAGAGTCGCCTAGTGCCTATCACCCATCTCCCCTTGTTTTCTTTGCACTCACAGTTCAACAGAAACAACAACAATAATAAATGATATTTACATAGTGCTTTAAAGGTAGCAAAGCATCTTACACACATTTCCTCTCTTCAGCTTCTCAAACAACCCTGTTAGATAAAGGCTATTATCCTTATTTTATAGATGAGAAAAATGAAGCTGAAAGACAGTGACTTGTTCTGGATCACACAGACAAAAACAGACACACAAAAGAAACATAACATTTTAAAAAAAGATTGGTTTGAAGAACCTTCCCCTTTTCCCGCTATTCTCTTACTTTATTACTTTTGGACCTTTCTTATTTAGATTCTTAATTGCAACACTTTCTATGACTTATCTTTTGGACTTTTAACCCTTGCCTATGGCTTTCTTTAATTAGTTTGCATTGTAAAATTTACATCTAGATATACCCTGGAGCTATAGTATACCCTCATCTCTTGCAAGAAAAAAAAGGCAGAGGAGCCTGTGGGTATTGGGTTGGTGCTTATAATATGGAGGCAGTGCCCATTTTTGTTTTTTTGTTTTTTAATCACTTTCAATTCAAAATGTTTCTCAAAAAAAGAATAAGACAATCCAGTAGTTGGACAAGACTGTGGGGATGTCCAATCTCTTCATCTCATTATCCCTGAAAAAAGTCTTTTGCCTCCTGTCTAAAGTATGTTCCCAAACTGCCCTATCCTTAGCACCTTCTCCAGATACTTATTGTTAACAGCAAGAGAAAGAATATTTGGGACAGAAGGCTTGTTTCTAAGCTACCTAATGTAAAAGTAAAATAGAAATGAGGCAATAAGATAAAATAGGGAGCATAGATTTTCTTAAACACATTTCTTAGGAATCATTTTCATGAAACTAGGGTATGTGGGAGCAATGTATCTGTATGGTCCTTGGAAGAGGATGTAGAGTCATCAAGAGAGGTGATCATCAGACCAATATTCTGCTCACACTCAGCCCTCTGGATCCTTTCTTATATATGAGTATGACTCATTCTATCTTTGGCTTGTGCCTTTTCCTACTTGCCAGACCCCTTCCTTCCCCTTGGGACATTAAGAGTTAAACTTTATTACCTGACCAAAATGGGGCAGCTAGCTGGTGCAGTGCAAAGAGCACCAGGCTGGGAATCAGGAAGACCTGAGTTCAAATTTGACTTCAGACACTCATTAGCTGTGTGACTCTGGGCAAGTCACATAACCCTGTTTGCCTCAGTTTCTTCATCTGTAAAATGAACTGGAGAAGGAAATGGCAAACCACTCCAGTATCTTTGCCAAGAAAACTCCAAATGGGGTCATGAAGAGTCAAACATGACTGAAAAATGATGAAACTGACTATTGGACCAAGGGTCACTATCTTACAAGGCAGTTTATTTGAATTAAATGAAAAGGTTAACAAAATGCAAGCAAGAGAGTATCTCTGAAGTGATAACTATATTAGTTCCCTCCCTTCACTCTGCCCCCACCCCAGTATGGAACTTTGCTCCCCTGGTTCTCAGTACAGGAAGAAACAAACAGATTTTCATGCTTAGAACAACCTACTGATTCATATGGGTATAGAGGTGAGTGGGTAGGTCACTCACAATAGTTAACATTGTCTGGGAGCTGGAATTCCTTCCCTCAGTTATAGAAACTTTGATCCTAGAACTCTGCCTCTTAGTGCTGCTCATTCATCAGCTTGGCTAAACTGGAACTTGCTTGCTTTGATGCCTTGCTAAATTTTAAGAGCTCTGACTTAAAATCAAAAGATCTTTATGAATGAGAGGGCATCCTGTGTCTGGGGAGGGAGATTTGGAAAGCAAAGTAAGACAGAGAATGGATCTCAGGAATGAAAAAGCATTGCAAAGTTCTGAAAGTGCTATAAAGTATTTCTAATACGTATAACAGTGAGAGTTGTTGTTCAGCTATGTATACCGCTACGTGACCCCATTTGGGGTTTTCTTGGCAAAGATACTGGAGTGGTTTGCTATTTCCTTCTCCAGCTCATTTTACAGATGAAAAAACTGAGGTGAACAGGGTTGGGTGACTTGCCTAGGGTCACACAGCTAGTAAGTGTCTGAGGCCAGATTTGAACTCAAGAAAATAAGTCTTCCTGATTCCAGGCCCAGTACTCAATCCACTGCGTCTTCTAGGTGTCCATCAGTGAGAGAACTATGACAATATTTGGCATACCATGGGAATGGCCACCATAGAATCTCAGAAACCCAGAATCTCAGAGTTGGAAATGACCAGCTAATCTAACCCAAACTAGAGTAGGAATCTCTCCTAAAACACTCTCAACAAATGTCTTTTCTTGAAGACTTCTAGTTATGGGGAACCCTTCTAATGAGATAGTCCCTTCCACTATGATAGGGGGTATTTCTAGAAACTTCTATGCCAAGATGTTTTTCCTTTTTTCTTCTTTTTTTGTAAGTGTTAAATTTTAATTTATAGGATAAAACAAGCATTTCCATAACATAGTATAATAAAAAAAAGATGATTGCACATGAAACTGCAAGTCTACTATGTACAACTTGCTATTCCTTTTAAATATAATAAAATTATCATATAAAACTTCCTCTTATTTTTCCTTCCCTCCTTCCCCAAAATATGTTTTTCTACAACTTCCACACATTGTTCATGCACCCTGGCACCAAGAAAAGCAAATCTAATTCCTTTATCACAAGATAGCCCTTCAAGTACTTTGAAACAGTAATGTTGTTACCTCAGTCTTTCCTTTTCTAGGCTAAACATCCTTTCTTCAGCCAGTCCTTCTATGGCATGGTCTCCATTCCTCTTGCTACCTTGGTTGACTTCCTTTGGACCCTTTCTAACTGGTTAATGTCCTTCCTAAACGGTGATGCCCAGAAGTGGACACAGTTCTCCAAATATAGTCTGATCAGGGTAAAGAGAAACAGAACAATTATTTTCCTCGTTTTGGATACTATTTTTTGTTATAAGACTCTAAATTTCAGAACAGACTTTTTTTGGCAGAGTAAGCTTCCTCCCCAGGAAGCTCTGTGTACCAATAAAATCACAGGTCTGGAAAAAATGATGATGATAATAATAACAATTTTAAACTTTAAACCTGCAACCCACAAGCATACTCTTGGATTTATACAGATTGGATTCAATTATAGATTCTTCTCCCAATTCACTCTTTTTGACCCTTACCCGCATTCAAGATTACTCCAGGTACATTAGACTATAGGTCATATCCAGGTCTTTCCAGGAAAGTTAAAAGCATCTTTAGTTCCTCTAAAAGAACCTAGGGGTAACAATACATTGAATACAGGTTTTTCTTTACCTCACCAAAACCCTAAAACAGAAAGGATCCACATGAGCCCGTAAACAGTTAAGCCACTCTCTTTCCTTCTGCAGTTACCCACCCTCTGATAGTGGGGGCTGCCATAACATTGGTCCCACTCCCAATAAAGGAAAGGTACTTGGGGGTCAAAAGAGGGTGACTCTGTTTTCTTTCACCTTCAAATTTTTATGTTGACACTAGTTGGACCCCTACCTCCCGTAGAGGGAAGCCCTCAGAGATACCAGAGAACAATAAAAAAGTATAATGATAGTTAACATTTACATAGTGTTGTAAAGTGGGAAAGTGCTTTACATATCTCATTTGATTCTCACAACCCTCTGAAGTAGGTGCTATTGTTATCTCCACTTTGCAGATGAGAAAACTGAGTCCGAAAGAGGTTAAGTGACTTCCCTAAGATCATATAGCTGTAAGTATCTGTGATAGGATTTAAACTTTGGTCTTCCTGAGTCCAGCTCTAATACTCTAATCTTTTCAATGCCTATTGATCCTTTCCAGAGACCTATGTAATCCTGCAGCCTTATAGTGCTACCCTCATTGTCTACCCTTCCCCCAAAGGAGAAGGGACTTGGAATTGCTAAAGGTTGATAGCTTTTCCCTGGGAACTTCACAATCAGCACTCAGAGTACTAGTCAAGGACAAGCAGGTCAGGGGCTGCCTCTTCACATCTGCCTCTTACTATTCTGTCCCTCCGTTTAGTCTGGGCACTAAGAGTGGGGAAGTAACTCTTCTTTTTGGCAAGAGGTTTGGTTCAGGAATTTGGCATGGACCAGGAATTCAGTATCCAGTGCTAGGAAGCAGGGTGGCTCCCTGGAAAGAATATTGTGCTTGGGGTCTTTATGAATCCCGGTTCTTCTACTTGTTACTAATGTGATCTTGGACAAGTTACTTAGGATCATAAGACTGTAGATTTAGGGCTGGAAGGGTCTCAGAGGCCATCTGGTCCTTCTCCCTCCTTTTACAGATGAAGAAACTGAGACTCTAGAAGGATAAAGGGCCCAACATTGCCCAAGTGTCATTCAAACAGGCGAAGTGGGCCCGAACCCCAAGGCTTCTGACTTCGGAGTCATTGCTTTGTCCACTATACCTTGCTGCCTTATCTGGCCTCAGTTTCCTCATTTATAAAATGAGATAATTGGACTAGAAGATCTCACAGCTTCCTGTCATCTCTAGATCCTGTATTCCCATGACGTTCCTCACCAAAAGTTTTCACCTCATCTTTTGGGATGCTCCTCACCCATGAAACTATGAAATTATACTTTTTTTCTTGGTGAAGAAATCTCCAGTTTTAGAATAAAAATCAATGTCAAATAGGATTTGTTTTGCAATATATATATATGTATATTTGCAATATATATGTATATAGCTAATTTTGCTTAGCGCCATCTCTTTTGTGGTATAAGTGATAGTGACATTGAAATTTCTAGCATTGAATGGAGATAGTCTAAACTTTGAAACAAGGCCAGTTTATTACTGTAGCTCTTCTACTATATTCCAAGGATATGGTAGTGCAGAGCAGGGAGGGAATTCTAGAGACAAGAATTACATAAAATGGTCATTTTCAATGAGCAGTAATTACTCGACAAGCTAGTTACAAGTTGACATGAAAACACATCATTACCATACTTAATTTTATTCCTTGTACTTTCCTCTATGGAAATAGAATATGGAAATTATCTTTTGTTCTAATGAAAGACACTAGCTTTTCTGAAATGCGACTTGAGTGAATTAAAAGTTCTCGAAGCTCTTGTTCTGAGCTGGGCTTGGGAACAAGAAAGAGCACTGCCAACAATCCACTCACTATCATGTGATCCCTCCATAATTGGAGATTTTAAGTGACCTGGTCTTGTTTCTATGCTGACATCAAAATATACACCAAGTCCTGTGAAACAATCAAGCCCGAATTCATTGGGTATGACATGGTGGATGAACAAGGCTATTTTTTGGGGTATACCTTCAGAGGGGCAAGATGGCTCTGGAACCAGTCAGATGGGGGCCCAGGGCTTTCCTTTGTTGTTGCTGATTTTTGTTTTGCAAGTGTATATTAGAAGGAGCATGAGCTGAAGATCACTTCTATGAGACACTAGATTAGATCAAGGGTTATGGGAAGGGATGCCTCAATTGGCATCCAATTGGGTGGAAGAGGTTTTATCTTGACACCATTTGATCTGGTGGGCCAGTTCTAACCAGAGTTATTAGGAAAACTTCTTTGTTTAACAAGCACCATTTTTTTTTTCAGAACAGAACCAAGAATCCTCATGTATTTGAAGCTTGTGTATAAACCCAGCCTTGTTGAATAGAAAAGCAAAAATTTTGAATTGGTAGGGAATCAAAAGTGAAAAGTAAGGGGATCTGGTTTCTAACCTAGTCTATTCTGTCTGATCTTGGGCAAGTCACAACATTTCTAGACCTCAACTTCCTTGTCAATGAAATGAGAGTTGAACACATTATGTCCAAAGTCCCTTCTAGCTTTTAATGAATAATCCTATGATTCTATGATAAAAGGAGATTGTTTTATTGACTAAGAATCAATCAGTTGTGTATATGGCAGACCTATACTTCTCATTATCTTGGCATAAATACTAAGAAATTTAGTAGGAAACATATCTAAATAGGGCTAGTGTTGGAAATTGATTTGAACAAGCAAAAGACACTATATTATTTCCTTATTTTATTAAAAAAAATTTCTGATTATCTGAACATGGACTTCTTCATTCATTAATTCATTCAACAAACATTCATTAAATGCCTGTTAACTATAATGAAATGTACTGGGGATATAAGAAAGAGGAAAAAACAATGTCATATTCCCTGTTCGCAAGGAGAACTAAAAGGGTGACTAGGCATGAGGGAAGGCCCACTTCAGTTTAGGTAGGATGACCTTGTCATGGACTCAGCCTCCATAGACCTAAGGAATGCACTGGGAAAACTAATTGAGAAGCTATGGTGGCATGGTTATCAACACAGTGGATTTTTAATCACATGATCTGAATCCAAATCTCTACTTAAATACTTCCTAGCAGTAGATTAAATGAGGTTACATGTAAAGTGCTTTGCAAACCTTCAAGCACTATGTAAATATTCTTAGCATCATTATTGGCAATAGGTAGCAAAGTGGATAAAGCACTAGGCCTGGAGTCAGGATAGACCCGAGTTCAAATCTAGCCTCAGACACTTAATAGCTATATGGCTCTGGCCAAGTCATTCTGTTTGCCTTTGTTTCCTCATTTATAAAATGGGGATAATAACTCCCAGCATGGTTGTGAAGATGAAGTAATATTTGTAAAGCACTTAACACAGTACCCGGCTAAGGACAAGATCACAGGTCAAAAACATACCAGTCAGAACCACAGAAGCAACAACCTTTATCCAACCCACTGACTACAGTTACCAAAGCTACCTTTACCACTTTGCTTTTTTAATAGGTTAACAGTTTTGAGTTTTTATCAAATTAGGGGATGGAAAGAGGTTGCTTTTTTTTAAGAGAAAAAAGAAAAAGAAAATTATTTCAAAAAGTAACTTACCTGGTAAGCAAAGGCAGCAGTGCTAAGTGTAGTCAAGAACCTTTTGTAGATTTCTTTTTTTCTATTTGGCTTCATGGTCTGATTTTTTCATTTAGAGTAAATTTACTTTTCCCCCCTCTTTTTAATAAAGTCACATCAAATAAACATACCAGTGTATCCTACCAGGGACCCAGTGGGGCATGTAGTGAGGCATAATGGAAATATTATTGTGATTGTGGAGAAACTGGAAACATGGGGTTTCATTTACCTGTGATACGGCTCAGCCACTGCTAACCCTATGATGGCATTGCCTTTCAAACCCTAAATGCCTGTGACTCCTGCCTACCCTGAAAGGGCAGCACCAAAAGCTCCCATTTGCATCACTATCTCTTCTACTCATTTTTCTTTTTACTTTTTTCATTTTTATTCTGAATTTACTCATCATCAACACTAATAAGTATTTACATAAGCAAACTAAAAAAAATTTGTAAAACCATAGCTCAAAGTTATTTACAATTGGTTTTAAAATATATGTACATTAACTAGAACAAAATAAAACACACGCCCAATTTGCTTCCATGTCTCCTTTAGATCTATTTTTCCTTCAATATATTTTATTTGGATTTTGTTAATGTTGTTGTTATTCTGTTTCATACAGTTACAGTCAATACATGTGTATGTGTATTGACCATACTATTTGTGCATGTGCGCACACGCACGCACGCAAACACACACACACATGTTTGTTCTGATTCTAACTTCTTCTCTTGGTATGACTTCATATCTTCCTAAGTTTTTTTTGTATTCTTCATACTTGTCATTTCTTAAGCAGAAATAATATTCCATTATGTTTGTGTTTTACAATTTCTTAATTACCACTTAATTTAAAATTAATTTAATTAGATTAATTAAAATTACTATTTCATGGGGCATCTAGGTGGCGCAGTGGATAGAGCACTGGCCCTGGAGTCAGGAGGACCTGAGTTCAAATCTGGACTCAGACACTTGACACTTACTAGCTGTGTGACCCTGGACAAGTCACTTAACCCCATTGCCTGTGTAAATGACATGTAAATTAGACATACGAGTTTACTTCAGGTTGTTGCAATCATGAATAAGACTGCCATGAATATTCCTGTATGGATAAAAACAAAATTGTTTTTAATAACAACCTTATGGTATAGTCCCAGTAGCAGAAACACTGAGTTGAAACAGCATCAACAATAACAACAGCAACAACAATAATAAAACCATGACCATGTGTGTAGATAGCTCTTGGTGTTTACTGAGGCGCTGCTTTCCAAAGAGCTCACATAGATTCTCTCCTGGTTTTTCCCTAGGATTAAGATCTTTTACCTGGCTTTTCTGAGCTATTTTTAGTGAATCAAACTAGATCTTGTGACCCGGACCCTGAGTAAGGTTTGCAGTTATTTAATAGGTGTGAGTTGGAAAGGCTTGCACTTATTTCCAAGTAGCAACTTTTCCTGCAATTGGGATCAGCTGCTTCTGAATGAGCCTTTGAGCCTTCATTATATCCTTATAGTTTAAATGGCCAGGCATTTTCGCCGAAGGAGAGTGCACCATGTTCTGATTTTTTGTTGTTGTTCTTGTTGTTGCTTTTTTTTTTTCCACTCAGGATGCTGTTAAAAACAAAACAAAAATGCAACTGTTGAAATAACTATATATAAACATGAACTTAAAACCATATTATAGTGATAAAACAGCTACATGGTCTATATACACTATATATGTACTATGTTACATATTATACTATATTATATAACAATGTAACACAATTACTGTATTTAAGAAAGGAAACTTATTTTAGCACAATGCCTTGGCACCCAGTGAGCATTTTGTGTATGTTTGATTGACTTAATGAAAATGCGACTGGCTGCTAGGGGGAAAAAAGTGAATGTAGTTTAAAATTCTTAGCACCACACTCTAAAAGGAAAGTTGACAATCTAGAAAGTGTCTAGAGCATAAAGAACGGTGGGAAATCTGGAATTCTGTCATAAAAGGACCAGTTGAGAGACCTGGGGTCATTTAGTTCAAACTAGGGAAAATGTAGGAGACGGATTAGAGCTGTCTTTGAATATTTTAAGGTCAGTTGTGTGGAAGAGAGAACACTTACTCTAATGTGGGTCTTCAGAGTACTACTCAGATCAATAGAGAGAAGAAAGAAGGAGGAAATTTTGGGCTCAATATAAAGGACTTTGTAAGAATTAGAATTTTTAAATAATGGAATTAACTGTATTGTAAAATAGTGAGCTCACTAACTTGAAGTATTCAAACAGCTGAATCTATAAGAGATTTTGTTTTTAGAATGATTCTAGTACATGAACTAGGTGATGGCAAAGATTTAAATCAATTAAATCTTTACTAAGCACCTACTGTGTGCTGTTACTGTGCCAGCTACCAGGGGAGGTACAATTTATCTAAGATATGTTTTCTGCCTTCATAAGGCTTATAGTCTACTAAGAGAATATATTACCTTTAGAAAACAATCCTTAAAAATAATGTATGGTAAACACACTAGAAAGATGCAAGTAAAATACAATGTGGAATTTCTTCCGATTCTGATATTCTATCATTCTGTGAGTAGAAAATTTTTCATCTGTTTGTTTAGTCCCAGCAGAGCTGAAAGCAGCACTTTAAGCCAATTGTAGAATTGTCAAAGAAGAAAAGGACTCTTCCTCTTCATGCAATTGGGAAATTATTAGAGCAGCTCAGCTGTGAGGATGGCAAAAGGTTGCAACTCACTCTCCAGCATCAACAAATTCAGCAATTTCAGCAGCTAGAAACAACGCAGAACACAGGCTGACCCACAAGTGGATCTGTCTTCGTCAGTGTCCAGTGACCTCTTGAAGTGAAATACCCTCAAAATAATAGAGCTGGAGATGGTGGCAACCTCAGGGGCTGTTTAGTTTAGGTCTGATTTTACAGATGCAGAAACTGATTCTGAGGAGCTTAAGTGACTTACTCTAGGTCACATAGGATATGACCATCAGAAGTAGGGTTTGAACCCAAGGTCTTTGCTATTACAGGCAAGTGTGCTTTTCACTGTACATGAAATAGATTAGATGGTGTTATTAAGGATACAGCAGGCACTGACCTTGAAACAGGATAGCCTCCAATGGCCTCAAACCATTGGAAACACATGGGAACCTCTCTGTCTGTCTGTCTGTCTGTATCTCTGTCTATCTCTGTCTCTCTGTCTCTGTCTCTCTGTGTGTGTGTGTCTCTCTCTCTGTCTCTGTCTGTCTCTGTCTGTCTCTCTGTCTCTCTCTGTTTCTTGCCTTTGCTTTCCAATCTCTCTGTTCTAATCCTATGAGGCTCTTCAAAAACAGTATCAGGAGGGCTAACCTCAAATACCAGCAGTGAAAGACCTGCTTCTTCTTGCTTTTATGTGCTTGTTTAAAGCAGCTCCCTTGTAGAAGAGAGACTAATGCACTCCACAGGGACACTGAAACAGCTGCTGCCACCTTGCTGCTCCTACAGTTGGGCTCTTTTGCCTTCCTTGCTGTGCTAACAGTCCTATGGGATTGTAGTGGGCAGCAGTTGCTTGGGCCATGGCGAACCAAGTAACTCCAGCAAGAAACTGATCTATGTTCTCAGGACACCCCTAAGGAACATTTTTGTTTGTTTTCACCTGTGACTTTCTCAGTGTAAGGAGCTTCAGGTGAAGAAATTTCCTCTATCAATGCACAACTAACCTTCTTAGAGTATGCCTTAGAGTATGGAAAAGTCAGAGACTTGCCCAGGGTCACACATCCAGTATATATGAGAGATGGGATTACAGTTTTTGCTACTTTAATGGATGAATTCCATCTTGCTGTCAATATATTTTGATGTTGGCAGTTATTTCTATAGATAAGCCTCCTTTCTGTAGGTGAAAGAGTAGTGTTTAGGCCTGGTGCAGCTTTATATAAAGATTTCATGTAGGACACCTCAAATATTTAGCTCTTTACTGGAGATAAACCACTTGCTTTTAATTTGTATCTACTGTGGAAGATTAAAAAAAATTAATACATTTAATTGTTGCCTTTTATCTCTACATCTCAGTTATTTCCCAATTCCAAACTCCTCCATATTGACCCCTTTCTTGTAAAAAGAAAAACAGCTAAGCAAAAAAAAAATTTGATAGTGTGCTTTGACAATGTATACTACACACACACACACACACACATCTATCTATCCATCTATCTATTATCTATCTAATATCCCACCTTTCTGATGTGAAGGACTATTTTTCCCCCATTACTCAGAGTTCAATTTCCTTTCCAGTCACTCACTCAGTCAGAATTTATTTCAGCATTTATTACTGCACTCATTGTGTATGTTATTCTCCTGGTTCTGTTTGTTTTTCTCGGCATCATTTCATAGAAATCTTCCCACATTTCTCTTAAGTTCTTATTTATAATTTCTTATTGAACAATAATATTATATTATATTCATAATATAGGATTGAGAACTGATAGGTACCTACTGGTGCTACCCATTCACATGCCACAGTATTTTCAGCCATTCTCCCATGAATGAGCAATTCCCCGCCCCTGCTCCCACTAGCCCCAGTTCTTTGGTACCACAAAAGAAAACTCACTAGTGGGATTGCTAGGTCAAAGGGTACGGAGAATTTATTCCTTTATCTTACATAATTGTAATTTATGGACTTAATTGGACCAATTTACAGCTCCTCCAAGAGTCTGTCTGTCTTCCCACAGCCCCTGGAACAAGGACTATTCACAGGTGTTTTTGTTTTTGTTTTTTTAACTTGGGTAATTTTTATGTACGAGGTGAAAATTCCAGGTTGTTTTGATTTGCATTTCTCTTACTATTGGTGATTTAAAAGAGCATGATAGAATATTAAGTATGGTCATTCAGAACACAAGACTTTAGTAACTATTCATATCCTTTAACTACTTCACTATTGGCTTTGGACAATATATATTCAGGTAAATTCTTTGCATATTATGTATGTCAAACTTCAATTGGTGATATTTGTTGTAAAATGAGATATCTGTTGCAATTTTTTAGATCTATAGCTTTTCTTCTAGTTCTGTCTTTGTTGACTTTATTCATACAATTAAAAAAATGTTATGTAGTTAAAACTGTCCATTTTGTTTTGTGCTTTTTCCTATCTCTTCTTTGGTTAACAGTTCTCCCCCTCTAACCAGAGTTATGAAATATACTTGATTTCAGTGTCTTCTAAATTTTTCATGGTATGACTTTTTATATTAAGGTCAAATATTCATTTGGAGCTTATTGTGGTATATGGAACAAAATCTTGGTCTAATCCTAATTTCTGCCAAAGTGCTCTATAGTTGGGCTGATGGAGCAGGTCAGATGACAAGATGTCCACTCAGAGGGGAAATGGTGCTGTATTCAGTACCACTTGTGGTATTTGTCTTCCTCCGTAATCTGAAACTTGACACTAAATCATGTGGCCTGAGCACCAAATTTTCTAATATCAAAATACAATTTGCCCTTCCTTTTGTTTGATTTATAGTGTTTTAATATCTAGTTGTAATATAGCACATGGCTCAAAAAATCATTCTTCTTGCTCTAAAATATTATATCTAGGGTTAGAAAAAATAATTCACTGACTGCCAAAGAATTTTTAAAAATAGACACTTAATAAACATTTAAATTGAATTGGGTTGAGTTGTAAGATGGTAATGTTATTATGGTGGTCTATTGCCTGGTATAGCTGAGAATTAATAAAAGAGTGATAGTTGGGCATATGGTAATGATGATGGTGGTGGTGGTGGTAAATGTTTCCTTCTTTCCTTCCTTCCTTCCTTCCTTCCTTCCTTCTTTCCTTCCTTCTTTCCTTCCTCCTTTCCTCTTTGCCTCTCTCCCTTCCTTTCTTCCTCCTCCTCTTTGCCTCCCTCCTTCCCTTCTTTCCTTCCTCCCTTCTTCTGTTCCTTTCTTCCTTCCTTCCTCCCTCCTTTTCTCTCATTCTCCTTTGTTCTTTTCCCTTTTCCTCCCTTCCTTCCTTCTTTTTTACCTGTTCCATCTTCTTACCTGGGTTGGTTTGCCCTTCCTTAGGTAGTTTGGTGGTCCCCTGATCCTAGGGGCTCACCCTATTAGCACCCAACTTAGTTTGGATGCTCAATTGGCTCAGCACACTGTAGCTCAGAACTCTTAAGCTCAGGCAATCCACCAGCCTCAGCTTGTTGGTAGCAGGGATTACAGGCCCACCTAGTGAGTGTTTCTTCCTGGAAGATCACAGTAGCATAGGTTATTGTGGGTTTTTGTTTGTTTATTTGTTTTTGTCCAAGAAAGTAACTAAGGACACCAGCCTCTTGTATATTAAAGTGCCAACACCTTTGTCTAAAATCTCCTTGTTGATTGTCCATCCTACTCAGTCCAAACGCATTGGGCAATATGCTAGAAACTATGGCAATATCTGAGAAGGACCCAGTTGATCCAAAGTCAGATCAAACTTAACCCTATCATTATCTTACCTGGAGAGAGAAGCTCTTGTGGGTTGAATAAGTCCTGTCATACTCCCAATTCAGTGTGATTCAGCCAAGCTAGAGAGAAAAGTGAAAGAAGCTTTGAGAACATTGAAGATATTGTTTCATCAAAATTTTTCCCTTCTTTTTTTGGCCACAGTACAAATTTGCTTTTGGGGTTTTTTAGTTCCTAGAGAAATCACTTTGTTCAGCTCAGGTTTCAAGACTTTCCATTTATCCCTTGTGAAATAGGCCAAGCTTTTTCCTAACTCTGCACTATTCCTGAAACGAAGACTAATTGGTCTTCTCTGCAGGGGGCTTAGTGTGGAAGGAATGGTTGCCTGGGCCTCTGGAAGATTTCTAGCTCCCTGCAGCATCATAATTTAATATATTGTTCATCATATATGGTACAGAAAGGATAATTGTGACACATTAGATGATTGGTATTGGAATTTGAAAAATAAATATTCGGTTGGTACCCACCATGTGTAGAATCTGTTCTCAAGGAGCTTATACTCTAATAGGGAGAATTCCTCTTATTAGATTGTAAATTCTATGTCCAAATCCTGCCTTAAACACTTAATAGCTGGGAAGTCATTTAACTGCCCAGCTTCTATTTCTTTATCTATACAATGAGGATAATAATAGCACCTACTTCACAATATTGTTATGAGAAGCAAAAAAGATATCATATATATACACATGCGCATATCACACACAAACACACACATATATATAATTTAATTTATTAAAGCTTAAAACTACTCTATCACTACAGGGCAGCTATGTGGCACAGTGGATAGAATGCTGGATTTGGAGTCAAGAAGACTTATCTTCCTGAGTTCAAATCTGGCCTCAAACACTTACTAGCTGTGTGACCCTGGGCAATTCACTTAACCCTGTTTGCCTCAGTTTCCTCATATGTAAAATGAGCTAGAGAAGGAAACGACAAACCACTCCAGTATGTTTGCCAGGAAAACCCCAAACGGGGTCATGAAGAGTCTGATATGACTGACAAGACTGATCAATAAATGACTGTTGGGACATCCTGTATAAAGCATTTTTTTGCCAACCTTTAAGTACTATATAAATTATCTATATATTAACTGCTGTCATCATTAGCATTAGTAGTAGTAGTAGTAGTATGTTCCTCTATAAAAAAATTTTTTTTGATGATTGCTCGAGGGATACAAAGATATCTGTAAAATCTAATGTGGTATAAGATCTGCAGAATGGATGGAGGAAGTGGAGCAAGGATGTTCCATGGAAGGGACGTTTGAACTAAGCTTTAAAGGGTGGGTGGGAATTCAACAAACAGAGAGCTTTGAGTTGTTTTTCTAATATCAGCGATGGGTTTGGCCCAATTGATTCAAATTTTTTTTACAGCCTCTGGTGAAAAACAGCTCTCCTTTCTAGGGCTGGCTGGGGTAAAAGGTACAGTCTGTGGCTATGAAACAGAGTGAAGTTAATGGGAGAAAATAGAAATCCAACCTGAAACCTTGAGCTCCTTAATGCTATGCTCTAACCAACTGATCCAAATACCATAATAATAATGATAACAGCAACACATAACATTAATATAGTATTTTAAGGTTTGCAAAGCACTTTGCAAATATTGCCTCATTTGATTCTTGCAACAACCCTAGGGGGTAGGTGCTATTATTATCCCTCTTTTACAGATGAGAAAATTGAAGCAGACTGAGGATCAATGACTTGCCCAAGGTCACACAGCTAAAGTGTCTGAAGCTGTACTTATACTTGGAACTTCCTGACTCCAGGTCAGTCACTCCATCCACTCTACCCCATAGCCCCTAACTCTTGTATAATCATGCATTTTTTTTTTAACATGTATTATGTGCACGAGGCATAGGAGGCCATGTAGGTGGTTCTTGGCTCTTTCTTTGGTTCCGTGTTCTCATGGGTTTGGGAACTCTCTTCCCTGGAGCTGACAGCAGGTCACTGGCTCCTCACACTGTGTGATGCTTCTCTGTGTCTTTCCAGAAATGGGCATCCCTGACATGGTGGAGGCCCTTAAAAAATTGTAGGTGCCGGTAAATCACTAGAACTTTTAATTTACTATTTCTTTTTTGCTATAACTCAAACATGTTCTTGCTAAT
The DNA here is from genome assembly GCF_900497805.2 of Vombatus ursinus. NCBI lineage: Eukaryota > Metazoa > Chordata > Mammalia > Diprotodontia > Vombatidae > Vombatus > Vombatus ursinus. The sequence continues at coordinate 21,270,587 of NW_020940355.1, read as the reverse complement.
GTGTTTTATGCCATTTCCCATGAATTGTTGTTGATAAGGTATAAGTAGGCAGCTAGGTGGTAGTGGAATGGTTAGAATGCTGGACTTGCAGTTATGAAGACCTGAGTTCAAATCCTCCCTCATACACTTACTATCAGTGTGACTCTGGGCAGGTCATTTAACCTTTCATTCTCAGTTTCTCCTTCTGTACTATGGGGATGATAATAACTGCTACTTTATGAGATTATTGTTGAGGATCAAATGTGATAGCACATGTAAAATGCTTTGCCCTTAAATCATCACACAAATGCTAGCTAATTCTATTAAGAAACTGCATTTCTAGGGGGCGGAGCCAAGATGGTGGAGTAAAAACAGTGACTTGCTTGAGCTCTCCCCCAAACCCCTCCAAATACCTATAAAAAATGGCTCTAAACAAATTCTAAAGCAGCAGAACCCATAAACAGACCGAGTGAAACAAATTTCCAGCCAAAGACTGCCTGGATGGTTGATGAGAATGGTATATCGCGCTGGGTTTGGAAAGGAGCGCAGTTTGGCGTGGGCACGCAGACCTCGGAGAACCTGGAGTAGGCCTCAGAAGACTGAATCACAGGCAGCTGTGACGGTTTCCAGACTTCTCAACCCACGAACGCCAAAGACGACTTAGAAGGTCAGTGAGAAAAATCTGTGACTGTGGTGGTGAGAGAGGAGCGCAGGATCCCAGCCCCATTCCTTGGGGTAGCTGCTGCTACCTGAGCTTCTGGCCCACAGACTGAGGGGGAATCGAGTGGCTGACCAAAGGGGGATTGCAGGGATCTCTCGGCTGGTGCAGGATTCTCTTGCTTTGCCCGTGCTTGGATCTGGGTCACAGTTCTGGGTGGCGGTCCTGGGTCAAGGAGGAGGGCTGGTGTGGTGGAGCTTGTAGTGGCTGTGGAGAGGAAACCTTCCTCACAGTTCCAAGACAGAAAAGAGTGCTCATAGACCAGAGCACAGGCCAGGAAAGGAGTAAACACCTCACCCTTGATCATAGCACCTTGGAAGAACTGAAAATTTACAGGTCTGTAGAAGTATCTCTGAAAACAGCTGCATAATACCCCTGAAGCTTGGGACAGTATATTTTCCACACTGGAAACAGACTCCAACCTTAACAAAGAGTCTATAACTCAAGTAATTGGCCGAAATCATGCGCAAGTAGCTCAAGAAGAGTCAGACTATATTATCTTACTTTGATGACAAAGAAGATCAAAACATACAACCAGAAGAAGACAACGAAGCCAAAGCTCCTACATCCAAAGCCTCCAAGAAAAATATGAATTGGTCCCAGGCAATGGAAGAGTTCAAAAAGGATTTTGAGAAGCAAGTAAGAGAAGTAGAGGAAAAACTGAGAGTGATGCTAAAGGAGATCCAAAAAAATACTGAAGAAAATAACACCTTAAAAAATAGCCAAACCCAAATGGCAAAAGAGGTCCAAAAAACCAGTGAGAAGAATGCCCTAAAGAGCAAAATTGACCAAATGGAAAAGGAAGTCCAAAAGCTTACTGAAGAAAATACTTCCTTAAAAATTAGAATGGAGCAATTGGAAACTAATGACTTTATGAGAAATCAAAGCACTGTAACACTAATCCAAAGGAATGAAAAAATAGAAGAGAATGTGAAATATCTCATTGGAAAAACAACTGACCTGGAAAATAGACCCAGGAGAGAGAACTTAAAAATTATTGGACTCTCTGAAAGCCATGATCAAAAAAAGAGCCTAGACATCTTCTTTCAAGAAATTATCAGGGAAAACTGCCTTGATATTTTAGAACCAGAGTGCAAAATAGAAATTGAAAGAATCCACCAATCTCCTCCTGAAATAGATCCCCAAAGGAAAACTCCTAGGAATGTTGTAGCCAAATTCCAGAATTCCCAGGTCAAGGAGAAGATATTGCAAGCAGCCAGAAGGAAACAATTCAAGTACTGTGGAAACACAATCAGGATAACACAAGATTTAGCAGATTCTACATTAAGGATCTGGAGGGCATGGAGTATGATATTCCGAAGGGCAAAGGAGTTAGGACTACAACCTAAAATCACCTACCCAGCCAAACTGAGTAGAATCCTTCAGGGTAAAAAGTGGTCATTCAATGAAATAGGGGACTTTCAAGCATTCCTGAGGAAAAGACCAGAGCTGAATAGAAAATTTGACCTTCAAATGTAAGACTCAAGAGAAACATGGAAGAGGTAAACAGGAAAGAGAAATCATAAGAGACTTATTAAGGTTCAACTGTTTACATTCCTGCAAGGAAAGATGATATTTGTAACTCATGAGTCAGTATTAGGATAGTGGGAGGGAAAAAAATTACATGTATGTATAGATAGATAGATAGAGGGCACAGGGTGAGTTGAAGATGAAGGAGTGATATCTGGAAAATAAAATTAAGGTGTGAGAGAGTATGATTATACTGGAAGAAGGAGAAAGGGAGAAGTAGAATGAGGTAAAATATCTCACATGAAACAGAGAAGAAAAGGCTTTTACAGTGGAGGGGAAATGGGGGAAGGTGAGAGGGAATGAGTGAATTTCATTCTCATAGGATTTGGCTTAAGGAGGGAATAACATACACAATAGGGTATGGAAATCTATCTTACCCTACAGGAAAATAAGGGGGGAAGAGGACAAGAGAGCAGGGGGTTGATAGAGGGGAGGGCAGATTGGGGGAGGGGATGATCAGAAGCAAACACTTTTAAGAAGGGACAGGGTCAAAAGAGAGAATAGAATAAATGGGGGGTAGGATAGGATGAAGGGAAATATGCTTAGTTTTTCACAACAGGACTACTATGGAAGTGTTTTGCATGACTACACATCTATAACCTGTTTCAAGATGCTTACCTTTTCAAAGCTTCAAATTCAAAGCTTTAAAACACATGTTAAAAATAAAAAAATTAAAACAAAACTGGAAAAAAAACTGCATTTCTAGCTACTTGAATCTTTTTTCTATGATCATATTTCCAGCCACTTGAATCTTCCCATTATCCTTTCAATTCTCTGAAATTTTGATTTTCCCAAAATCATAGTGTTCAAGCTTCCTAGCGTGACCTAGAAACACTGACATTAAAAAGATGGGCTTTTGTGGCAGACAACAGTCTGGAATTATTGAAAATGTCAAGTAGTTTTCTCAAATATAGTACAGGACAATCTTCTCCTCCTATTCAACTCTGGACCCACCTCATTGGCTTTCTGTAGCTCCTGTCCAAGAAATAAGTACAAATAGACTAATTCAATGGCCTGGCCATCTGACTGAATGTCACAATCTGGTCAATATGGGAGCTTACAAAGAAGCTTTTAAAATATAATCGCTGACCTCAAGGAGTTTAGGATCTAACTGGGAAGACAAGACCACACACACACACACACACACACACACACACACACACACACACACACACACACACACACACACAC
>NW_020940355.1:21253964-21267159 GCF_900497805.2 Vombatus ursinus | reverse complement strand
CACACACACACACACACACACACACACACACACACACACACACACACCCTCCCCCCCCCACACACATGATCACTATCAATACCAGACAGTATAAGCCAAGCCCAAAATGAATGGTGTTATCAGAGTTCAGAGAAAGGAGAGAGCATAATGGGATGAAGCAGTTTGGGAAGTCTTCACAGGGTGGGCCTTGAAAGATTAGTTGTTGTTGTTTAGTTGTTTTTAGTCCTGTCTGACTTTGGTGACACCCCCCCTTTTTTTTTTTTTTTGCTTTTTGGTGAGGCAATCGGGGTTAAGTGACTTGCCCAGAGTCACATAGCTAGTAAGTGTCGAGAGTCTGAGACCAGATTTGAACTCAGGTCCTCCTGACTTTAAGGCCAGAGCTCTATCCACTGCGCCACCTAGCTGCCTCTAGGGTTTTCTTGGCAAAGATACTAGAGTGGTTTGCCATTTATTTCTTCAACTCATTTTACAGATGAGGAAACTGAGGCAAACAGGGTTAAGTGACTGGATTAGGGACTCACAGGTAGTAAATGTCTGCAGGCCAGATTTGAACTCAGCAAGATGGGTCTTCCTGACTCTAGACCTAGCACTCTATCCACTGCTCCACCTAGCTGCCCAAAATTGGGAGATTAGCTAGGACCCCAAAAGGAATGAGATAGGTGAAATGAAGACAGGAAGCTGTATATGCAAAAGCATGGAGGTGAGAATGTTCTCTGAAGAACAGGGAGTAAGCAGACCAGCCTGGCTGGAGCACAGAGTTTGTGTAGTGGAGTAGCACGTTACTAATTCAGAAAAGAAGGAAATATTGAACAGCAGCCTAAGACATGTGCTTTTTATCCTCTAGGGAATGATTTTTGAGAGACCCCTGACAAAATGAAAGCAGTGATTTAGGGAAATTATCTAGGCAGTGGTAAGCTCCATGCAAATAGGGATTGTTTCATTCATAGTATTTGTATTACCAGTGCCTAGAAGTGCATGGCACATAGTAAGCATTTAATAAAATGCTCGTTGTTTGATCACAGATTGGATTGAATTGGATGGAGAGAGACTGGTGGTATGGAGGGGAGATAGGAGGCTGTTGCTATAGCTTAGTCTCAACTGTTCTTCTCTGTGCAACAAAGGAAATCTCCACCTTTCCAATAGAGATGTCAAAACATCTCTAATTTAATGAGTCTAAAACCATTTGTGGGCAGCTAGGTGACGCAATGGATAGAACACTGGGCCTGAAGCCTGGAATATGAGACTTCCTGAGTTCAAATCCGGCCTCAGACACTGTCCTAGCTGGGGCACTTCACAGATCATGACCCTGGGCAAGTCACTCACTTAACTCTGTTTTCCTCAGTTTCTTCATCCTTAAAATGAACTGGAGAAGGAAATGACAAACTTCTCCCATATCTTTGCCAAGAAAACCCCAAATGGGATCACAGAGAGTTGGACATGACTGAAAAAGATTAAACAACAACAAAATAAACCTTTATATACTTCCCACTACATCTATTCCTTGCTCAATGGAAAGAACGCTGACTCTGGAACCAGAGGATCTGGGTTCTAATACCGCCTCTCATCCTACATGCCCTTGAGTAAGTCACTTAACCTACTGGGCCTCATTGTTCTCGTCTGTAAAATGTAGGGTTTGGACTAGATGACCTTTCAGGCCTCTTCTAGTTCTAAATCTTTGATCCTACGATCTTTCTGATTTCTCTATTTCTGCCAGTGATATGACCACTCATATAGTTTCCAAGATGGAATCTTTGGTGTTATCTTTGACCCTTCACTTGCACTCCCCTCTAACATCCAAGCTCTAATTTACCTCCATAATATCTTACCCAGAACATCTTCATTTATCTGTTCCTCTTAATACAAATTCTCTCTTGGTTATTGCAACAGTTTACTAACATGTCTTCCTGCCTTAACTTTCACCCCTTTCCAATCTTTCTTCCCACACTGCTGCCAGACTAATCTTTTTTTTTTCTTTCTTCCCAAACTAATCTTCCTTAGGCATAGACCTTGTCATTGCACTATTCCTCCTCTTAAAAACTGTTGATGGCTCCCTGTTGCCTCCCAAATAAAGCCCAAATTCCTTTTGCCTTGTATTCAAGGCCCTCCATTAGCTAGGACCACTTTACCTTTCTAGCCTTATTTCAAACTTGTCTTCAGGCCTTTTCCAAGTCAGCCAAACTGGATTATTTTCTCTCCCAAACCCACCCCGAATTTGCCCACCTCCACCCTTTCCTGACACTCTTTTCAGCTGTTTATTGTACAAATCCAGGATAAATTGATCACCTGAAATCCCATCACCCTGAGGGCCAACTCAGCTTTGGACACTGGAGGGTGGAGCACTAAGTCCTCCCAAAGCTTTCTTTTATAGAGCGCTGAGACCTGGACTTTCCAGCTGACTCTCCGATTTCCATCTGTAGTTCTGCTGGGTTTCTGCTCCACAGAACATGATGTCCCCTGCACCAGGTGCCCCCTGGTGGTTGCCTTCCCATCTACCCTTGCTTTCCAGCTTCCCTTCATGTGTTATCTTCCCCTCTAAGACTGGAAGCTCCTCGATTTCTTTCTTTTTCTTTTTTTATATTTACCGTGCTTAACATGATGTCTGGCACATTTGTTATTATTCAGTAGTTTCAGTCGTGTCTGACTCTTAGTGACCCCATTTGAGGTTTTCTTCGTAAAGATACTGGAGTGGTTTGTCATACCCTTCTCCAGCTTATTTTACAGATAAGGAAACTGAGGAAAACAGAGTTAAGTGACTTGTCCAGGGTCACACAGCTGAAGTTGAATTTGAACTCGGGTCTTCCTGACTCTAGGCCTAGAGCTCTATGCACTGTACCACCTAGCTGCCTGGCACATAGTGGGTACTTGATAAATGTTTATTGTACTGTACTGTATTGTATTGTATTGTATTGTATTGTGTATCCAGTTGGAAACCCTACTGGTATTTCAAACTTAACATGTTCAAATTAAATGTGTTATTCTCCTCTACTGAAATGCTGCTGCTTCTCACTATTCTATTTCTGTTTATCTCCCATAATTCCAGCTAGATGGCACAGTAAATAAAATGCTGGACCTGGAGTCAAGAAGACTTGAGTTCATATCCAACCTCAAATACTTACTAACTGTGTGACCCTGAGCAAGTCACTTAACCCCTATTTACCTCAGTTTCTTCATCAGATGAGAAGTGAACCATATGTGTCTATATCCATATCTCTGTCGCTATCATCTCTATCTGACTCCATATCCAAAGCTGTAGCTATTTCTTTTGTTCATATATGTCATTTCATTATTTTCTCTCTTTATCTCAAATCTTTGCACACTCCAACCTATTCTCCACATAGTCACCAAAGTGATTTTCCTAAAAGCTCAGATATGAACATGTCACCCCCTACTCTATAAACTCCAGTAGCTCATTATTACCACTAGGATCAAATATGAACTGCTCTCTTTAGCTTGTAAAACCTTTTACCATCTGACCCCATCCTACTTTTCTTGCTTCATTACACATTACCCCTCTCCATGCATTCTATAGTTCAGTCAAATTAATCTTTTTCTCGTTCCTCAAACACAATAACCTCTCTCTCCTATTTCTATGCCTTTACACTAGCTGTTTCCATACCTGGAATGCACTCCTTCCTCAGAGTCTTCTCAGCATAATCTCCATCTTGTTTAGGAGGTCTTTCCTGGTACACACACACACACACACACACACACACACACACACACACGCAGACACACTCACACATGTTGTCTCCTCATTAAAATGTAGTTCCTTGGGACGAGAGGTTATTTTGCTTTGCTCTGTGTGACCTCAGCCCCCAGCATGGTGTTTGGCACACAGTGGATATTCATTGTTGTTCAGTCGTTTTTCAGTCATATCTGATCTTATATGTTACCATTTGGAGTTTTCTTGGCAAAAATACTGGAGTGTTTTGCCATTTCCTTCTCCAGTTCATTTTTGCAGATGCAGAAACTGAGTCAAACAGGGTTAAGTAACTTGCCTAGGGTCACACAGCTAGTAAGTGTTTGAGGCTAGATTTGAACTCGGGAAGATGAGACTTTCTAACTTCAGGCCTGGCATTCTATCCACTGTGCCACCCATCTGTGGGTGATGTAAGCTGTTAAGGCTTAAAGCCTTAAGGTACACTAAGATTTTTGTGATTCCCTATTTTTCTCTCACTAATAGTTCCTAACAAGGATGATTTAGCTTTTAAAAGTCCCTGTTAGCTGAGTCCCCATTAGTTGGATGGAAACATTATGAAAAAACATTAGACAAGAATTTGAAGTCTGAGAAGGCTCTCAGGTCTTAGGGCTTAGGAAAAAAAAAACAACTTAAGGTTCCTTCTGGGACACAGAGGATGATACATGGACCTTATCATCATGCACCAATTCCTTGCCTTTCCCTAGCAACATAGAGAAAAAAAAGGCACGGGCCAGTCAGGCTTCAGAGAGGTAACCTGTCTCCTCGTAATACTGTTCTTCCACCATTCCAACTAGAAAGCTGTTGACTATGTGCTTTGAGATCTTTTGGAAAGAAGATTTTCCTTTGACCTATGGTGGAAGAAGTATCTGAAGACAGTGCCAAAATGGAAGGGCTCATTTCTAACTGTGACTGCATCTCTTTGCCTCTTTTTGCATCTCTAGGAGTCATGGTGAACAGAGTGAGTGAGTAAACATGAGGATGGCAGTGGAGATTTGCTCTCTGTTCCTGGGATCCTCTCTTGGGTTGGTTCTTTGATAGCCCAGCAGTTATCAGACTGCAACGTCATACCGGCCATCCCCTCTCCTCAGCTACTTTCCAACACTCTCCCCACCCAAACCCCCCTTACCCTATTTATAAATAGGCTCGACCAGCTGGGCTAGCTTGACAGCTTCATGAAATCTGTTAGAAGAAACTGCCAGTCTTGAAAACCTGGCAACATTCTACCGGGATGTGTGTGCATGTTAACTGTTAACTGTGTGTGTCAGACTTTCCACAAATGAATTAAATCAACAGTCTTTTATCAGATCCCCAAGTTTGTCAGCCAATATCTACCAGATGCCTGGAAGCCAACAGCCTCTTAGTGCATTTGTGGTTTGAGATCAAAAGAGACCATGATGCCAGGAGGTAATGTGGTTCAATGGAAAGAATCCTGCTTCTACCTTTGAGTGCAAAGGACTGACGTTCAAATCCTGCTTCTGATACTTACTACCTGTGTGACCTTTGATAAGTGATTTAACAGTCCTGGGCCTCAATTTTGAGATAGTTAGACCAGATGGCCTTTGAGGTCCCTTTGGGTTCTGGATCTGTAGAGGTCCAGGAAGGCTCTAATCAGCAGTCATCTAATGTTCCTTCACTTTCAGATCATGACAGCCTTGATTTGGGGCAGGAAGGGACCATAGAGGCCACCTGGTCTAATCCCATCACTTTATTGATGAAGAAGATGAAGCCCAGTGAGGTTGAGTGACTGATTCAACGGATTTGACAGAGGTAGGATTTGAAGGACCCATGATTCCAACATTTGGGCAAGTTTCCACTCTAGACTTCACTTTTCTCATCTGTTTAATGAGGGGCATGGATTAGATGGACACTAAGGTACCTTTCAGCTCAAAATCTATGGTCCTGTGGAAGAATCCTATGGAAAAAATTACAAATTTTAATGCTGAATGGGACCTTAAAGATCATCTCAACTAACTCTTTTTGAAATTAAATTTTATTTTCTTCTACTAAAAATATTTATTTTTTGTTCCTCTTCTCCCAATGGGAGGAGAAAAAAAGGAAAACAAAGCCCTTGTAACAAATATGCATAGTCAAGCAAAATCAATTCCCATGTTGGTGGGTAGGTAACAAGCATTGATTAAACACATACTATGTACCTGGCACTGTGCTAAAGCACCAGGGATAGAGATACAAACAAAAAGAAAGACAATTTCTGCCCTCAAGGGACTTACTTTCTAATGGGGCAAGACAACACATAAAAGGGAGTTGGGATGTGGGGAAGAAGGTCCCAGAGCAGGGGCATGCTAGAAAGCGTGGAGAGTCAGAACTTTAGTCAGGAGGGGAATGAAGGAGAATGGCTGGTCTAAGCCCCTCTCCATAATGGGTCCTTTTCTTTTTTCTTTGATCTCTTTGGGGTACAGAGAGGTCTAATAGTGGTATCACTGTGTCAAAGGGAATGTACAATTTAGTAACTTCTAGGGCACAGTTTCAAATTGCTTTCCAGAATGACTCAACCAGCCACTTAGTCAACAAGCATTTATTGAATGCCTGCTATCTGCCAGGCATTGTGCTAAGTGCTAGGGATACAAAGAAAGGCAAAAACCAATTCCTGCTTTTAAAGCCTCACAGCTCCACCCACAGCACATTAATATCCCTGTTTTCCCCAAAGCCCTTCATCATACTCTTTTGTTTTATAGATGAGGAAATAATAGTCAAAGGGGTTGAGTGTTTTACCCAAGGTCACACAAGGGGTTAGTAGCAGAGTACTCAAACACCATGTCTCCCAGTCCGGTATTTTTCCAGCATTGTCACTTCAATACCATTAAAGCCTTGAAATTAAGTTAAAACTTCTAAAATAAAATAAAGGTCTGCCACTCTGAGCCACTTAGTCAAAGTCAAACACCAGAGAACAGATGATGGACAATCCCTTTCTATCCTAACTGACCATATTCCTTGTGTATCCAAATTTTACCTTGCCTTTGACTTGTATTTCTTCCTGATTCCTGGACTTTGATCTTATTCACTCTGTTTAACTTGTGCATCTGGCTTCTACCCCAAGTTCTTAGTTTCACTGACCCTAGTCAAATTAAAGGATTCATGCTTAAGTTCTTGCCTGTCTCCTCAGATCTAGTATCTAAGTCCTGAATGGCATGCCTGAAGACAGCGTTCTCTCAGAAGTGATCCTTAGCTTCCTGTCCAGTAGAAGCAAAGAGAGACACACTTAAAAGTCAGTTTCTACCTCATAACTACCAATCTTAGTATATTCCTACTGTAGCTCCTGGCTTCCTCAAAACTGGCTTTTGTCCCAGATCTTCTGTCATTCATTTTGTCTGTTCTGTTCATATCTTGTTTGGACCTGGCCCATGTTGTGGTTTTTATTCCTTGCTTCCTTGACTTTGTCATTTCCTGCCTTCTTCTAACACTTTCCCAGCTCTTAGTCATTGGATTTCCTTGTTGACAATGAACCACGGTACCTAAATGCTTCTGATTTGGCAGGGGCCACTGGCTCTGGTCACTAGTCATTACAGGCAAAATGGTATAGTAAAAGGAATGCTGGATTTGAAATCAGAGGTCTGGGTTAGAATACTGGCTATGGCTATGCCATAGCCACTATGCTATTAATATTTACTGTGTGACCTTGGTTAAGTCACTTAACCTCCACGGGTCTTAATTCTTCATCTGTAAAATGAGACAACTGGACTAGATGGCCTCCAAGGTCCCTTTGAGCTCTAAAGATATGATCTTTTTATGTCATGAAGCTTTAACCTTCCCCAAACTCAGTGGAGACTCTCAGTACTTCATTGCATATCTTCCTTCCATATGTTCAGTAGGGAAAACCTGTCTGGGTGCAATCAAAATATGTCTCAGTAAATAAGGGCAGAGCAGTTAGGCAGCTGAAGAAAGCTTGACTTGTCAGGCAGGGTGGTAGACTTGATGAAAAGCCTGGCTTCTTGGCAATCAAGCAGACCCTGGAGCTCCTGCCTCATCTTATCCTGTCTCAGCCCCTTGAAAGATTTTACAAGTAAATGGAAGAACTCTCCAGCCTCTTCACTCATTTCTGGCTACTTGTGAAGTTGGACCCCCAGGAATTCATGCAGAGTTGGGAGCAGAGGGGATTGCCTTTGAAGAGACAAGGACACTACTATGCACCTGAGGACAGCCCATTCTGGAGCCCTATGAGAAATTCCTAGAATTTTCCATCTCTGTCCTACCTTAGTCACCTCTAGGAGTATGAATAGATGGAACATAGCGGTGGGACCTTAGACCTAACCATCACCCAGAACTCCTCCACCTCCAAGTTTCCAAAGTCTGAAATTCCTCTCCTTAATTCCCCCCCATAATCTCCTGTCCTTTTACCTCTTCTTTGCTTTACTTTTCCTGAACGTGCTCTTTGAACTCACGATGATCTCTAGTTTCTTCATCTTCTTTTTCTCCCAGTTCAGCACCATTGATCTGCTTACTTCTCTTCCTTCACAGTCTTGACCTTATAACTAGCCATTTCAGTGAGATACACACTGCGTCTGCACCTGAATCCCTTTCCTTCTCATTCTTCTGCTGTTCCCTGCCACAGGTTATAGTCTGACTAACTCCTTGGTGGCTAATGAAGAAATTCACTAGTATAACATTCTACTCTTTGGTTGGACAAGGCATTTATGCTTTTCCTAGGGGAGATCGTAGAGTCCATAAACCCCTGAAAAACTCCTTTATTATAGTACATTCTAACTCACACAATGTGAAGCTTAAGGATCACAATGAAATATCCTGGGGCAGGAGTAGGGTAGGTATGGAGGGGCCAGAGCAAAAATGGAAAGATAAAATCAGGGAGTTTGCTGGACCTTCTAGTGCCATGCTCTTTTAGAGGAAGGGGAAATGTGCTGGTCCTTTGGAGAGGCCTCACTTGGGCCTGGCACACCTAGCTTTGTCAAACTCTTCACTCCTCCCCCTTAGTTGATGTGCTAATCTCTATTCTCATTGAGGGAGGCTTATTGATATGGGATTTATAAGGATCACTTGTGTTCACTCAGGCACTTATTGGTTTCCCATTTCTGATGTTACAGGCAGGGAGAGTAAGGTATTGATTGAATGAGACCTGGGGAATACAAGCATAGGCTATGGAAGTTTCCAGAAAACACAGGGTTAAGAGTATTACACAAAGAGTTATGTTCAGAGTAAAGGCAGCCTGTCGTAAAGGAGTCTTATGGGTGTTAAAGAGGAGTCCAGGCTCCATGGTTTTTATAGTATCACTACTAAAATAATCAAAATAGGGGCAGCTAGGTGACGCAGTAGATAGAGTACTGGCCCTGGATTCAGGAGGACCTGAGTTCAAATCTGGCCTCAGACACATAACACTTACTAGCTGTGTGACCCTGAGCAAGTCACTTAACCCCCATTGCCCAACCAAAAACAAAACACAAAAAATAAAATAATCAAAAGAATTAGAGAAGTCGATGAATGAGAACAGACTAAAAAGGTAAGACTGAAAGAGGTAAGCTAAGGGGCAGGGGTATTATTAAAGTTTATAGAATCATGAAAGGCATGTCTAGGGCAAAAATAGATGTACTTTTTCATTGTATTCTTAAACTCCAGTGTACATGAAGAGTAAGTTTGGGAGCAAAAAATAGGAAGTGCTACTTTATGAGATATGGCCAAACTTATGCAGCCAATTAGTCAAAGGAATGATACAGATAGAAAATACAAATACATTCAGTAAGCCTTTAGATAAATTAATTAATTTGGCCAATATACCAAGTTATTAAGGAAAGATAGGGATTTTCCAGGGAATTTCCTAAGATATCAATATTTTCTAGATATCTATATACATAAATGTTTGTCTCCCTGGCACTGTATAAGTACTTAAATTCTTGTTGATTGATTAATTTTAAAGTAACATCAAGGAAAGCAAAGTATGTCTTTCTATCACAACTCCATTGGTAACTACAGAAGAGATATAATACTGGCCCAGGTGGATGGCCCATCTGTCTGACCCAGTGTGGTGTTTCCTATTTCTACTTGAGAAAGAGTGGGACAGCATTATCAGATCTAGTTTATTGTTGAGGAAATGGAAACTCAGAACTATTAAGGAATTGGATTGAGCCACCTAGTAACTGAGGGAGAGAGCCAAAGTTTCCTGACTGTTAGTTCCATGAAAACTCTACTGGCCCCTGACGTCACACATGCTCTTACATAGAAGCTTGGTGAAGTGGACAGCACTAGATTTGAGTCCTGGTTCTGGATCCCTCATCTTTTAAATGAATGATTTGGATGAAATGATTTCTTTTTTTAAAAAAAATTTATTGCTATTTTAAAATTTTACATCACTTTCATTTCTGAAAATATCCTCTTCCCTGCCCATTCCCAGAGAATCATCTCTTGTAACAGAGAGTAACAGAGAAAGAAAAAGTGATTCAGCAAAGTTAACCAGTATATCAACTGAAGTCTGACCAAGGAGACATTGTTCCATACCTACAATCCCTGGATTGTAGGGGAACAGGGAAAGAAGGAAGTACACTTTTTTATCTTTTTCAGGGCCAGGCTTGAAGACAAGGATGATCCAGGAAATTCTCAGGAATTATAATCACATAATTTTGAGTTTCTAGATTTTTGTTCTTTCCATTTACATTACTGTAGTCACTATGTATATTGTTTTCCAGGCTCTACTTACTTAATTTTGCATCAGTTCGTGTAAGTCTTAGCACATTTCTCTGTATTCTTCATAGTCCTCATTTCTTAGTTTACAGTAACATTCCATTACATTCAAGTACTTGTTTGGCTGGTCCTCAATCAATAGGACTCTACTTTGTTTCCCATTCTTCACTGCTATGAAAAGTGCTGCTATGCATAATTTAGCAGACAAGGCATCCAAAAAGTCAGTGCAGTTTCAAGTTATAGCTATAAATATTTAACTATAGATAAATATATATTGTTGTTGTTGTTCAGTCATGTCTAATTCTAAGTGACCCCATGGTTGTTGTTCATGTTTTTTTCTTTCTTTTTTTTTTTTTTTGGCAAAGATACTAGAATGATTTGACATTTCCTTCTCCAGTGTATTCCCATTTTACAGATGAGGAACTGAGTAAATAGGAGTTGGGTAACTTGCCCAGGGTCACACAGCTATTAAGTATCTGAGGCCAGGTTTGAACTCAGATCTTCCTGACTTCAAGCCTGCTGCTCTATCACCACCTAGCTGCCCCTAGATAAATATATAGCTATACCTTAAAATTGCACTAAGACTTTTGGGACACCCTGTATATAGTAACTTTCTTTCTATGGTTAACCTCCCTGGGGTATATGCCCAGTGATGGGATCTCTGGGCTGGGTCAATGGTTTTTGGACCTTTTGGACCAGATGATTTGTAAGGTTCCTTCCAGTTCTAAGGCCTGAACCCTGTGACTTCTTTATAAGGTTTATAAAACTACCTAAGTATTCTTTAATTAATTCTGCAAACACTCTTAGTAGATACAATAAAAATGAATCAGATTCAGTTCAGATTCTGTGAAGGTGAGATGGAGAAGAAACTTCCCCATAGAAGACAGTGAAATGAACCTACCTTCTTCATCATCCTTAAACTCTTTTTATTTTCTTCACCATCCACTTTCCCTTTTGACATTATGGGACTTTATCCTATTGAGGTATATTGTTCACCATTGTAGTGTTTGTCCTTCATTCTCAAAGAGGACCATGACATCAGGGTCCTGATGATAAGACCTGACTTACAATTGACTTTGATTTGAGTGAGGGAGGGCTGTGCAAAGTCACCAGTCTCCCTTTTTTCCTCCGGAGCTATCTGGGTCCAGTGGCCAAATATTCATCAGGATAACTGGAGACGGCCCAGGATGCAATGGGAGACCCTGGCCCTTTTAAGCTAAAGTCTTTTCAGGTTCTCCCTTTGAGTGAGGTAACACCCATTCAATGAATAGGCCTCTTTAAGAAGTGAGTCAAACAAGGGATGGCCCCGTTAATAAAAAAAAATAATCAAACTAGGAGGGGAAGGTTCATTCAAGGATCCAGCCTCCAATAACCCTGCCAAACAATCTGTCCTTAGGAGCTGGGAATTTTTTCCCCCTTGCAGAGCTAAGAGGGGCAGAAAATGGCAGTGCTGTTTTGTTCTGAATAAGACAAGAAATCTGAGGGAATAAAGTTAGTGCTTTGAGGATGTTAAAGTCAGAAAGGGAGGGCACAAGACAGCTGGGCCTACAGCAGACTACCTGTGACCAGTGAGCCTGCCTGGTCTCCAGGATATCTCTCGGTCTCCCCCCTGGGATAATCCTTGCCCTTTAAAGTGGAGATGGGGATGGGGACAGACAAGGCTATATGATGTCTGAAAAAAGCCAAGGTCGATGTCCCTTCCCCATCCCCTCTGCTGTGTGTGGGGGGTGTATGTGTGTGTGTGTGTGTGTGTGTGTTGGGGGGTATGGGAGATGACATCCAACAAGAAAATATGAAGACCAAAGAAGCAAAAGGAGGAAATGAAAGTTCCTTTATTGACAGGGCAACATGAATTCAGTAACGGCTGGATTAAGCTGTGTGTTATCAGCGATGATGAAACACAGCAGCCCGCGGTAATGAAATATTTATGAATGGGGAGATGAGACTGCATTCTGCAGAGCAGCACTGGGGAAAGTGAAGTTTCAAGAATACTGTAATAGCAAAACCCTCCATAATTATCGGAAGCGATATGTAATGCCAGTTCCTATGGCAACAGGGTCCCCTCTGTATTTGGCGTTCCTCTTCTCCTTTTTAAAGCTGCTCCCATTTACTCTGGTACTGTATTTTGTTTTGTGGCTGTCCTTTGGGTATGAATTCTTCCTCCTTCCCAGGCTTACAATAGGCTAAGTAACTTGGGGGTGGGGGTGGGGAAGGGCAGGCAGGCAAAGTTGTGAATTATGGAGCTGTGAGCTACAATCTTCCAGAGGGCTTTGAGAGAGACTGTCAGGATTTTCTCTTCAGGGTAGGTAAGGTCTAGGAGGACAAGGGAAATAGTAAACCACTGCAATAGCCACCTGGAGAGCACGGAGGCAGTTGTAGGATTGGCTGAAATTTTGGTACTTATTACCCATGCAACCTTGAGCAAGTTACTTGGGGTCATTATAGGTCATAGATTTAGAGGTGGAAAAAAAACAAACCCCAAACTTAGTCATACCCGTGTAGTCTTTCTTTCTGCAGATGAGGATACTGAGGCTCAGAGAATTTAAAGTTATAGAGTTGGTAAATTGGCAGAACATGGTTTTGAATTCAGGTCTTCTGACTCCATCCATTACATCACCCCATTTCCTTCTCCTCTCTCTGGGCCTCAGCCAGTGTGTGGACACAGGTAAGGGGCTGTAGCAAGGAAGGAGAATGTACATGTGAGAATTTGGATGGAGAGAAAAAAGACAAAAGCTTCCAGGTCTGCGGGGTTATCCTAAGCTAAATAAAAATTTCTATAGGTCTAAACTCTATTTCTCCTCCTCTTCCTCCTCCTCTCTCTTTGTCTCTCTGTGTCTCTCTCCTCTCTTCTCT
>NW_020940355.1:21147776-21253954 GCF_900497805.2 Vombatus ursinus | reverse complement strand
TTTGTCTCTCTGTGTCTCTCTCCTCTCTTCTCTCTCTTTCCCCTCTTCTCTTTTCTTTTTCTCCTCCTCCTCCTCCCCCTCCTTTTCCTCCTCCTCCTCTTCCTTCACCTCCTCCTCCTTCTCTTCTTCTTCTTTCTTCTTCTTCTTCTTCTTCTTCTTCTTTTTCTCTTCTTCTTCTTCTTCTTCTTCTTCTTCTTCTTCTTCTTCTTCTTCTCTCTCTCTGTCTCTCCTGCTGTACAGAACCAAAAGAATCTATTTATCATCAGTTGTAAGAAAGGCCTCGATAATGCCAAGAGAGAATTTGTGACTAGTACAGTTTTCCAGTCACCCAGGCTAGTAACCTTGGAGTCGTCTTTTGACTCCACCCTCTCCTTCATCCTCCCTATCCAATCAGTTGCCAAGCTTTGTCATTTCTACCCCCACAATAGCTCTCGCTTCCAATCCCCTCTCTCTACTACCTTAACCACCATCCTAACCCTAATAATCCTCATTTCTTCTCTGGATTACTATCTGCTAATCTGAATCCAGTTCTTCTCTAATGTAGTCACCACACAACTAACAAAAGAATCTTCCTTATGTACAGGTCTGACCATGCTACTTCCCTGCCCAAAACTCTTTCATGGCTCCCCATTACCTTTGGGATAACATATGCACTCCTTAGCCTATTGTTGAAGGTCCTCCATGATCCAGTTTCCACCTACCTTAGCAACTTATATCTCTCCCTATTTGAACTTTATGTTTTACCCAACATTTCATATCCCACCTCTGGAAATTTGCCCAAGCTGTCTGCTCCCTTAATTCCCTCTCTCCCACAATACACCTGAAATTTACTTCCTTCTCACCTCTACTTCTCAGAATACTTGTCCTGCTTCCAGGTTTAGCTTAGATGTCACCTCCTAGTGAAGTCACTCCCCGATTCCTATAGTTAGGATTCTCTCCTCCCTTTATTTTCCTTGTAAAGACACAGTACAAGATGCTAGACATTGGTATATGTAACAGACTTCTTGTCCTCACCACCCCAGCTCCCTACTACTCTTGGATTACAAATTCCTGGAGGGCTCGGATGATTTTTGTTTTTGCCTTTGCATCCCCATAATCTGCCTAGCACATTAGAAGGTGTTTAATAAGCAGCTGTTGACTAAAATTAAATTTACTCTTTTTGATGGTTCTTTATTCAGTCTCACAGGGGATTACTAGTAGATATAGTGTGGGAGATGAAAGGACAGAGGATGCTGAGTGAAGGGCAGGGATATAGGCTATATAAATAACCTTGGAAAGTGACACTTTCTAAAATTCCTCCAGCCTACCACTTGAGAATTTGTTTCATTACTTAAGGAAACTCCCCCCACCCCAACCCTGTAGTTTAGGGACATGGGAAAAAACAGAACACACATTAATGTTCCCTACTGAAAGACATGTTTTAAGAGTCAGAAGAGAGAAAATGTCTTCCCTTTCCCCACTGGTGATATTGCTTCAAGCATCCCTTTGTCTCAATACAAAATAAACATCCAGAATTGAAAGAGGCATTCTATAAGCTTATACAAGTCTCCTGAAAATCTAAGACATATTCAAACTCCTTTGGCCCCCAGACCACTTTTGTATGGCTACAGACCACTAATTGTCACACTCCCTTTAACCTTGTCTAAGAAGCCAATCTTGCACCATAATGAATGGGAAGATAGATGCTGCTTTGTATGAGACATCAATGGTTGTGGCCAAAGTAACTGGTTGATTCGTACTAGTCACAAAAGTAGAAACATTAACATATTTTAAAAATTAATTGACAATAATCCTGTCCACTCTTGAAAACAAGGTATAATCAGTCTCTGATGAGCTGGTCAGATCACATGAGAGATGAATTATATCTGGGTGTCCCATCTTAACAGGGGCATCATGTCTAGAAGAGAGCAAAAAGAATGGTGCGGGGGTTCAAAGTTATGACAGATGAGGAACTCTGAATGTATAGCCTGAAGAAGGAGAGAAGGCATGCTGTCTTTAAATATTTGAAAGATGATTATGTGAATGAGGGATTAAACTTATTCTGCATAACTCCAGAGTCCTCTGAAGGAACACCCAGCATAGTACTTGTAATGTAGTATGCTTACAGAATTAGAATTACATTTGCTACCTGTATGACCTTCAGGAAGTCATTTGATGTCCCTGAACCTGTGTCTTCTGCAAAATGAGGAAGTAGGATGAGATGGCTTTTGAGGTCTGTTCCATCTGTTATCCTATGAAAGAACTGTTGAATTGAACTAGGACAAGGGAATAGAAGTGATAAGGAAGTAGATTTGGGTTCAACATAAGTATGACTTTTCTGACAATTGGCATGGCCCCAATATGGGATGAAGTGTACCAGGAGGTTCTGTGCTCCCCTCCATTGGAGGTGTTTGAGCACAGGCTGGGTACCCACTTGTCAGACTTGTGTAGAGAGGATTCCCCCTTTGGGTAAGGATTAGGCTTGATATCTCTCTGAGACCCCTTGCACGTCTAAGATTCTAAGTCATTCAGGGGAGCAATGGTGGTTTTGGTTTTTTAAAAAGTTAGTTTCCGTATTTTTTCTCCAGTGGAGATAATGGCTCCATGTCTGAGTGGTATGACCCATGACTTGACCCAGTTTAAGGAGAGTCAACCAACTGACCCAAGACAAAATCAAAGGACTGCCTGCATCTGACAGGGCAGGCCAATGTGCTATGGTATGATTACAGTAACAAGACTGGTTTTCATGAGTGGTTTGTAGAAATCAGCCTTATATTTCCAAGCCCCACTCTGTATATTCGTTGTCGTTTTTAAGCAGGAATGCCTTCTCCAGGTGGTTCTAAGAGGCCCACCTCTGACTCAGTCAGGTAAACTAAGGCACAGTAGAGCAGCTTGTCTCACTCTATCCTGTCTTGTACTTCCTTTCTAGATCTCATCGTGGAGAGCAGGAGACTATCACTCTCAGTAAGGTATGGGTTAGATGAGAGAGCTTCTGAGGTTTCTTCCAATACTGTGACTGAGTCTATAGTTCTGTGATTATGACTAGATATGTATCACCAGTAAATACTCTGTGACAGGTTCACAGGAAAGGCTGGGCTAAACAGGTGGGTGGGAGGCTTTCAGAAGACTATCCTGGTTAAATTGGGGATGGTTCTAGGATTTTTCTATTCAGAATCACTCTTAAACCAGCACCTGTGTCATATGAATTGTCAGCCTTGGGCAGAAATCCACCTTGACAAGAGCAAGACCCTCCTCAGGGCTGGCATGGCCTTCTAAGTGGCAGGAGTGACTATGAGGTGACCTGAGAGGCCCCAGGCAAGGACCTATTGCTGTAAAATATGTCTCCCACCTCTTGCCTAAAGTTCTGCCATTATAGATTAATTCCTTTGGGTCTCGAAGGCTTTTTAGTCTTCCAAAATTCTCTATTAAAATGCAAATATATCTGGAAAAAAGGAGTATCATAATTTAAGCTGCAATTAAATAAGAATTAATAGTTAGTTGAGCAAGGTCCTGTGGGAATAAGTCACAAGATAGTTATGTAAAGCACTGGGTGAGAGCAAGGAGCACCAGATCCAGAACACAGGTTCTGAAAGCTGAGGGGCAGAGAGGAGAGTACCAAGGACCAGTCTTTCCTCTCTCACAGTTCTAAACAGTGCTTGTCCTACACTTCTTGTCATTCCCATCAACTATTCTATAGTACTCTCAAGTTTGGAGTACTATGATTGAAGGGCTACTAGTCTTCTTACAGATATTAAGACATTATCTCCTTATAATTATGACTCACTAGAGGGAAGAATCTCTGAACACAGAAGTTTTTACAAAGTCCTTGGGTGATATTTTCCAAAGTTTCCTCTATAGCTTCAATGCTGACACGTAGTAACACTTCTATTATTTTATGCAGGCAACAAGGTGGCATAGTGGATAGAGCACTGGACCTGGAGTCAGGAAGACTTATCTTCATGAGTTCAAATTACACTTAGTAGCTGTGTGACCCTGGACAAGTCACTTAACCTTGTTTGCCTCAGTTTCCTTATCTGTAAAATGAACTGGAGGAGGAAATGGCAAACTACTATAGCATCTTTGCCAAGAAAACTCCAAATGGGGTTGTAAAGATTTGGTTACAACAACAACAACAGCAACAACAAAAGAAGTTAAGACCAGCATCTACCTCTGAGGGTTGTTGTGAGGATCAGACACACAGTGCTTGGCAGACCTTAAAGTGCTTTACAAAAACTAGCTGTTACACAGTCTTCCTGACTGACCTAATATTTGAATCAGTTCCTTCCCTCTCTTTTAGGTAAATAACGCATGTGGGGCACTGGGACCCCTGTGACCTGGTGACCACTCTCCTGATGATGAAACTGCACGAAGGTAGCTAGGCTGGTCTTGGGATGGTAGGTAAAAATTCTTTCTTTGGACCTATCCATGAAAGTTCTCCAGCCTGGTAAAGTTCCAGGCACCACAGGGTGGGGCAGAGGGAGATACTGATGGGAGGAAGTCACCTGAGATTTTCCCCACTCAATTCAATTCAACTTAATAAATATTAAGTGCCTACTCTGTACTAGGCACTGTACTAAGTAGGGGAGAGGTAGTAACAAAGACAAAAATGAAAAGAATCCCTGCTCTCAAGGAGTTTATTACTTAAAAAATAAATCAACAACCACCTTTGTTATGTTGTGACCCCAGTGGGTCACATATTCACCCAAGAGAGGAATGTCAAGATAATTTTCAGAGGTTTGGGGGGGGGCAGGGAAGAAGAAGGGAGCAGCAAAGAAACCAATAAGGCAGATCCTTTAGAAGGCTTGAAATCACATTAGTTGTATTATCAAGGGGGAAAATTTGGAAAATGTGGGTCTGCCGCTGGTACTTCCCTGTCCTGATAATGTTCTCAACATCTAACTAACAGATCATATATTGATTCACTAACCAGATTAACCACCTGCTCTGCCTTTCTAGGGCTCACCACCTTTCCCATGGTGTTCCACTCCAGCTGAAAGATGTCAGTCTTTGGGACAACTGTTGTCTCTTCAAGCCATTGTTTTCTAGAGATCCACTTATCAAGCAGTAAGCCATTTATCTACCCAGAGATTCAGTTTTCTGGAGGAAGTGAAACACAATCTTTTCAAAAAGGTTAAAATGAGCTGTCAGAATTGGGGGGGGGGGGGGGGGGGGGGCGGGCAAAGGAAGAGATGAACCACCTGAGGTTTCGGGCCTGCCGCATTTAATGGGGAAATGAGACGTTTCCTAGGCAATTGCTTTTAAGTGACTATTGAAGCTAATGCTTCCTTCCAGTAGCGCATCTTTGGAAGAGCATTTGACGTCTCAGAGGGAGCAAAAAAAAAAAAATTTTTTTTTAAAGCACTGAATGAGCACAGGCTAGGTGGTAAGAGGCCCAAGGACAATGGGTTTCATGCCACCACGGAGCACTTTACCGTGAAGTGGGCATCTGAGTTTGTGCTAAGTGCCCAGGCATTAAGTATTCATCGTAATAGACTGAGAAAGAGGACTTGGCCAGGCACTTAAGCACTTCCGTAGGAAGCTTAATCTTCCTTCGCTCTCGCTGAAGCATCGGCATCAGGGTAATGGGAATCTAGCAGGCGGGCATACCTGTGGAATACAGAGCTGAAGCCTCTGTTTATCAACAGGACTACTCGGTGATACATCCCAATCCCGGCTACGCTTTCCTGAGATGCCCAGTCCAGCAGAGGTGAAAGGGCGCATGAATCGGGAGTCCTGAGTTCTGTCCCAGACTCCATTTGACTCTTGTGGTATTTCAGAAATACCACAGAGTCGGGAGCATTGTGTAAAGATAATAGTGCTACAAGATAGACAAATTCCCACCAAATGTCTCCTGATCAGCCAATAAGCATTTATCAAGTACCTATTGTGTGCCAGGAATTGTGCCTAGGCACCAGGAAGACAAAGAAAAAAAAGTCTCTTTTCTCCAGGTGCTTACATTCTATAAGGGAGGTGGAAAATCTGTGGTTTAGTTGTTTTTCAGTTGTCTCCATGACCCCATTTGGGGTTTTCTTGGCTAAGATATTGGAGTGGTTTGCCATTTCCTTCTCCAGCTCATTTTACAGATGTGGAAACTGAGGCAAACAGGGTTAAGTTGACGCGGCCGCTGCAGTGGTGAGCATGAGACCAGCTCAGTGCTCAGTAACCCGGAGACGCGTGGATGAGGCGGGAGACAGCAAGGTGGCAGAAGCTCCGTTTATTGAGTGCAGTTAGCTGTCTTTTATGGCCCTAGTGATGCATGTTCAAAGCATGATCCCCCTGTGATAGCCAATCATCAGGTCTGCTGGAGCTCGTGTCAGGACTCATCTCCCATTGAGAGGAGAGCCGAACCAACCGTGGGAGCTGCATGTCAGCAAAGGAGAGGTCCTGGGAGACTTCCTTATTTTTGCCACGCAACTATGTTGTGACCCTCAGCTTCTACTGATAGAAGCTAGAACTCCCATGGGAAAGTTCCCTCAACAGAGCTCTCATGAGACCGTGAGACATTCACCCTAACATAAGTGACTTGTCCAGGGTCACACAGCAAGTATCTGAGGCCACATTTGAACTCAGGAAAATGAATCTGATTTCAGGACCAGTACATTATCCACTGCGCCACCTTGCTGCCCTGCAGAACACTTAAATGTGTAACTCTAGGCAAAGTAAGTATATACGACCTTAACATTGTGCCATTTGGCTAATTAGTGGCACATCAGATGGTCAGGGGCTCTTTGCTAGCCACTGCAGAAGTAACTCCCAAATGTCAATATGTCTACTATTCCATGTCTGACATTATTCCTATAACACAGGGGTTTTTCACTTTTTTTAGTGTTATGAATCCCTTGGGCAATCTGATGAAGCCTATGGACCCTTTCTCAGAATAATTTTCTTAAGTATACAAAATATAGCATATAGAATTGCAAGGGATATCAATTTTATTGAAATACATTTTTCAAGATATAACAATAAATTCATATACTCCAGGCTAAGAACTCCTGGTAGGTACTAACTGTATGCTATAACATTGTTTCCACTGACATAATTTTTTTTCCCCAAACCCATGGCTATTGTTTGGGGGGATTATTCCTCAGTCTAATTGTTTCCCACTCTCTTACATTCTTAGCAGAATGGATGTGATAATATTTAAGATCATAAAAAAGTTTTAGGAAGAAGGGAATTATTGAATAACAAGATGCTGATATGATCTCCCTCTCCCCCCTCAACTATGATTTGCAACACTTGCATGCACTTATCACATAACCTTGGATATTCTAGCAGCATATTCCCTGCTAGACTGTAAGGTGCATGAGGGCAGGGCCCAAATCTTATCTTATATTTGTCTCTACCCCAATACCTAACACAATATTCTGCACACAGCTGGAATTTAATAAATTCTTGAGTTGCATTACATTAAATGACATAGCATTGTGTTGTGTTGTAGGGAACTCTCCTTAGTAGATAAGCAAGGCTTTGACATACCTGGGTTCTAAGAGTATTTGGTTTTCCATCCTCAAAAGTAGATATGGACTCACAGACATTCTTAGCTCATTAAAAAGCAACCCCAAGACTCCATCATTCTGGATAGATTGAGTAGCTCTGAATATTCTCCCAGAAGAGAAAGACTTCCTTTGTAAGCTCCAAGGATAAAAACTACATAATATAGGCCACATGTTTGCCTTCTTTGCCCTGGAGAAATGGAATGGCCTTAATGAGCTTAATAAAGGTGAAATATTAAATAACCATTTTAAAAAAAAACCCTCCCTGATCTTGAACCTGTCCCTTCAGGGGCTATTTCTACATTCCATATTACCAAGTAGATGGGGACAACATTTTGTCCTGTCCTTGAAATTCTAGAGTTGAGGAGTTTGGGATGAAGTCAGCACAATTAATGAAATTGGCAAATGAATTGCCTTGGCTCTGGTTCTGTTTCCCCATTCCCCCTCCTGTAGAAGATTGGTTCTTTGCTGCTGCTGCAATCACAGCCATTTTGGTATTTGCAAGACACCTAGAATCTCTTTGTTTCGGTGACTCCTCACAGCCTGATTCTTGTATTAAAGAAACTGCTCATTACCATGCTCATTACCCAATTTACCCCAAGAGTCATTTCTTCCTAGTCCGCAGTGCTCTGAAATTTCTTCCATTTCCCATGTATCTTCTATTCTTCCTCCCCACTCCCAACTTTCTTCCATGTAGGAAAGAAGTCAAAAGATAAGATCTACAGCCCTGGCCTCTGTTTTTAAAGTTTACTTTCATAAATACCTATTTTCTGCACATAATGTATTTTAACCATGACTCTTCCTAGAACTCTCCCACTTCAAGTGGCCTTAGCCATGGAGTTTATATTAATACATTTTAAGCCTAAAGGTGATTTGTATGGTCAAATAAGTTTGAGAAATGGAGATCCTGTCCTACTCTTTTTTTTTTTAAGTAATCAAGACTCAGAGATGTGATGTTGATGGGGTATGGGCTCATCATTCAGTTTCAGAAGCCAAGACCTTTGCCCGTTTTGCCAAAAGAAATTTGGTTATTTGTCTGTGGGCCCCAGAAAACCCTTAAACTTTTTTTATTCTGGTCTCTGGTTCCTTATTGACTCCCCTTATCTCCCTTTGAAAGCCCTGGCCCTACCTTTTGATCTTATTCAGATGCCTTTCAAACTTCCTCCTTCCAGTTCCCTTCATTATCTATTCCCATTGTTTATTCAATCTCTCAGACCTTCCAATTGGAATTCTCACCAAAACCCTTTTCCCAACCACCCCCCCCCTTCCTCTGGCCACCCAAAGTTACTTTAGTGTATATAAGATCCACCTTGGCCCCCATTCAAATGCTGAGATTATCTCATGCCCAAAAGGCTGAGACTCTCTCATGCCCGCGTCCCTACAGGCGTTACTAATGTTCAGATTCCTTAAGAATCTGGCCTATATGCTTTATCTCTAATAAACTTTTTCTCTGACTGGAAGAAGATTTGAGTCAAATTCATTCAGGCAGGGCCCACATCGCGATCTTGGGGTTCGAGCACCCCAAACCTCTAGACCGCTTCAATGTGACTTGCCCAAGGTCACACAAATAATGACAGAGTTGCAACTAAAATCTAGTTCTCTAGAATTCTTTTTCCTCCATATCATCCACCTCCAAGAAAAGCTGGTCGTCCAGAGAACTATCTCTGGTGATGCCATCTTGGCAGGATGTCCCCAGACCTGAAGAATACTCTCTTTCTTTCATCCACTTCTTAGAATCCTTCCCCTTCTTCAAGATTCAGCTAAGGTGAAGTTTCCCCTGATTTCTCAGTTGTTTATGACCCCTCCCTCCTCAAATTACTTTGCATTTACTTATCTATGTGTTTGCCAAGTCTCCCAGTGTCTAAGTGCTAAGTCTAAGTACTTATATGTAGAATATAAGCACTGAGAGAGAGTCCTTCCTTTCCTTTTAATTCAAGGGTTGGACTTATTGCTTTGCACACAGTATGTTCTTAATACAGGTGTGTTGGATTGGATTGACTTCCTCCCCTCTCCTCATCAGTGCTAACTCCTTTTGCTTCTGTTTTCCCTGTCCTAACCCCTAGTTCTGCTATTATATTGATGACATGATATGAAAGCCCCAAGGCCAAATATCTAGAGATCTTGAATTGCAATATTATATTGTCTTGGATCAGTAAGGATAGATGGAGCCTGGAGAATTGTTGTTGTTATTGTTGTTTTTGTAGCTAAGTGGTGCAGTGGGTAGAGTGCTGGGCCTGGATTCAGGAAGACTCATCTTCCTGAGTTCAAATCCAGCCTCAGACACTTGCTAGCTGTGTGACCCTGGGCAAGTCACGTCACCCTGTTGGCCTCATTTTCCTCCTCTACAAAATAAGCTGGAGAAGGAAATGGCATACCCCTCCAGTATCTCTGCCAAGAAAACCCCAAATGGGGTCATGGAGAATCAGAGACAACCAAAAAACATCTGAACTGCAGAATGAAGTGGGCATCAAGTCACAGGTACAACACGATCTGCTAGAAAGACCACTGGGCCTCCGAAGAATTGAGTTCTAATCTTGACTTTGCTACTGCTTTACTTTCTGACTTTATTTTTCTGGATCTCAGTTTCCTTACTTGTAAAATCAAATGATTGGATTAGATGGTCACCAAGGTCTTTTGCAGCTCTATTATTCTATGATAACCAAGAAATGGAGTTATTCTTTTAGGACTCTTGAATCCTACCAAGTCCATTTGGGGACAAAAAGAAATAGTAACTTTGGCCAAAAAGGAAGCAGTCAGTTTTGCCTCCATTAAGAATATAATAATTGGAATTCAAACACTTTTGAACTGCTAGGTCTCCCAAAGTTACTTTACCCTATTATGACCATAATTATTGGAAGCTATGAGGAACAGTATATAGGGCATTGGACCTGGAGTCAGGAAGATCTTTGGACCATTGGATCTTTAGTCAGGAAGACTGCAGGCTTTAATTTTTACTGCTTTGATTTTTTGCCACTAGAATTAGCCCCACATGGAGAGTGGGATAGAGTACTGTCTACATGATTATATTAAAGGGTCACTAAGGAAATACTCCTACTCAAAAAAATGTTGTTATTCAGTCATTTCAGGTCTGTCTGACTCTTTGTGAACTCATTTGGAGTTTTCTTGGGAAAGTTACTAGAATGGTTTGCCATTTCCTTCTCCATCTCATTTTAGAGATGAGGAAACTGAAGCAAAGGGGGTTAAGTGACTTGCCCAGGGTCACATAGCTAGTATCTGAAGCCCAGATTTTAACTCAGATCTTCCTGACTTCAGGCCCAGTGCTCTATCCATTGCTCCACTTAGCTGCCCAAAATACCTTCTCCATGAACCTTATCTCAGAACCTCAAAGTCCAATATTACCTATTCTTTTTGGTTAAGGCACTGATGAGTACATTTATTTTAGCTAGGAGGAATAATACAAAGGACTTGGCTGCCATTTTTGCTCTGCTGTTTACTGTGTGACTTTGGTCAGGGTATGGAACCTCTCTAAGCCTCAGTTTTTCTGTTCTGTAAAAATGTAAAAAATGGACTGAATGCTTTTTAGGTTCTTTATCTGGTACTAAATCTATTCATGATATTGAACCACTTCTGGCTATCAGCATCTTAGCTCTGATTAGTTTATCAGATGACAGAGCAGTCACCCAACAGGATTCTTAAGGATTAGGATGCAACACAGGTAAATTTTGATAGCATGCTGGAATGCTGCCTGGGAAGACACACCTAACTAAATTACACTAGGCAGGGAGCTGGCAACCTGATGTGGGCAAAAGGGAGAAAGGAGGGCAGAAAGGCCAGTGAAAACAGATTGCCTACGTAGGAGGTACCTAGGTGGATCAGTAGATAGAGTACCAAACTTGAAAGACCTGGGTTCACATTTCTTGGACACTTTAAAAGCTATATCACCCTAGGCAAGACATTTAACCTTCACGAGCCTCAGTTTCCCTATCTGTAAAATGGAAAAAAATAGCACTTACCTCAAGGTCATTGTGAAGATTAAACAAAATAATAAATGTAAAGCACTTTGCAAATCTTAAAGTGCTATATAAATGCTAGCAAAAAATTTTGTCCAGAGTAGGCCCTGCCTATTTAAGCTCATCACTCCCTCTGCTTAGTTTCCTGTCCCCCAACATTTATGGTCATGGAGACCCAGGCAAAGCACCCAGTGCCTTATATATAGCAAAGGGGAAAGAGAAAAAAGTGAGGGAGGATCCCACAGCTTCTATATATTCTTTGTGTATACTCTGGTGTAACCTTGCTGGATCACTGGGAATCCCTCTGGAGATGGTGGTGGGTGGCTCTGGCCTAAAATAGGCAGAGTTGGCCTTGCTGAATTTCCAGTTCAAGCTGTTCTCCGAGCCAGGCTGACAGGAAAGTTGATGCATTTTCTCAGTGGCCAATAAGGCAGTAAGGCAGGAGCCTGAAAATCCACCTGAATGTCACCTAGTGAGGTCGAATTCTAGGGGAGCTACCCACAGGAAGCCAGGCAATTATCACCATTTCCCTCAGCCTGGCTCTGGAGAAGGGGTTTTCTGGAGAATATGTTAGATGGGCCCCAAGCCGTTGATTTTTTTTTTGTACTTGTCTAAGTATTGTGATAAAATATCTTTTCTTCTTTTTTCTCTAAACAAAGCTGAGTTACTGTGGCTCATGGAAACTTCCAAGATGTAGTTATCTGTATGCTCTCTAAGCACTGGAATGGGCTCAGTCATTAGAAGTCATCATATTGGCTTTGATACTTTCACAAATCACTCTGCACCCAAATGATGATGATGATGATGGTGGTGGTGGTGGTGTTGAGGATGATGATGATGAAAAATAGCATTTATATAACACTATGTGCCAGGAGGGGCAGCTAGGTGGCACAGTCGATAGAATGCCAGGAATAAGGTCAAGAAGATTCATCTTCCCTGCATTCAAATCAGACATTTACTAGCTGTATGACTCCAAGTCACTTAACCCTGTTTGCCTCAGTTTCCTCATCTGTAAAATGAGCTGGATGAGGAAATGGCAAACCTCTCCAATATTTCTGCCAAGAAAAGCCTAAATGGGGTATGAAGGGTTGATATGACTGAAATGACTGAACAACAACAACATGTGCCAGGCATTGTGTTAAGCATTTTATAAATACTATCTCAGAAGACCAAATCCCAAGCCTTTCAGTGTGAGCCATTTGCTAAATTTCAGTCTGATACCACAAGCTGCTTATACTTCTGGCTCATTCCAAGAGACCTGTCCAATGCCATTCTTGGCATAGTGGGAGTAGTGTAGGCATCTAGATTTTATTC
This sequence comes from Vombatus ursinus, assembly GCF_900497805.2. Taxonomy (NCBI): domain Eukaryota; kingdom Metazoa; phylum Chordata; class Mammalia; order Diprotodontia; family Vombatidae; genus Vombatus; species Vombatus ursinus. Next base: position 21,241,197 of record NW_020940355.1, on the reverse strand, counting down.
CTAGACCTGCTACTAGCTAGCTGTGAGACCTTAGGAAAGTCACTTCTCTGTGGCCCTTTGTTGCCTCATCTCTAAATTTAGGGTTTTGGACTAGACAACCTCTAAGGTCCCTCCCAGCTCCAAGACGATCTAATTCTGTGAAGTAGAATTCCTCAGATCATTCAGTTTCTTCCTCTCAGGAACAAGGAAGACAAAGGCAGAGTCCAAGCACCCAAAGCCAGAGAGATCACAAAAAGAAGGTTATAGAACAATATGGGGTCTGAGTGCCTTTTTTTGAATTTAGCGAGCAGCAGCCAAGACCAGAGAGTATCTATACTTACTTCCAAGATGCTGTGCTTGACCTGACAATGTTCCTGACTCTCACCATTTGTAATTTATTTATTTATTTTTAATTAGTTTATTTTGATTTATCAACAATCACCTCCATAAACTTTTGAGTTTTGAATTTTTCTCCCCGCCTCTTCCCCAAGATGGCACACAATCTGATATAGGCTACATATATACATTTCTATTAAGCATATTTTCACATTAGTGATATTGTAAGTAAGAATTAGAACCAATAGGAAGGAGCACCAGAAAGAGGAAACAAAACACAACAGAAGAAAAAAAATAGCAAATAGTATGCTTCGATCTGCATTCAGACTCCATAGTTCTTTCTTTTTTGTGGATAGCTTTTTCCATCATGAGGCCTTTGAAGATGTCTTAGATCCTTGTATTGCTGAGAAGGGTTAAGTCTATCAATATTAGTACCTCACTGATTATGTTATTCCCTTCTTGAGCCAAATCTGATGAGAGTAAGGTTCAAACAATGCTCATCTCCCACTCTTCTTTCCTTCTGCTGTAATAGATTTTTGACCATCTGTAATTTATACATATGCTGGGGAACCCATTCTTTGTAAACCACTTGGAGGTCAGTTTACTGGCTCTACTTGAAAGGGCCTTGGTAGGATTCAAATCTTGGGCTGTGGGAAAAGCTGCTGAGCTGAGCTTGTGACCAGCAAACTATTTTAAGGAAATTATCCTTTTGTTGTTGTTCAGTTATTTTTCAATCGTGTCTGACTCCTTGTGATCCCATTTGGAGCTTTCTTGGCAAAAGTACTGGAGAGGTTTTCCTCTTCCTTCTCCAGCTCATTTTACAGATGAGGAAATTGAGGCAAACAAGGTAAAGTGACTTGCCCAGGGTCACACAGCTAGTAAGTGTCTGAGGCTAGATTTGAACTCAAGAATATGAATCTTCCTCACCCTAGGCCTGGCACTCTATCTATTGTGCCAACTAAAATTGGCCTTGGGTGTGTGCTACTGAGATGTAATCATGGCAGGGATTACAAATCTTTCTCTTTCCCGTATATGGATAGAGCTGGAAGGAACAGGCTACTCATTTCTTTTCCCCTCTCCTAGATATTTTGGGAAGTAGTCCAAGGACATATGAATAACCTTCCCCAATTGTTTAGGAAGAAGGAAGGCTTACAGATATTTGGAGAGATAATGGGGTGCTGCCCCATAGTTTCTAGATCAAGAAGGAAGTACTGGGGTGGGCTGGTCCAAACTACAATAAGGGGCCATGAGCCAATGTGGAAATACAGAGATATATATGTTTGTAAAGGGCAAAGGAAGTTGGTTTCTTTTGTTTGTGAGGTGTAGAGGTTGAGGGAAAAGCCTTCATAAAATTAAACTTGCCCATGTGTTAAAAGTGTATTTGAGTTGTAAACACCCTCTGCTAATATTACTCCAATGTGGTCTTCCCCAATATAGCTTATTAGAGGGCTGGTCCCCTAGGAAATGTAATAACTGCCACCTATTGGAGGTTGAGGAGAACTTCAGGGAAAAAAACAGAAAAAGAGAGCAATGGGGCTTGTAACAAATGACTACCACCTGCTGGGAGTTGATGAATCTATAGGATGCATTAGATATGCACCTTTTCAAGAGCAGCCAAGGGAACAATAGAGAGGGAGCACCATATGTCAGCCTTCCGGTTTCCCCTGTTGGAACCCTACCCAAGGTAGAAGAACTCTGGGGGGAGGGTTGTTACCTGGTGGATATTGCCATTTGCTCTGGCTTCTGGTAAAAGCCCTATTGGTTTCCATGAATAAACCTTTTCATGACAGGTAGTTTGGTACAGTGCAAAGTGTGCTAGGTTTGGAATCAAAGGATCTTTGGTCAAATCTTGGCTCTGCCATATAGTAGGCAATTAGAGATGACTCAGTAGATAGATGGAACCAGGCATGGAGCTAGGAAGACTTGAGTTCAAATCTAGCCTTACACACTTAGTAGCTATGTGGCTCTGGGTTTCACAACTTCTGGTCGCCTCAGTTTTTCCAAGTGTAAAATGGGAATAATAATTAGCACCTGTCTTCCAGGTTGTTGTAAGAATCAAATGAGATTTTTGTAAAGCACTTTGCAAAGTGCCTGATAAATAAATTCCTGTTCCTGGCTTAATAAATGCTTGTCGACTTCCTTCCTGTGTAACCTTTTGAAGGTCATTTGACCTGTCTCAATTTCTTCAACTGAAAAGTAATGATTGGACCAGACGACTTCAGGTGTTGTTCAGTTGTTTCATCTATGTCTGAATCTCTGTGACCTGATTTGGGGTTTTCTTGGCAGAGATACTGGTGTGGTTTGCTATTTCCTTCTCCAGTTCATTTTACATATGAGGAAACTGAGGCAAACAGAGGTTAAATGACTTGCCCAAGATAACACAGCTAATAAGTGTCTGAGGTCAGATTTGAATTTGGATCTTCCTGACTCCAGGTCCAGTGCTCTATTCACTGTGCCACCTAACCCACCTATCTTTAAATCCATGCTCTTGTATTCTGAGGTTCTCATAAATCCATGCAGTTTATGAATGTTGGTGATGACATCCCAGTGGACTTGGGAGAAGGGTTAGATACTGAAATTCTGAGATATTTTGGGTGGGAACAGTGAACCAGAGAAGAGAGAAGTCCCTCAAAGTATATCCAGGCCCTTCATGTCAGGAGGGAGCCTTTGACCTGAGAGTTACATAATCACGTCAAGGGGAAGGTGTTGTGCCTTCCCTGCAAATATTACAGACAAGCTATATTTTTGCAGTGTTAAGCTGGTGTGATCAATATGGATGGAAAGTTACAAACATCTGTGCCACAATGTGAGAAATGTAATAAGGTTTTCTGGTGAAAATATTGGAGACTGGTCATTTTTTGTAAATGCCAACAGTATAGCATTTGTACTCTGGTTGTCTGCAGCTGATCTGTCTGCCACATGGGGGGAAAGCCAAGCAGCCTTTGTCCTCTGCCAAGCTCTGGAGCTGGCAGAAACTTCACTGTCCCCTCTTGCACCAGTAAAAGGGAGACTTGGACTCCAGTTGGAAAACAGCAAAGCTGATGCAGAAGAGCCAGAGACTCTAGGGTAGATTCTGACAACTTTTGCCCAAGGGTTACAGCCAGGTGGGAAGGAAATTTCAATGCCCCAGGGGTCCTACCCAGTGTGAGGATGCTCAGGTGAGACAACTTAGTCTCAGACCTTGGTTCTGTTACTCCCAATGTGAACTTAGCCTTGGGTTACTTAACTTCTCTATAAAATAAAGAAGTCAGATTAGATAACTTCTAAGATCCCTTCTGACTTTAAATCTTATAATCCTATTAGTATACCAAGTAATTACCTATGGAAGGAGGGCAGCCACTCTATCAAACTGTAGTTCAAGGCCAATGATATAGCAAGAATAAGCTTGCTCTAAATTCCAAAGTAAGCCCTAGAATTTTGTATGTGCCTTCCGGAATTAACCAAGGGTTCAAAGCATCCTCCAGCCAAGTCAAGTTCACAAGTGTTCCATAAAAGCCTCCTAGCTCTCCTGGGCTAGACATTGTAGAGGTAAGCACAAGAAATATTAGGCATATGCTGTTGCCCTCAAGAATCTTACAATCTCTGTAAGAGGGGGAAACAATTAACACATAAAGTAACAAGGGAAAAAATCAGGATAATTAGTATGAGATCACCTGGTCTAGACAGTTAACGAAAAAAATTAGAGTCAAGGACTAGTAATTCTTAAGAGATAATGCTCAAGAGTCAGCACTGACTCATCGGCTAATATGTCTATGCACAAAGAACACAATAAATTAATTAGAGATCCTTATTAATCTGAGAAGCCAGATTTGATCTCATAAGGATCACTGAGACTTGGTAGGATGGGAATCCTGACTGGACTATGACTCTGGAAGGGTATAGCTTCTTTGAAAGGAACAGGATATGTAAAAAGTATAAAAAGTGGGTGGGGAGTGTATGTTAAAGCAATATAGTATTTTTTCTTCTTTATTAAATTTTTTTAAATGCTGAATATCAATAGATCATTAGACTCACCATATAAATATGTGCATTTAAATGAATGAATTGTGATACAAAAAAGTCACTTTTTTTAGTCACTCCATCTGAGCCTCTATTGAGTCTTTCTTTCCCTTTTATTCCCCTTCATTCTCCCTCTTTTATTATCATAATCAATCTATACTCTTTTTCTGCTTCTTTTTTCACTTTGCATTATTTCACATAGGTCTTTCCATATTTATTTGTTTTCTTTATATTTGACCATCTTAATTGCATTGTAATGCTCTATTGCTTATATTCAACCATTTTCTTACTTTTGGACATATATTTTGCTTCCAGTTTTTTTCTCCAATTACCTCAAATGCTGATATGAAAATCTTTGAATTGCTACCTCTTCTTTGTTTCAGGGCATATTTCCCCAAATAGAATTATTGGGTTAAAGGATATGATTATGGTTGTAAAATTTGCTACATATTGTCAAATTACTAGCCAAAAATATTCTACAAGTTTGGAATTCTGCTATTCATGAAAGAATGCACCTAATATTGACCCTGCTAGTTTCATTGCTTTTAATTATTTTTGTTAATTTTATTAGTGTAAAGTAATAGCTCAAAGTTGTTTTAATATCCATCCCTTTGATTATTAGTAAGGTTGGTATTTTTCAAGTGATTATTCATGATTTGTGTTTCTTCTTTTGAAAAATATTTGCATCCTTTGATCACTTATCCATTGTGGTTTTATTACCTTTGCAAATTTTTCACATTTCCTTACATACTTTTGTCAAGTTTTATTGGTCATATTTCCTGTGAAGATTTTTTTCCTTCTTTTTCTTTTGATTACATTGGGTTTTTGTTGTTGTTGTACTGAGAAATTAAAATATACTGAGGTAAACCACATCTGTATCACCTTTGATATTTTCTTCTCTTTGTTTAAGCAGCATATTAAGAAGATATGCTCATATGAGGAAATCTAGGGCCAAAGTGGAGAAACGTGTTACAGATCACTTGTGTGAGAATGAATGGAGGGAAGATAAACAGAAGTTATATTGTCATCAAAGTCCATTTCAGACCACCCTGACAGAAGGAAGAATTTGACTCCAGGACTTGAATTTCCAGACATCTTCTGGAGCTCGCTCTCTCTCTCTCTCTCTCTCTCTCTCTCTCTTGCTTTCTGTTTTTATCCGTGTCTCTGTCTCTTTCTGTCTCTGTCTGTCTCTGTTTCTCTCCTTAATGGTAACTCTACCATTCAAAAGGTAGAATCGTTTGCATTGTCTCCCCTGTTAGATAGTGAGCAGGAACTGTTTTTTGCCTTTATCTGTATCCCCAAATGCTTAGCATAGTGTCTGGCGCATAGTAGGCATTTAAAAATGATCATTAACTAACTAGGAGGAGCAATAAATGAAGCTACTATTCTGAACTTGCTTTTAACCAACAAGATGAAACTGGCAGCTGAAATAGATATAATAAAAACCTTTTTGGCAAGTGGCCACTTCTCCAGTTCATGAGAGAGGAGAGAAAGGATGAACATAATATAATTCACCACCTTAATTTGGAGAGAAAAGTTGTCAGAACATTAAGAAAAGGGATCCAATGGTCTGTTATCTACAGGAAGGAATTCCAAGAGAAATAGCATTCTCTTAAGGATGAAATTCTGAAGACATAGGCAAAAATTATTCCATTAAAGAAAAATGGGTAGCTGCTTCAAGAAGCTGATGTGGCTGCACAGGGATCTTACTGTAAACTTGAATTTTTTAAAGGTAGGTATAGATGGAAGTAAGAACAATTAATAGAGCCCAAATACAAAATAATATCATGGTCCTGAAAAATAATGTTCAACAAGTACAGAATGAGGCGAAGCTGATGATGAATGTTAAGAAAAATATAAGATTTTTTTCCTTAATTTAAACTATCTTGTGACCAAGAGTCAAAAGGGTTAGGACCCCAACTTAAAGTGAATGGAATAGTGATAATGGATGATATTGAAAAGACTGTTTTCTTCCTTTGTTTCTTCCAAAGAGAATCCCTTTTGGGTTGGGCTGGATAAGTATTTGTTATTGCTGACAAAGCAAACAAACCAAAAAAGTTAACAGGGAGTTGAAACCCAAAGTAAGTGAAGAAATGATAAAAATATGTATCTGGCTGCCGTCAATGAGTTCTAGTCATGAAGTTTGGACAAACTACAACTGAAGGTAATGAAAAAAGAGCCAGATGTAATTGCTGAGCCATTGTTAGCTATTTCTGAAAAATTCTGGTGAATGAAAGTGCTACAGAATTGGAGAAAGGCACACATGTTGTTCTGAGTGTCAAGGTCAGACTTTGTAAATTATAATCAATGGTCATGATTTTTATTCTGTGAGGGAATTGGATTAGATAATCTCTAAAGTCTTCTCCAGTCTCTTAGATTTTGTGAGTACTGGGGAAAAATGAGTGGGTTTCCTTGGTAGAATGACCCTGCCAGATTATTGAGGAGGTAGAGGAAAGAGAGAAAGATGAGACTATGTTGATAACACTGCATTTCTATGCATTTTTTTCCCACTAAAAATTCTGTAACTTAACTTTTAGTTAAGTTAGTTAAGCATTCCTATGCTTGGGGGTGGGCTCAAGTAGAGTCGGAAATTTATGATCAAATTGGGCAATTGAATTCCTAGCTAATGATAGCAGAAGGGTATATATATATTCTGACCCTCTGGCCTATCTGAGACCTTCAAGTCCCAGCTAGAATGTCAATTTCTAAGAAAGGCTTTCCCAATCCCGCCAGTCCTCCTCCCTGACACTTGTGCCTTCCCTCTGTTTATTATCTCCAATTTTTCCTGTACATATTTTGTTTTTACATCGTTATTTGTATGTTGTTTCCCCCACTAGATTGTGAGAGCAGACACTGTCCTTTGCCTTTCTTTGTATTCCCAGCTCTTAGCACGGTGCCTACAAGCCCTATATAGTAGGCAGTTAACAAACACTTTTTGACAGACTGACAGATCATTGATTGATTGATTTCTGTATTTTTTTGTTATCTTTCCAGAATCGGAAATGAAGACCACCGCACGTTACAAAGATCACCAGAGGAAGAGTGATAATAGATTTAATGCCAAATCAAAAATTATTTCCTGGCTAGGCTTAAGCAGGCTACAAAATGGGTGGCATAGCTTAAAGTGTAGGGGTTTGTGAGATAACACGTCTATTCTGGATGTAGTGGGCCGAGCCCAGAATCTTTATAAAGCATATAGTGTCTGATCAGAGGCACTTCTGCTTCTACATACATAAAGTCAGGAGAAGGGATGCTAAAGCCTTAGTTTAGAGTGTTGAGTTTGTTTTTAGGTTCTTTTTAATCAACTGGTTTATCAAGACAACTTTATATAAAAAAAATTCACCAAAATTTTACATCATTTTCCTAAGTAGTGCAACTAAACTCCTGATCCATCATCCATCCATCCATCCATCCATCCATCCATCCATAGAAACTCGCCATTGTTTAACTTGAAGGAACTGGTGACTGCTCCTTCTTCCCCCTCCCCCACTTAATAGTATTTTATTTTTTCCAATTACATATAAAGGTAGTTTTCAACATTCGCTTTTATAAGATTTTGAGTTGCAAATTTTTTCTCCCTTTTTCCCTCCCCTCCTCACTCTCCAAGATGGCAAGCAATTTGATATATTAAACATATTTTCACATTAGTCATGTTGTGGAAGAAGAATCAGAACAAAAGGGAAAAACCACAAGAAAGAAAAAGAAAAGAAAAAATGGTATGCTTTGATCTGCATTCAGACTCCATAGTTCTTTCACTGGATGTGGATAGCATTTTCCATCATGAATCTTTTGGAACTGTCTTAGATCATTGTATTGCTGAGAAGAGCTAAGTCATTGCACAATGTTGCTGTTACTGTGTACAATGTTCTCCTGGTTCTGCTCACTTCACTCAGCATCAGTTCTTGTAAGTCTTTTCAGGTTTTTCTGAAATCCACCTGCTCATCATTTCTTACATAACAATAGTATTCCATTACCTTCATATACCACACCTTGTTCAGCCATTCTCCAATTGATGGGCATTCCCTCAATTTCTAATTCTTTGTCACCACAAAAAGAACTGCTATAAATATTTTTGTACATGTGGATCCTTTTCCACTTGTTATGATGTCTTTGGGATACAGACTTAGTAGTGGTACTACTGGATTAAAGGGTATGCACAATTTTATAGCCATTTGGGCTAGCTACTACTTCTTAAGTGTAAATGTTCACCATGGGCCCATCCCTAGAACATGACTATCCCTGTCCCACACATACATCTTAAATAGAACTTTGTTTTTCTCTTTACAGTTTTATTCTGAGTTATCACTCAACTCCTTTAGGACAGGGACAGGGTCTTATTTAAATTTTTTTATACAATGCTTTCCACATAGGAGGTGCTTAATAAGTATTTGTTAATTTAGCTTGTTGTTTTCTTGAATATTTAGAGTATGTAGAGGTGTATTCTGCTTTAAGCTAATGTAGGAGACCAAAATCCAGTCTTAAACATGAATAAATTTGAGATGGATTATTTATTGCTTAATGAGATTTCTCTTCACAATTGTTGCTATCGCAAGTTTCCTTTAAATAGCCAGCTCTTGCCTAGGATCATAGATTTGTGGCTTGAAAGGGACATTAGAGGTCATCTAATCTAACTTTTCATCTTAGAAATGAAGACACTTTTGTCTGGAGAGGTTGTTACTTGCCCAAGGTCAAACAAGCTGTAAGTGGCAAATCTATGATTTGAATCCAGATTCTCTAACTCCAAAGCTAATTAGTTCTTTTTTTTTTTCCAGAGGGAGGGGGTTGCTTTGTTTTTTGCTCTCCAGAGTATCTAAAATACAAAATTCACAAAAGTATTATTTACATGGAACTTTACAGCACCATGACCAATGTTCAAAGTGAGTCATGCCTACATTTGTTTTTCTCTAGCGGGAAAAGTTTATCAAAAACACATGTATTTCACCTGCATTCTGGTCCTCTCTTTGGGTCTTTCACTGTTGAAGGAAGTCATACAGTTTGTGTCTGTTGAAGGGGGCAACCAATAAGCCTAACAATGGTGAAGGACTAAAGCAGACCAGGGAAAGATTATGGGAGGCAGGAACATATAATATGTCAGATAGAGTCACCAGTCTCTTGCTTCTAGAGTTGAGTTCTCAAGATAGAAAGCAAGCTTTGGGTGCTGGTGAGACTGCCTTTAAAGACATGGTCCTTACTCTGAAGCATGCCTGACAAAAAAGGGCTAAGAATTTGAGGGTTTTAAAGGAAAAAAAAAGTCCTCCCTCACACTGTTTTTTTTGCAAAGCTACACTTTCATATGTTGGGTTAGGTTAAACCAGGATACCCTGGTCCTTAAAATGCCCATGTGTATGAACATTACAAATAGTTAGTTGACAAGACACACACACATATGTGCTACTAATCAACAAACATTTATTAAGCATCTGCAATATACAGGAACTATGGTAAGTACTGGAAATAGAAGTTAAAAAATGAAATTATTCCTTAGAAGAGAGAGAGACAAATTATTTTTATTACCTTTATAAAAATGATTCTTCTATCATTTTATGGAGTTCATATAAAAATGGTCCTGAGACAAGCTGCTATCCAGTTATTATTCTCTTATTTTTTTTAATGTTCTAAAGACTGTCACACAAGCAGATGAAATAATTACTTTTTGTAATTGAATTGGAGTATTAAGATGTAAACTCATCTTCTGTAGTCTCATTGAAAGTATTTTTGAGGTAACTCCTGTAGCAGACAAAACAACAGAGATAATTTGTACCTTATCTTGTTACTGTGTGATTTTAATTTCTTCATCAGATCTCTATATTTTGGAAGCTTTTAATTTCATGTGGTTTGGAGGTAGAGTATTCAGTATGATGACATCCATTCATCATTGTTCTCATATTTTTATGAATCAATATTTTATTTATCTGTGATGGTACTACAATTGTATTGTTTATTTGTTGAATTATCAAGGATAGTTTAGGTCAGGGTTGGGGAACCTATGGCCTCAAAGCCACACGTGGCCTCTAGGTCCTCAAGTGTACCCCTTTGACTGAATCCAAATTTCACAGAACAAATCTCCTTAATAAAATGATTTGTTCTGTAAAACTTGTACTCGGTCAAAACCCTAAACTTCAGAGTCTTTATTTGTAGCACAGGAATTTATTGTCTATTAATTTAGGAAGGATGGCAAGTTTATGGAATGTAATTCTGGACAATATGTAGTGATATGTCTTGTAATTTCTAGTGTTTCCTTGTATAATCTGCATTGATTGATAAATTAGTTTTCCTTAGGGACAGTCTTTCTGTAAATTCTGGTTACAATGATCTGGTCTGGAATGGTTATTATAGACCCTTCCATTTCTATAAATAAATCTACATGATTCTATCATTTGGTCTATTGCTTTTTTCTTGACATATTTTTGGTTGAGTTCTTGTGAATGTAGTCCATGGAGGGCCTTTTGATACCACTTTTGGATCCTAGACATATTCTAGGTTCTAGCAAATAGTAAGTTTTTTAAACTCTCCATTATGCGTCAATTCCCTTACGTATAAAATGAAGGAGTTGGACTAGATGGTTTCTAAAGTCCCTTCAAGCTCTAAATTCTGGGACCAACTCTATGAGCTAGGTAGTAAAACTGTTAATGATATTAGAATGGTCTTCCTATTTATCCCCATTTTATAGAAAAGGAAATTGAAGTTCATAGAGATAAATGACTTCCCCAAGGTCACACAACTAATTAAATGTCAAAAGCCACTCTGGAACTCTGACTTCAAGATCAGTTCTATTTCTTAGCATTCATAAGAATGGGCAGAAAAGATTTCCAGTTTCTTTTTCTGCTCACCACGATGGTGGTGCATCTACAGAGCCCAGCATTTATTTTAATGAACAAATTTCCATTTGGAAAGTGAACATCCAACTCAATGGAAGTTAATTAAAATTATGTAAAGTGTGACCTTGTGCAAATTAATTGATGTTAATAGAAATGAGCTTTTCTTTTCCTTCATATCACTTTCCTATAGAAGCATTTCCCATCCTTAAAAAAACACCTTTTGGTCTCAGTTCTTTAAATATCATTCTTTTGCTCTCAACCAATGGACTCATAAAATGGAAAATGGGGGTGGTTGAATAGTATATTTTGCTTGCTTTTCATGGGCTGATGATCTTCTCTTCATAGGAAGAGACCATAAAATATGAGATAGTAGACAGGGTGTTTAAAAAATATCAAACACACACACACACACACACACACACACACACAATTAATAGAGCAGAAAGAACTGGCTGTCCAGACACCAGACTAATTGGGCTACAAAAGGAGGTCCATTTCTTGCCAACGTTGGTCTTCATTCAATATAACTGGATTTATTCCTTAAGTTCTTTAGGCTCTTGGGGAAAGTGGACTTACAATCTGTTTGGCAAGATGAGTTGAACACATGCAAATAATTAGGGAATAATATAAAACAGTAGGAAATTAAGTGCTAAGAAATTAAGTTGCATAGAACAGATTTCTAGTGCTACAAGCGCTTCAGAGAAGGGGAAATCAACAGGGCATATCATAACTTTTAATAAGATGTTGAGAGGAAACAGGTGCATATTTCCTTTTTAGACAATTCCCAAACTTACAGTAATATAGTGCCATCGGAGATGAGATAATAGGACCTCACAGAATGAGCAACACTCATCCGTGTACTATGGCAACTGATCTTCACCCTTGTCTGGTGTTTTATAAGGATGCTATGAATCTATCTTAGCAAGTTGCTTGCTTAGGCAATTTTTGACTCTGGGGAAAAGGTGAATTGTTTTGAGCCTGTTCTCAATTAGATTCTCTATACATCAGATTTGGGAAAATCGAGATTAATAGTAATTGAATCAGTGGATTGCACTCCTAGCTACTAACACAATCCTATTCAACAGGTTATACAGAGCAGATAAGGTCCCATCTTTACCCCAGTAGTTTTGGTACTCAATATGTTGATTAGGAATGCTGGGGAAGTAATAATCTCTCCATGGTTTTCAAGGAATGGATATTCCTATTTCTAGGTGGTTATTCTAATTTGCTGAGATTATATGGTTAGTGTGGATTTATCCAATTGGAATTTGCTCTGAATTGGAATTTACTCTGAGCCCCCATTCTACTGAGTCCTGACTTCTTTCCTGAACTTTCTTTAATTTATTGAGCCCTAGTTACAAAATGGCATAATGTAGTTGACTCCCTAAAGGAAAAGTTAAGTAAGTGTGTATACAGCATACTCCTGGCACAGGAATAGTAAAAGGCATAAATTATACATCATTATAAGTCATATACTCCTCGGTTGCACGTCCACAGCTTCCCCTAGAGCTGGGAAGTTCCCAAATAGAACTGAGCTGCTGTAAAGCCAGGTGTTCTAGGAAATGCAGAATTTAGTTTGCTTAGCACCCTTTTTTTTGTAAGTAGGCAAAGGTGTGTAGACAATAGGACAGAGTTTACAACTGTTGTTCAACTCACACACCCAGTAGTGTCATTTATCAGGGGAAGAATCAAAGACCTGATCTATGCTGAAAGCACAGGGCATAAATTCAGGATTTGGAGCAGGTTGGAATCTCTTGTACCTATTACTTTTCTGTTTGGGGTCCTGGCTTTGGTAGGAACCTCTGACTGTTCTTGCCTGAGCTAGCTCACTCTCATAGATAAGGGTATAGTCAAGAACAGGTCAGACACAAGACAAACTTAATCCACTCTCCTGGCCCTTTTGCCTCCTCTGTCCCCCTCTTGTCCCTGAGCCTGACCATAGCACCTCTTTTCTTCTGTGTCTGATCACTTTTCCTATTATGCACTTCCTCTCAGTTCCTATCAGCAAACAATGCCCCTCTCACTCTCTCCCCATCTCCGTGTATTGGGAGATGGGCAGATAGAGCAAGAGTAGTGTTAAAATAATAGTACTTTTGTATAGAACTTTTCAGTTGTTGGTTTAGGGAATAGGAATTTGAGTAGGGTGCAGATCAGACAACTCATTGGTAACTCTTAGTCTTATTGTCATTTGGTAAATTGAAAAGTTGTATGACTTGTCCAAAGGTATATAGCCTCTGTGTTTCAGAGGAAAGGCTTAAAACCCAGGTCTTTCTGATTCCAAGGCCAGCCTTCTATCCATTACACCATACTATATCTCTGTATAGCACTTACATGTTATCATCAAGTTTTCAACAAACAGTCTTATAAATTGAGGTTTCACGTATTATCTCCATTTTACAGAGGAGGAAACTGAAGCTCATTGAGGGAAGATAATTTGCCCAGAGTCCTCTAGCTAATAAGGGTCAGAGGTGGGATGTGAACCCAGGACTTCTTGATTCCAATGCCCACACTCCATCAACTGTGCTACATTGTTTATTTTCTACCACTCCTATTGTACTCCTCTGGACCCCAAACCTTTGATTTTCTGCTTCCTTTTGCATGTTGTCTTCCTCCATCAGGTTATAAACTTCTTGAGGGCAGGGGCTGTTTTTTTTTTTTTTTGCCTTTCTTTGTATCCCTAATGCCTATGGCACATGGTAGGTGCTTAATAAATGTTTGACTGACTGCATACATGGTGTCTTCTTTGTGTGCCGTACTTTGAGCTTTAAATGATAACATTTATGGTAGCCATAGTTTCTTGCTGAAAATGTAAACTCTGGACCCCTGAAGTGGGGACATCACTTTGTCACCCCAAAACTTGGTAGCAGGCTCCACTATGAACCTATTCTTACATTATTATGGATTCAGAAATGCTCACAAGGGCAATAACAGAAATCCAGGGAGCTGCCAATGAAGGAAATCATAGCCAGACTGAGTATAGCCATAGTCCAGATAATCTAATAACAACAACAATGACAACAATAGCTAACATTTTTTGCACATACTATGTGACAGACACTGTGTTAAGCATTTTATACATATTATATCATTTGATCCTCACAACAACTCTGAGAAATGAGCACATTTTATAAATGAGGAAACTGAGGCAAGCAGAGGTTAAGTGACTTGCTCAGGGTCACACAACTAGTGTCTGAGACCAAATTTGAACTCAGGTCTTCCTGATGCCAGGCTTGGTGAGCTATTTACTGTGCAACCTAGCTTCCTGTAAGTTCCTCTAGGAGTGGAAAATATATCATCCTTCTCCCATGTTCTCTCTTCTACATATACACATATATACATATATACACATTCTTGTATTTACCCAGTGAGATTTGGAATCATCTAGCTGGGAAGAGGAAGAACAAATGTCACAGAGGTGTGAAGGCAAGCAAAGAGGTGGCAAGAGAGAGCCTTATGATCACAAGATGTTCAAGATTACTTAACCTAACCTGTAATACTGCAAATGAAGACACAGAAGTGTGTTGGAGTGAAGTGACCTAATGAAAGCCATGTATTTAATTAACTACATAGAGAGAACCAAAGATACATGGTGTTGTAGAAAGAGTGAGGGATTAGAAAAAATACTATATCTTTTCCATTCCTAGGTTGAATAATTGTCTATGAGTATCTGTGTAACCCTGGCCAAATCACTTTGCCATCTGCAAAATGACCATGCTAATATATTCATTACCTACCTCATCAGTGGTTTTGTAGGAAATGCTTTGATAATCTTAGTGTTATATCTATATGACACATTAGAATCATAGTGTCAGAGAGGGAGAACTGGAAGGGACCTAGGAGGCCATCTCACTCAAACCTCTTATGTTACAGATGAGGAACTCAGGCCAAAAGAAGTCAGCAAACATTTATTAAACACCTACTATGTGCAAGACACTATACTACATGCTGAGGATGCAAAGAAAGGAAAAAACAAACAAGCAAAATAAATATTCCCTGCTTTCAAGGAACTCACAGTCTAATGGAGAAAAAACATTGGAACAAATATGTACAAAGAAGATAGATCTGGGGTAAACTGGGGTAATCCTTGGGTAAGTAAGGTACTATAATTAAGGAGGATTGGGAAAGGTTTCTCTTAGAAGGTTGAACTTTAGTTGGGACTTGAAGGAAGCCAGGAAAACCAGGAGGCAGAGATAAGGAGGGAGGGAGTTCCAGGCATAGGCAACAGTCAGTGAAAAATCAGAGTTGGGAAATGGAATGTTTTGTTTGAGGAATAGCAAGGAGGCTAGTGTGACTGACTGGCAGAATACAAGAAAGTCAGTAAGGTATAAGAAGACTGAAAAGATAGGAAGGCGCCAGGTTATGAAGGTCTTTAAAAACCAAACAGATAAATTTACATTTGATCCTGGAGGCAATAGGGAGCCACTGGAGTTGATTGAATTGAATAGGGAGGTGACATGGGCTGACTTACTCTTTAGGAAGATCATTTTAACAGTTGAGTGGAGGATAGACTGGAGTAGGGAGACACTTGGGGAAAGGAGACCAAATCAACAGGCTATTGCAGGAGCCCAGGCATGTGGTGATGAGGGCCTACACTAGGGTCATAGAAGTGTTAGAGGAGAGAAGTGAGCATATGCTAGAGATGTTATGAAGGTAGAAACAACAAGACATAACAACAGATTGGCTAAGTGTAATGAATGAGAGATAACACTAAGGATGACCTTTACTTTTTGAGCCTGAGTGACTGGGAGAATGTTGGTACCCAGAATGGTAATTAGAGAAGTTAGGAGGAGGGAGAGTTTTTTTGTGGAAAGATAATGAATTCAGCTTAGGACATGTTGAGTTTAAAATATTTATGAGACATCCATTCAAGATAGCCAATTAGTAGTTGGAGATGTGAGACTGTAGGTCAAGAGAATGGTTAGGGCTGGACAAAGAGATCTGAGAATAATCTACAAAGTGATGATAGTTGAATCAATGGAAGCTGACATGATCACCAAGTGAAATAACATAGAGGTAGAAGAGGGCCAAAGGTAGAGTCTTGAGGGACACCTACTATTAGCAGGTATGATCTGGATGAAGATCAACAAAAGAGACTAAGTAGTGACCAGACAGATAAGAGGAGAACCAGGAAAGAGTAATGTCATGAAAACCTAGAGAGAAGAGAGTATCAAAGAGAAGGAGGTGATTCAAAGTGTTAAAGGCTTCAGAGAGACCAAGAAGGATGAGGAATGATAAAAGGTCATTAGATTTGGTGATTAAGAGCTCACTGGTAACTTTAGGGGAAACCATTTCAGTTGACTGATGAGGTCTAAAGCCAGACTATGGATAGTTAAGATGAGTGTGAGAGGAAAATAAGTGGGCTCATGGATTGTAGATGGCCTTCTCAAGGAGTTTGGACATTAAAGGGAATCAATATATAGGACAACAGCTATGGAATAGCTGAAAGAAGTGAAAGTTTTTGACAGTGTGGAAGACATGGCCTTGTTTGTGGGCAGCAGAGAAGCAGCTAGTAGACTGGGAGAGATTGAAAATTAGTAAGACTTTTTGTGGTGGCAAAGAATTGGAAACTGAGGGGATGCCCTTCAATCGGGGAATGGCCGAACAAGTTTTGGTATATGAATGTAATGGAATACTATTGTGCTGTAAGAATAGATGAGCAGGCAGATTTCAGAAAAATCTGAAAAAACTTGCATGGACTGATGAGCAGAACCAGGAGAACATTGTAGACAGTAATAGCAACATTGAACAGTCAACTATGAATGACTTAGCTCTTGTCAGCAATACAGTGATCCATGCCAATTCCAAAGGACTCTTGATGGAAAATGCTATCCACATCCAGAGAAAGAATTGATGGTTTGAATGAATATGGAAGCATACTATTTTCACTGTCTTTATTTTTTCATGTTTTTTTTCCCTTTTGGTTTGTTTCTTCTTTCACAACATGACTAATGTGGAAATGTTTTACATGATTGCACAAATATAACCTATATAAAATTGCTTACCATTATAGGGAGGAGAGAAAAGAGGGAGGGAGGGAAGAAAAATTTGGAACTCAAAATTTTTTGGGTTAATTAATTAATTTTTAGTTTTCAACATTCACTTTTATAAGATTTTGAGTTCTAAATTCACCCCCCTCCCCTCCTCCCTTCCCAAAACAACATATAACCTGATATAGGCTATACATGTATAATCATATTAAACATATATCCACATTAGTCATGTTGTGAAAGAAGAATCAGAACAAAAGGGAAAAACCACGAGAAAGAAAAAAACAAATACAAAAAAAGAGAAAATAGTATGCTTCAATCTGTGTTTAGACTCCATAGTTCTTTCTCTGGATGTGGATAGCATTTTCCATTATAAGTTTTGTGGAATTATCTTATATCACTGCATTACTGAGAAGAGCTAAGTATATCAAAGTTGGTCATCGCACAATGTTGCTGTTACTATAATACAATGTTCTTCTGGTTCTGCTCATTTTTCTGAAATCCTCCTGCTCGTCTTTTTTTTTTTTTTTTTGGCAATTGGGGTTAAATGACTTGCCCAGGGTCACCCAGCTAGTAAGTATGAAGTGACAGGTCTGATGCCAGATTTGAACTCAGGTCCTCCTGACTTCAGGGCCAGTGCTCTATCCACTGCACCTGCTCATCATTTCTTAGGAACATTGGGATTCCATTACATTCATATACCACAACTTGTTCAGCCATTCCATAACTGATGGGCATTCCTTTAATTTCCAATTCTTTGCCACCACAAAAAGAGCTGCTATAAATATTTTTGTACATGTGGGTCCTTTTCCCTTTTTCATGATCTCTTTGGGATACAGATCTAGTAGTGCTATTGCTGAATCAAAGGGTATGCATGGTTTTATAGCCCTTTGGGCATAGTTCCAAATTTCTCTCCAGAATGGTTGGATCAGTTTAGAACTCCACCAACAATGCATTAGTGCTTCAATTTTCCCACATCTTCTCCAACATTTATCATTTTCCTGTTTAATCGTGTTAGCCAATCTGATAGGTGTGATGTAGTACCTCAGTGATATTTTAATTTGCATTTTTCTAATGAATAGTTATTTAGAGCCTTTTTTCATGTGACTATAGATAGCTTTAATTTCTTCATCTGATAACTGCCTGTTCATATCTTTTGGCCATTTATCAATTGGGGAATGAGTTGTATTATTATAAATTTGACTCAGTTCTCTAATTATTTTGGAAAGGAGGCCTTTATCAGAGACACTGGCTATAAAAATTGTTTCCTAGCTTTCTGCTTTCCTTCTAATCTTAGTTGCATTGACTTTGTTTGTGCAAAAACTTTTTAATTTAATGTAATCAAAATTATCCATTTTGCATTTCATAATGTTCTCTATTGTTTGGTCATAAATTCTTCCATTGTCCATAGATCTGACAGGTAAACTATTCCTTACTTTCCTAATTTGCTTATGGTATCACCCTTTATGTCTAAATCATGTACCTATTTTGACTTTATTTTGGTATATGGTGTAAGATGTTAGTCTATGCCTAGTTTCTGCCATACTGTTTTTCCATTTTCCCAACAGTTTTTGTTAAATAATGAGTTCTTACCTAAGAAGCTGGAGTCTTTGGGTTTATCAAACAGTAGATTACTGTAGTAATTGATTACTGTGTCTTGCATATCTAACCTATTCCACTGATCCACTGCTATTTCTTAGCCAGTACTAAGTAGTTTTGCTGATTGCTGGTTTATAATAGTTTTAAATCTGGTATGACTAAGCCACCTTCCCTTATATGTCTTTTCATTATTTCCCTTGATATTCTGGACCTTTTGTTCTTCCAGATGAATTTTGTTATTATTTTTTTCTAGATCTATAAAATAACTTTTTGATAGTGTGGTATGGCACTAGATAAGTAAATTAATGCAGGTAGAATGGTCATTTTTATTATATTAGCTCGGCCTACCCATGAGCAACTGATATTTTTCCAATTATTTAGATCTAACTTTATTTGTGAAGTGTTTTGTAATTGTGTTCATATAGTTTCTGGGTTTGTCTTGGCAAATAGACTCCCAAATATTTTATATTGTCTACAGTTACTTTAAATGGAATTTCTCTTTCTGTCTCTTGCTGCTGGGTTTTGTTAATAATATATAGAAATGGGAACTCAAAAATTTAAAAAATGAATGTTAAAAATTGTCTTTATGTGTAATTGTAAAAAATAAAATACTATTTAGAAAAAATAATGTAAAAAGAAAAAAATTAAAAGAAAAAAAGAAAATTAGTCAGAGTGAGGGTGATGGAGGGATCAATCTGCTGGAGAAGATGTGGTGGAATGGGATCACTTGTGCATATAGAAGGGGTTGCCTTGGCAAGGAGAAGGAATACTTTTTTTTTAATCAAGACAGGTCAAGGAGGGGATAGTGACAGGAGACATCTGAATCCTGTGAGATGAGGAGGAGAGAAGAGGTAGCCTTCAGCAAAGGGCTTTAATTTTTTTTCAGTGAAATTTGAGTTAAGGTTCTCAGCAGAGAAAGGAGGGAGAGGAGAAGCCAGGTAGGCTTCTTTGAGGAGGCATGAAAAGGTTCAGAGAACCTCTTTAGTGATTGGGATGCTGGGTTAACTACTGAGGTGTTAGAAGATTGCCTTTTCTACAGTGAGGGCCCAGTTGAGATTATGTAGCATAAACTTATAATGGACTCAGCCAGTACAGTTTTGCTATTTTCTCTAGCTTTGTTCAGCAGAATGAGTGAAGGCAATGGATGGTGGGAGAAATTCAAGAGTGAAGCTAGACAGGGCAAGATTTGTGATATGATAAGGGGACAAGGGACTCAAAAGAAGAGTATAATGAAGAATTGAACTGGTTTGAGTAATGGTCAAGGTGAGAAGGGAGGACAGTATACCCATTTGGGGTGATGACTTGGGAAAGACTTGAAGAGTTGAGGGATTGGAGCTTAAGGTGAGGAGGAAGAACAGGATTTGGGGTTGCAAGGCAGAGGGTAAGGTAGAATGACAACAGATTATGATGAGATAAAAGAATTTCAGAGATCATGAAAAAGAAAGTGGAACACTTGTAGGTGATGGCAAGATCTATGTATGACCATCTCTGTGTGCAGCTGATGTGGGTGAAGAATAGAAAAATAAGAGACTTGTCTAGGATCACAATCTACTAAGTGTCTGAGATAGGATTTAAACTCAAGTCTTTCTGACCCCAAGTTTATCCAGCATTCCATCCTCTTCTCTCCACCTTGTGTATCCTTCATTTTCAAAGAGGACCAATGACATCATGGAATGATGTCTTGACTTGCACACAAATTGGATTTAAGTGAGGCAGAATTGCACAAATTCTCACTCTCTCTTCCAAAGTCATTGAAGTTCAGTGGCAAGACAAAAGTCAAGATGACCTGATCATTGCCTGGGCTGCAGTGGATCACTTTGGTGTCTTCATTGTCTGACCAACCTCTAAATCACTATGCCTGCTTCAATTGCCTTCATGGCCATCGAAACAAATTGTTTTCATCTGTCCATTCCCTCAAGGGAAATCTTCATATGCTTGTAGTAGACACTCCTCCAACTTACCTACAGGTTTAAGTCCTATTGGTTACTCTTAACCTGGTTTAGTCTATCTGCTAAGATGGTTTTACTGTGGTGTGACTGCTGCACATGCTACCACTTTTTGGAGCCATGGGTGAGAGTTGGGTGACAGGTGGACATCAAAGGTGGATGAGCAGCCCTGAAAAGAGCTCAGGAAGCCCTCATACCAAAGGTGCTAGTACTCCTTGAACACTCCATTCACCTCACTCTCTAACTAACTGAATGGTGAATAGGGAATAGGCTTGAATCCACCATGGCACCAGAAGGCTTTGTGTGGAGTGGGAGTAGTACAGGGTCTTAGATATAATGCCCCACTGCTTTTTAGTTGGGCCCTGATCATGTTGGGAAAAGATGTTCTGTTCTGTCCTTATCCTAAGTGGGCTCCAGAGCCTGAGCTCTCCATTCCTGGAGGTGGGATCTCATTCTTCTTTGGAATCTCTGCACCTCCTCCTCCAACACCACCTCATTCCCAAATATGAAGCCAGCAGAGAAGTGGAGCCTTGTTTCACTGCAGGCTCATTTCCAGGGTTTAGAAGAGATGATCGCTTGAGCTGATGTGTTCTGGGAGGTTAGGAAGGGCAAGTTTGGAAAGTGAAGGCATTTCCTTGTGCTTTCAATTAAGCAGAGGCCTCAAAGGTGAACCTAACATACACATAGAGGCCCTGAAGCTCTGACGTGCTTTGTGATGGGCGATTGCAGCTTAACAAAAATCTTCCTATTTCTGCTTATAATACAGACAGCAGCAGTTAGCAAAGGAAGAAAGCACACAGACCTGAGGAGCTCTTACTCCTTGTGAAAGGGGATCATAGTATTTGGGAGCTGGAAGGGGAACTCAGAGAGAATCACTCAGAGAGAGTGAAACTCCTGTTTACAGATGAGGGACTCTCATTTAGACATGGGCAGTGATTGGTTTAAGGTCACACAGCTAATTAGTAACAAAGCTGGACTAAAATTCAGGGCTCCAGACCCCGCAGGCCAGTGCTCTTTCCACTGATATCATCCTGTCTTCTTTCTTTATTCCCTTCTTTCTCTTTTCTTTTAGCCTTCCTTCTTTCCTGTTCTATTTTCTCAGACCTCTTGTTCCTCCATTTCCTCCTTACCTCTACCTCTTGGAACTCCAGCTCCATTCAAAGTAGGGTCAATAATTACTTTCTTCAAGAGGCCTTTTCCTTATCCCTCTCTTGATCCTCCCTTCCCCTGAATTTCTAGTATCTCCCTCTGAAATTACCTTGCATTTACTTTTCATATATGTTGTATTTACTTCTGTGGGTTTCTCCATATAACATGTTGGCTGCTTCCTGGAGAGCAGAAACTGTTTCATTTTTGTTTCTGTAGTCTTGGTGCTGGGCATATATTAGGTACTTAATAAATGCTTATTGATAGATTGATTATTAGACACCCAGTGGTATTCTCTGCTGATTATTTAGTCTCTCATTGGCACTCTGGGTCAAGACATTTGCTCATTCTGTTTCACAAGGGATACTCTGAAGATTGTATAATCATCATCCGGCCCAAGGTCACTTAGGGAAGAGTTGCTTCATTCTTTTTGGGTGTAACAAGGATAATCCTGAAGTCTTAAGGCATATTAGGGATGTATTGAGTTTCACCATCAAAGGAGCAGAACTGGATTTTGGTCAAGGCATGGACTAGTACTGACCCTTCTACTCTTTCTCAAAGCTTAGGGTCACTTAATAGGACCACAGAAAAGGGCATAGAGCAAGCTCATGTTTCAAAAAAGTGAGTATGGTATTTAATTTAGAGTAAGAGGAATCTTAACTCTGCCACTTACTACTTCTGTAATTTTGTGGAAATCACTTAACCTCTCAGGGCCTCAGTTTGGCCACATGACCTCTCAGGTACTTTCCAGCCATCAGTCTATGATCTTGTTTCTCCATCTGATTCATCAGGAGTTCTCCTGGGTATTCTTTATGGGTTTTCTTTCTTCTCTACTACAGACTGGCCAATCAAGCCCAATTAAGATTTGAGCTCATCATTGAAGTAAATCATGTATGCAAAACACTCAGCTAGGTGATGGGAAGTTATAAAGATAAAACAGAGTGCCTGCCCTCAAGGATCTTATACTCTAGTGGTGAGAGGGGACTGGAGTGATAAGAAATGTACACAAATGTACCACAGATTAGAATCCAAATATACTAGAGGAGTATAAGATGCCAGGAGATCTGGCTTGACATGCAGCTGTGACTAGGGTGACAAGTATAACTTCTATGCCCACCCTTAAGTCAGACAATAATTCAACTAATCAGAGCTACACAAAGGGCAGACCTAACCTGAGTTTGATGCCAGAGGAGTGATTCAGGCATAGTCTGGTGAGATGAGGATCAGCTTTAATAGGCCTGAGGGAGCACTCTAAGCAGTACTGCCAATCGGGGGATCCTATCTTATTATAGGGAGAACCTGCATGTACCTCATTCTTGAGGACCGGGCGTCCCTGCACATCTTGAAAATGGCTTTGAAAACTGGTATTGTAGTTTCACTAAATCACCTTTTCTTTTTTTCTGTCCTGCATTTTACTAGTATGCCCCACTTGTCAGGTTTTCCCAATTGCTTCAGGTTTTCCCTTCTCAATGTTTTGTTTATGCCCATTTGCTGTTTTTGAAAATGAATAAATAGTTTGAACTCAGAAAGAGACTCAGCCAATGAAATGCCAGGCTTGGAGAATTACATCATCAAATGAAACTCCAATTGGCTGAGCTCGCCCTGAGGAGATGAGGATTCTAATTAGCCCCCTCCCACTGATCCCTGGCGCAGCAGGACCTACTAACCCTTCCACCAGGCTCTATTGCTCTGTCTGCCACATCAGAGCAGGAGAGTTGCTCAGGGGCAGTGGTGCCACATTCTGCGATCTCACCCTCCATTTTCACAAAGGCTGAGAGCCAAGCCTGCCTTTCAGCCTCCTTAATCACAGCTCTGCTGCAGCAACAACTTCTTCGAGAGAGGACTGCAAAGTTCTGTAGAAAGAGGTCTGGATTTGGAGTGAGTGGAAGTCAGGGGACTTGGGTTTGAATCCCAATTTTGCTACTTATTCTCTGGGTCATCTTAGGCAAGTTCCTCATAAGGGGATTGGACTTGATGGTCTCTGAGCCTTCTTTCTTTAGAATCTTCATCGAAGATTCCTATTGCTACTGTGTTGCCTTTAATAGTTTGAATAGCTGTTCCTAGGTCACTTTTGCTCATTCTTATATAAGGGGCCTAAAATGTACTCTTGTGTTATAACAAATAGCATCCATCCTTCAAAACCCATATCAAGGCTCACCTCCTCCATGAAGCTTTCCCTAACAACCCCACTCTGTAGTAATCTCTCCTTCCTTTGAAATTTAGGATCACAGATTTAGAGCTAGATGGGCCATCTGAGGCCATCTAGACCAACCTCTCACATTACAGATGAGGAAACTGAGGTCCAGGGAGGTTAAGGTCCAAGGTAGCGATTATGAGGGGATTGATTTGAGTCCCCATCCCCTAATACCAGAGTTAGTGCTCTTTTCATGTTATGACTGAGCATGGTTGTTGTTTCTGCTAATCATTTCCCACTTAAATAAAGCTTTGTATTCTTATGTCTCTAGGAAGGGATTTGGGGCACAATTGACTCCCCCTTCCTAGCCAGCAACTCTTGAGACCTAAGAAGCAAGTGTCTGATAGGATGCTGTGATAGCCTCATTCAGTAAACAGAGGACTGTACTCAAGAGAGAGGAAGAGAGAAATTAATAAGGACTCCTAAGTACAGGGACTTTAGGGGAATTTTTGGCTTAGTACAAGCATGCAAATCTAGCTAAAGTGACTTCTATAAATTGAAAATGTAATCCTTAGAAACCTTAAGGTTACAGGCACATAAGCATTCCCACAAATAGGATGGAGTTTGATTATAAGTCCATACCTCTCCTAGGCTCCTTTGAATGTACTTTGACGTGGTCAAGCACCTTCTAGGGAGGAAGAAAAGGCCCATAAGAAATTCAAAACAGAGCTGCTGCTTCTAATGTGACCAGCACAGGAGAGAGGGGAGCTAAGGAGAAGAGGAGAGGAGCAGAGGGATAGTGCCTGTTTAGAAGAGAGAGAAAACTGGGAGAGAGGGAAAGTGGAGGATTCACCTTTGCTCCATTCTCCCTTGACCTCCAGTCTAGTTCTAGTGTACCTGCCTCTTAGAGGACACTGATCCCACTGAGAGTTGGGGGCAACATTGTACCTTCTATATTCTACTTTCTGGGCCTAATTTAAGATGGGGGTGGGGCAAATGGTATTGCCCTTTTTAAAGGGACAGAAAGGTTTTGAATCAAGGAAGCAGAACTCTATTAACAACAGAAAGCTGTTTACTCAAGCCATTCACATGACCCACTGCAGCCAATATTTTTTTTTAAAGCATTATTATTCAAATAACTAGAAGGGAAGGAGACACCAAGATAGATTAAATAAAATTTTGTTGATAGCTGTTAGGTGGCACAGTGGATAGAGCCCTGGCCCTGGAGTCAGGAGGACCTGAGTTCAAATCCAACCTCAGATACTAGCTGTGTGACCCTGGGCAAATCACTTAACCCCTATTGCCTACCCTTCCCACTCCCCCCCCAAAAAAATCCCTGTGCTGATTGACTGGCAACATGGTATAGGATAAACAACAGTGGATTAGGAGTCGGGAGACATAGGTTCAAATCCTAATTCTCCCATTAACTAACTGTGTAGCCTTGGACAAGTCATTTAATCTCTGGGACCTCAATTTCCTCACCTGTTAAAAGAAGAAGTCAGAATAAATTACCTTCTAGCCCTAAAACTTTATGGACCTATAATCCTTTAAGGTCATCATTTTTGTCTTTGTGCCTAGCATGGAAATCACTACTTTGCACATAGTAGGCACTTAATAAATACTGAATTGAAATGAATTATAAAAGAGACAGGGGCCGGTAGGTGATGCAATAGATAAAGCACTAGGCCTGGAATCAGGAAGATGTGAATTTAAATGCATTCTATATTACTAGCTGTGTGACCTGGGCAAATCACTTAACCCTGTTTGCCTCAGGTTCGTCATCTGTAAAATGAACTGGAGAAGGAAAAGGCAAACTGCTCCAGTATCTTTGCCAAGAGAACCCCAAATGGGGTCAGAAAGAGTCAGACTTAACTGAAAAGACTGAACATAGAAAAAAACAAGTAGTACCTCAGGAAAACCAACAAAGCTTGTATAGGCACATCTGTGAATGACCATCACTCCAAATAAATTTTCCTAAATGGCACATAATCCCTGGCAGCTTTATGTCTTAATTTTCCAACTTGGAAGGGAAGGGGAGGTTAAGAAATAAGCATTTATATTAGTACCCATATGTGCCATGCACTGTGCTAAGTAATTTTTACAAATTTTTCCAATTTGATCATCACAACAATTTTTTTGGGGGGCTAGGCAATGGGGTTAAGTGACTTACACAAGGTCACACAGCTAGTAAGTGTTAAGTGTCTGAGGCCGGATTTTAACTCTAGGGCCAGAGCTTATCCACTGTGCCATCTAACTGCTCCCCTCACAACAATTCTAACAGTTAGGTGCTATTATTATCTCCTTTTTACAGTTGAAACTGAGGCAGACAGAGGTTAAATGATTTGTCCAGGATTATAGAGCTAGGAAATGTCTGAGGCCAGATCCGAATTCAAGTTTTCCTGACTCTGGGCCCAGCACTCTATCCACTGCACCACACTACTAATTATTTCCAAATACCCCACCAATCTGCATAACAAAATGCCTTTTTTTAAACCTGGGGGTCTGGTGGGGTGAGGGAGTAGAAGGATGGCATCAGGATTTGTAGCCCTTGACTCACTGAGCAGGCACAATGTGGATCACCAACAGACACTGGTCTAGTTTGAACACAAAAGGAGTTTATTTATTCATTAAACAAACATTTATTTAATGCTTATTTGTCTTTGCCAAGAAAACCCCAAATGGGGTCATGAAGAGTTGGAAGCAACTGAAATGACTGAACAGCCGCAACAGTGAGAGAACATATTAAGATGAATAAGGCATATTCTTTGTTCTCAAAGAGCTTACAATCTATTAGGGAAGATAAAATATATAAACAAAGAAGCAAAATATATTAGAACATAATTATTACTATTAATAATATTAAGTAACATGGCATGAGATGAGGGAGAGTATTTCCTTGCTAGGTGAATCAAGGAAAGCTCTGTGGAGGAGGCATCATTTAAATTTGGTTCCTAAGGGTGAGTACGTTGTGAACAAGCAAAGATGAAGGCAGGAAGTGTCATAAAGAAAGGGAACAGTATTAGACAAAAGTAGGAGTAATAAAATGTTTTGGGTACAACTTAGCAGTCCAGTTTGACTACAGTATAAACCATAAGATTAGGACTGATGGTGTGAGATTAAGGCTATGAAGAAAGAAGTTAGTATGCAGAAGGAATTGGCAATCTAGGGAGATTCTAATAGAGGGAAAGTGACTTTCCTGAGGTCATACATAGAATTAGTGGCAGAGTCTGAACTAGAAGTCTTGTTTTACATCTTGCCCTAAACTTCCCTTCCCCTCCCCACCCCCACAATGGTTAATCTGATCAATGAAAGGAGTACTTTAAATCAAACACAAGTTTTCAAAGTTGCCTTCTTTTTTATAAATGAAAAATTCTAGGATTTCCTTGGAAGTCCTTGAAAGAGGTTACCTGGTATATATTCCAAAAGTAAGAGAGGGAAACATTACAAGAAGCCATTATTACCTCTATGGGATCCTCCGAAACTGAGATAAGTAAGCCTCATGTGGGACTGAGACCTAAAAATGGGGGGGAATTCCAAGAGGAGGGATCTGATCAGTCAATCAGTTAATAAGCATTTATTAAGCACATATTTCATGTTGTTGGGTATGTGGGAGGGGCTATTGGTGGATGTCATACTATCTGTGGGTGTAGATTGTTATGGGGGGGTGGGAAGTCATGCTACATACTCTATCTTTTCTTTCCTACTTTTTTCTAGGATGCAAGAGAGAAATTTTTGTGACTGCAATGACATTCAGGAGTGAAGCTAAGGTGGGGAGAAGGTGAACTCACCATTCCCCTTGCACTGATTAGGCTCCCTCCTCAACAGAGGTTGAGTGATTTCCAGAACCCTGAACACTCAAGCTGAGCTACAGGAAAGTGGAATTAGACCATAGAATTTAAATTAAGAAGGGACCTTAAGGATCATCTTATCCAATCCAGCATTTTATGGATGAGGAAACTGAAGCTTAGTGACTTTCCCAAGTTTTCACAAGTAGTTAAGAAAGAACTGGCCATCATGTTGAATGGTGGCCCTCTGTCTCTAAATCCAGTACTTTTACCACTATACCATACTACTTCAGTTGATAGAGCAGTACTACATTGCATTATTTATTTACTTTTACACAGACACCAGAAATTCTTGCCTAATTAGCCTATTTCCTTCTTCAATACACAACCTGCCTTTAATTACTTTTAAACATGTTTTGCTGGAGGAAGTTGTGCATCCTTGGGTTGTCAGCAAAGGCATTACTCACATGATGTAGAAAACCTCTCCATGTTTTGTAAAGCCTGATAACAGTTTGATTCATTTGTTCGTGCTGCAGTGTATCTTGCTTTAAAGGGCTCTGCCTGATACCTTAATCTCAAGGAATACACATACTGATGCTGCGATGTCTCAACCCCAATATATTAAGGGTGACAGCCCAAGGTGTGTAAATATAAGGTGGTGCTTAACCACTGATTGCCCTGGACCAAATGGGTAAATTGGTCACACATTCTCCAATGACTCCTCCACCAGCCCAATTTGATAGATTCATCAAGAATTTATAAATACTGTGTGTAGGATTTTTTGTTAGGCTCTGTGGTACACATATGAAAATAGTTTTTCATCTCTCCCTGCTAGATAATGGGAAGGCATGATAAAGACTTAGAATTAGCACTGAGGTTTTTTTGGAAGGTCCCTGAGATAAAGGGACCTGAAGCCAAGGAAGTGGTACAGAGGGTGAAATAGGAGAAAGCTTGCTCTTAGTGGGAGCTGTCCAACGCAGCTGCTAGAGCCCATGAGGAGGCAAAATTGCTTCTGTTCACTGAAAAAAAGTTCCAGGATGTCATACTCTCATGGGACCTATTATCTGGATGAGGAATTACAGCAGTCATTTGAACTTGGAAAAGGAAGGAAAGAACAGGAGGCCACATGGGAAAGGAAGTCCTTGGGTATTCATGAGTTACCATTAGTATAGAGTCAAACTTGGAGACACATTTTTTTAAAGTAGGGCTATCAAAGGATTAAACATAGATGAAGAAGCAAGTTCCAGATTATGGACAGAGCAAAGAGGCAGAAGAAGAACTTCATGAAACAGTACTGCCAGGGTGTCTCTGAACCCATGAAAATCTGTGGTATTCTCATGAGCTTAAGACCACAGCAAGAAGCTCCGCAGATCTCCATTCTGCCTTGGGCTCCCATCAGTACAATATTCTCTATTATCACATCATGCAAGAATCAACAATTCAAGAGCAAAATCATTTAATTGAGACATAAAAATAATGAAAAAAGAGTGAATTTAGTAGAATCATTCTCTGCCCTTCTACCCCACCCTCCCAATGGATAAAGCACTCATATGCTGGGGGGAAGGGGAAGAGGGTAGACTATAATCTCTGTTAGCATAATAGAAGATGGACATATTTACTTCAGAAATCATGACTGTTAAAGTGGTATTTAGAAGTCGGAGTCATCTACCTCATAGAGTTTTACAGAAGTCTTTCAGGGAAGGCTAGAGATCTCTTTTCTCAGTGATCATAATCCTCCCAGTACTCCTGGGTTCAGAGATGCCTTGATAGTACTACTCTAAATGGCTTTTTTCCTATTTTTACCCTTTGACCAAAGCCTCTTTCCTGAAATGACCTTGTATTTACTTATCTGTATATATGCTGTATTACTGCAATAACATGTAAGCCCTGGAAAGGAGAGAAAGCTCTCTTCATTTTTAACTGTTTTTCATTAAAAAAAATTTTTGTGTCCCTAATGCCTTCATATAATAGGTGTTAAGTAAATATTTATTGAATCGAAGCCTTTCCCCAGAGCAACTTTGGTTGTCCACAGCCAGATTTTCTACAGGGTCAAGGGTTTTCATAGGATAATATCTTCACCTTTGTTTCTGCAATGAATTAATAATCTATTTCTGCCATTTTTCACTGACATCAAATCACCTAGATCAGTACTAATATTCCTATTTGTCCTAATGAGATGGGGGTAGTGGTGGGAGTGGGGGTGATAGAAGGGAGGGGAACCGATGGAGCAGAAGTGATAGGTAGTTCCTAGAATCTCTTGTCCCAGCCTCAGTGATCTAGAGACTGAAAAAGCTTGAAGGTCATTGTTCTGTGTACCAATAGTAATACCAGCTCTGTGTCAAATGACATTTTTCTTTTTTTAAATTATTTTTTCCAATATTCATTTATAAGATTTTAAGTTCCAAATTTTTTTCTCCCTTCCTTCCTTCTCCTCACCAAGACAGCAAGTAATCTGATATAGGTTATACATGTACAATCATATTAAACACATTTCCACATTATTCATGTTGTGAAAGAAGAATCAGAACAAAAGGGAAAAACCGTGAGAAAGAAAAAAATTAAAGAAAAGGTAAAAATAGTGTGCTTTGATCTGCATTAAGACTTCATAATTCTTTCTCTGGTTGTGGATAGCATTTTCCATCATGAATCTTTTGGAATTATCTTTATATACAATTTGTCATTGTATTGCTGAGAAGAGCCACTGATCTCACACAATGTTGCTGTTGCTGTGTACAGCGTTCTCCTGGTTCTGCTCACTTCACTCAGCATCAGTTCATGTAAGTCATTTCAGATTTTTCTGAAATCCTTCTGCTCATCATTTCTTATAGCACAATAGTATTCCATTATATTCCTATACCACAACTTGCTCAGCCATTCCCCAGTTGATGGGCATCCCCTCAATTTCCCATTGTTTGCCATCACAAAAAGGGCTGCTGTATATATTTTTGTATATGTGAGTTCTTTTTCCTCTTTTATGATCTCTTTGAGATACAGGCATAGTAGTGGTGTTGCTAGATCAAAGGGTATGCATGGTTCAAATGATATTTTGTAGTCACAAAGTGCTTTACATACATTAACTCATTTGATCCTCACATCATCTCTGTGAATTAGGCTGTATATTTTCCTTGTTAAAAAAAAAGAGGAGATTGAGGTCCTTTGAGTTAAAGTTACTTGCTATAGGTTTACACAGATGGAGTAGGGGCCATCATAGTGATATGTGTGCTCCAGTCATGTGTTGGGATGAGCTGGGGCTCTAGCCCCTTATTAATAGGACATGAACAATCCATCAGCTCCTGATTGGTTTCTGTATGGCTGGCCTTGTGACTGGGGACTGGGCTGAAGATGATTCACATCTCAGCTGGGAGAAGCCACCCCTCTCGCTTCAGGGACTAGTGATCTTTTGGGGACATATCCAAGCCAGTTATGCCTTGGATTTCTAGCAAGTGATGGGAGAGGTGAGAATTTTACTCCTCCCCACCCCACCTCCCAACCCCAATCCCCGGGGTCATGGCAGCTCACAATGAGCACATGGAAATAAATGACCGCCTAGGCAAGCCTATAATGGGACTTTAGGTCTATGGATGCCTCTTAGGCCATGTGTTCCCTTCCTTAAGAACAGGTTATCAAATAAAGAGCCTGAGAAATAGATATTTACAATCCTGGTGGCCATCTTTCAAATTAAAGAAATAGGAAGTTCTAAGCTAGAGCAGTGGTTGTCCAGCAGGAGGTGATTTTTGCAGTGGTTTCTCAGAGTATGGTAGAGGTGATGGGTTATTGTTCCATGCTTTAAGTCTTTGTTAACATGTGCTTATAAGTCTTTTGTGGTAAAGGAAATTAATAGCTGTCCTATACTTGATATCCGCTACTTTGTACAATACCTTTCTAGAAAGGACCCTCTTTATCACCTTGGGGTTAGAAACCATTTGGGATTAGGAGCCATACATAAACTTTCTGTTAGAGATTTTCTGCAAAGTTATCCCAGGATTGGGGGCAAAAGAGGGAAGGAAAGAAAGAGAAAGAGGGAGGGGAAAAGATAGAGAGAGAAAGGGGGGGAAAGGGAGAGAGAGAGAGACAGAGAGAGAGAGAGAGAGAGAGAGAGAGAGAGAAGAGCTAATTCTTTTATTTTTTGGGGTCAAGTTCCCCCAGTACTGAATCTGTCTTCTGCAAGTCTAGAGATGGAACCCCTCATGGGAGAAGAGGGTGAGCTGTGTTTGATACAGATAATATATTTTAGAACTAGTTAGGCCAAAGTCTTCTAACTCCAAGTAGATGGTGATTTTTTACTATACTGTAGTTCTATTATTACATTGCCTTTCTGCACTTAAATGACCAACTGTAGTTATAGAAAACAATGAAACGATGAAGAACATCACTCTCCTAACAGAAAGGTGATGGATTCAACATACATAATGAGAGGCATTTTTGGACATAGCAAATGTGAGAATTTGTTTTGCTTGGCTATGCATATCTCTTATGAGTTTTTTTTTCCTTTTCTTTTTCCCATGGAGATGGGGAAGGGAAATAAACACTTATTAATTGAAAAGAAAAATGAGGATGAAATCCAGGAGTGTGTGAGAGAAACAAATGGATTAATTCTAGATAGTTGAGGCTAACTCCTATTTCAAAGAGGAAGGCAAAAAAATCTAAGAAATCATCTCTGGCCTCCTCTACCCACTGCCAACCAGTCCTGACATCTCTGCAGCCACACCAATCAGCCTGTTTTGACTAGTAGATAGAGAAAATTCCACTAGTTAGCTGCTACTTATCAGATGACACTCCTAATATGAAGTGTCCCTCTTCTGATGAAAATATTACGACTTGGTCATTTATTTTCATTCAAACTTAATATCTTTTACTGAATATATCAATTTGAGATAAGCATTAGTTATGACACCACATGTGGAGACTTGTATCTTCTCAAAATACACATAAAAAACCTAGAAATTGTTGCACTTGAGGCATTTCCTCAATTGAAGGGTGGAGCAGAGAGGAGACAGAGCCAGGGTCATTAGTGGCCTCAGGAGGGACTTGGGTGAGGAGTTTTTTATGGTCCACCATATAGTAGGACTCTATTTTATCAAATTATTCTTGATAACTAGGTAACTGTAATTTCTATCCTATTAAAGAAGGGTGCAGTTAGTACCTTCTAAATTTAATGACCTAGGATTCTTGACCTAAAGTCTGTGAACTTGTTTTTAAAAATATTTTGATAACTATTTCAGAATAATTAGTTTCATTTGTAATTCTGTGTCTTTTATTTGATGAATTTAAAAAACATAGCTCTGAGAAGGGGTCCATAGGCTTCCCAAGACTGCCAAACACAAAAAAATGTTGTGCTATAATACAAAAAGGTTAAGTATCTCCTTCCTAGAGCAAAGTCCTGGTCACTCTCCTCTAGTTGTGATTCTGACAGCACCAAACATGAATTTCCTCATTTATTTCCACAAATGAAGTACAGAAGGTAAGTGTTGAGTCCTCCTTGCCCCACATTGCAAACAGAGTCACAAGAAATGTTATGATCTCCAGGCACCCTGATCATTCCACTGGGACAGCTGAAAGCTAGAAGAGCACATTAACAAGAGGCACCAAATCTCTGTCGGTTGTTCCGAGCCATCTTGTGCTTACAAGTCGGGGGGAGGGTGTTGGCCAACAGAATTCTTGACATCAAATTGGGATGAGAACAGCTAATGTGAAATGAGGTCACTGCAAGTGAAGAAGAAGGGGGAAGTTGATTCTGAGACATTACCAGAGCTGGGAGTGCTGAGCTGAAAGGTGGCCTGGGTATTGATTAACTAAAATTGGATTTGTTGACACAAACTGCTAGTGATTCATAGTGACTGAAGGGTTGCCCACCAGTCGCATAACAAGCCCAAGATTTCCCCAAGGGGCCTGGTGGTGCTACTGGTACAGCTCTTTGTGCAGACAAGAAAGCCATTAGAATACTGAATGAGGTTATTAGGTCTTATTGTTTCCCTGAACTCATACATATACTGCACGATGCCACATGGCTCTATATTTTATTCTCCCTTTCATATGTGCAGGACTTTTTTTTTTCCTGACTGATGCATAAAAGCAGTTAAAAAAAAAAGCTGAAAGCGTATCATATACAATGAATCCAGAGCATATGGGGAATACATAAACATATTTGGGTATCAAGAAAACCCCCAGCAGGCGAGAACAAGTTTTTTGCAAACTTTAAAAATAACAACATAGTTTGAACACAAACATAAGTAGATAAATGTGAATCTTCCTCCCTCCTCTCTGTCCCCTCTTTTCCTCTATCTCTCTCTCACCCTTCCTTTTTTCTTCCAGTAGGAAATTCCATAGAGTGATAGAATTGGAGGAGACCTGAGAGATCATCTTGTTCAAACTCCTCATTTTACAGATAAGGAAACTGAGGTACAGAACATTGAGGTCAGTCAGTCAACAAACATTTATTAGGCACCTACTATGTGCTAAGCATGGTGCTAATCTCTAGGGACATAAAGACAAAAACAGTCCCTGCCCTCAAGGAATTCACAATCAAATGCTAATAATTATGTAGATATAAAAAAGTGACTTGCCTAAAGTCACAGGACTAGTTAGCGACTAAGCCGAGACTGGTATGTGGTACAGTGATCTTTCTAGTCTCTCCAGACTGGTGGGGCACCTATGATTCTTTTCATTCATTCAACCATGTTTACTAAGCTCCTACTCCCTCCAGTGTTTCTAGAACTTTCTGGAAGTTTGTTGGTGCTCCAGGGCCATTTGAATGCCAGGGGTTAGTTACTGGAGAGGATGATGAGAGTTGACAGAGCACAGTGCCAAGGGACACAAGTGCTCATCTTTAGCATCGGAGAGACTCAGGTAGGAGGCCTGCTGCCTGTACCCTGAATAGAATTCAGTCATTCTAACTCAGCTAAGACCTGGGGACCTTTATCAAGAAGGAACCAGTGTACTCCAGCTGACAGTTGGTTCTAGATTCACATGACCTCACTATTACAGATGAGGGTACTACCACACCCTTAGTCACCAAGGCTTACAATCTTCATGTCATCCTTAATGTCTCACTCTGCCTCCTAATCCCACATATCCAATTTTTGGGGGGGTCAAATTCTGTAGTTTCTACCTTCATGTATCTCTTGTATATATCTCCTTTCCATTCAAACAGTTGAAGTCCTAGTTTAGATTCTTACCACCTCTTGCCTAGACTATTGTAAAAGCTTTTTTAATAAATCTCCCTGGATCATCTCTCCCTACTCTAATAAAGCCTCCATTCAGCTGCTGAAGGGGCCGTTGCTTCCTGTGAAGCAAGAATGAAGGAGGAGATAGGGAGGGAAGATGACTTTGAAAAGAAGAGGAAAGGATAAGAAGTTCTTTGCAACTTTAGTCAGTTATGAGGGAAATTCCTTAGCAGAGAAGGTGGGTGGGTGGGTGGGACTACCTTGGGAGTCTTGAGAAGAGAGTAGAAGGTTTTTAGAGATGATGTGGAAGGTGTAACAGTGAATTGATTGAGGAGGAGTTGAATGATCATACAACTACAATTATGAATTCTTTGCTCTTTGGGAGCAACTATTCTAGAATAGAATTTTGTCCTGTTGGTGTCCCTGTATTTTGGACAATGAAATGATCATTAAGATGAGTCAAGAAATTATTATCTGCTCTGCATTGGTCAGAGAGAGAAAGTTCCAACAGATATCTGAATAATTCAAGTTTTCCATCACTACTACATAATGCTAGATTTGTGATTTGTATCTTGGATTCCTCACTTAATCCCTCTGCCTAGGTGGTCTATAGCAGTGATATCAAACTCAAATAGAGATGGGGGCTACTAAACCACAGATAACGATCCTTGCAGGCTGCATACTGACTTGGAAAACCACATATTGACATCATCTGTGCTGTATTGTATTTTTATTTGTTTGGTTAACTATTTCCCAATTCTATTTTAGTCTGATTCCAGCTATACTTGGGAGCCTTGAGGGCTGCATTAGGCCACATGTTTGATACCTCTGGTCTATTGCATACTTTGATGACAAAATTGCTTCTGCTTATGTCACTATTAATCTGTACCAATTCTCTCCATTATACTTCGCTGCTTTGGTTACTGAATTTCCCCACAGGACTATACTTTCATGATTTCAATTTTATTAATCTCTTTGATTTTCAGAATTTTAAATTTGGTGCTCAGTTAGAGTACTTTGACTTGCTGTTTTCCTAGCTCTTTTTTAGTTGTATACTAAATTAATTGATATGTTCTTCCTCTCTTTTGTTGATGAAAGAGTTTAGAGATATACATTTTCCCCAAGGATTCTGGGCTGCATCTGAGAGTGCTCTGAGTCAGCTTGAACCAGCCCTCAAGAGCCAGTTGTTAAATTTTCAGGGTAAGCCTTGGAAATTGGCAAATTTCACAAATTAGAGCTTCATTTATTGTTTTTTTTTGTTTGGATTTAGAAAGTGATGGAGAAAATATTAATTATGTATATTAAACTTGAAAGTGTACTTTGTGTACATTTCTTCCTCCCCTTCCCAACCCCCCCCCCAGAGTCTATTGTTAAACATTTATCTGCACATACCTGGCTGTATCCCAAAAGTCTCCCTATATTGTCTCATTGTCATCATTTTATTTAATGAAATTATGTATTCTATGATTTGTTTTTTGACCCATTAATTATTTAGTTTCTAGTTGATTTTTAATTTTTTCTTCAAAAGCCCTTTATTGAATATACATGTTATTGCATTGTAGTCAGGAAAAATATGCTTGACATTTCTGCTTACCTGCATTTGTGTGTGAGGTTTTTATGTTCCAGTACATTATCAAGTTTTCTAAAAATTTCTCACCACTGCTAAGAAATAATGGGTGTCCCAAAAGTCTCAGTGCGGTTTTAAATCTTAATGTATTTGTACACTAAGTTTTTGTTTTGTTTTTGTTTCTGTTTTTGTTTTTTTGGGTTTTTTTTTGGTGAGGCAATTGAGGTTAAATGACTTGCACAGGGTCACACAGCTAGTAAGAGTCAAGTGTCTGGTCTGAGACTATATTTGAACTCAAGTCCTCCTGACTCCAGGGCCGGTGCTCTATCCACCGTGCCCTCTAGCTGCCCCTACACCAAGCTTTTATATGTTTGTGTACTTAACCCTCTTTTGTCTTGATCATATGAAAGTGAGGTTCATGTGATGTTAATTTCCTTAAACCTTTCCTCAATGTTGGTATATTCTTCATTTCACTCATCCTGATTACGTGGTTAGAGTTCTACCCCCTTTCTTCTTTTTTCCCCCTGATTTTCTTTTTCCTCCCTCTTGTCTCCTCTCTTTAAAATTTTTTATAATATTTTATTTTCCCCCAATTATATGTTAAAATAATTTTGAAACATGTTTTTTTAAAAAAGTTTTGAGTTCCAAATTCTATCCCTCCTTCTGTTTCTCTTTCCCCACTCCCCTCCCTGAGACAGTAAGCAATTGGATAGTTTATACATGCGCAATCATGTTAGTCATTTTGTCCAAGAAATCTTGTCTCTTCTCTCAAGTACATCCAAACAAACCATCCTCAGGTCATCTCAGTTTGGTTTATTTAATTCCATCTGACCCTTGAAAACAATAGAATTCTGAAGGTTCACTTGTTTTTCCTTCCCCTATTAGAATGTAAGTACTCATTATTGGATAGCCCTTTTCAAGTGCTCTGTGTTATTTACCTTTCTAGTTTCTTTTGGGTTTTGCATTTGCAGTTTAAAGCTTCTATTCAACTCTAGTGTATTGCATGCAGAAGGTTTAAAGACCTCTCTATTCCAGCAAAGATTCATTTTCTTCCCCTAAAGAATAAGTTAGTTTTCCAAGATAAGTTATTTAACTGGTAAATCTTTTGTTTGGTAAATGTTTTGGTAAATCTTTTGCCTTTTGGAATATCAAATTCTAAGACTGTCTTCTCCTTTTTACTGTTAGCTCGTATGACATTAATTCCAATTTCTTGGTACTTGAACTCTTTCTTTCTGTATACTTGAAGTATTCTTTCTTTGACTAGAAACTTGGGATTTTAACTACAACATTCCTGGAACTTTTCCTTTTGGGGTTTCTTTTCAGAAGCTAATCAATGGACTTTTCCTATTTTCTCTTTGCCCTTTTGCTCTTGCAGTATGATATCCAAGCTTTTTCTTTGGTCATAGTTTGTAGGTAGTCTGATTTTCTGTCTTTTACTTATGGACCAGTTGACAGATAATACAAATGGGACAATGAGTTGGGACTTGAGTTGAACAAGAGGTAGAAAGTGGGGTAGATTACTATTGAGAAATTACAAAGATCTTTTATTTACCTCAAATTCCCCATGAAAGCAAAGGTCTATCTTGTCAATACTAATATTATACCAGTGTTGTTATATGGCATTGGAGACAGAGAATATCACTGCCTCTGAAGAACTAAAAATAAGTGGAGAGATGCATGGTGGATGTAAGTAGGATGCAACATATAATTAATGAGAAACTCTAAAGTAGAATAAGGATAAAGGATGTGATCAAGCAACTATATGATAATAAGAGAAATTGGCTTGGTCATAGGATAAGAGATGATAAATGATAGGTAGGCAACCAGAATGCCTGCTCTTAAGATGTCATGAAAAATGAAAGAAGACCTCCATGGCATTAGATGGACCTTTTAGGACAGACTTTTGAGAGGATGTGGTCAAGAGTGGCATAGGATAGGTAGCTATAGATAAATGGGTTCCCATCTGTTTCATTAGAATGAAATCCTTAATCAATAAAATCACTGATTGATTTGAGTAGGTGAGCAAGACACATAAGTGGTCATGTCTTTTAGGAAGTGGAGGTTTAAGAGGTTTAGGCCCGGAGCTCATGAGCTGGAAATAAAGATATGACAGAAGTTATTAGGAAGATAATAGTTGGAGAAACCAGGAGATTAAGACTAGTTCAAAGGAAGGTTAAATGTAAAAAAAGGGGGGGGGCAAGACCTTATTTTGGGAGTAGGAGGAAAAAAAGAAGTCAACAAAGGAGTTAGAGAAAAGCTAGAGAAATGATACAAGTAGTCAGTAGCAAAGCTAAGACTTGAACCCAGGTCCTCTGATAGCACATTTATATTTTCCCACACTGACTTCATGATAGATGATGGTGATTA
Organism: Vombatus ursinus; assembly: GCF_900497805.2. Classification (NCBI taxonomy): domain Eukaryota; kingdom Metazoa; phylum Chordata; class Mammalia; order Diprotodontia; family Vombatidae; genus Vombatus; species Vombatus ursinus. The sequence continues at coordinate 21,202,371 of NW_020940355.1, read as the reverse complement.
GGGCAATCACTGGGTAGCTAGGTGGCAAAGTGCATAGAGTGCCAGGTCTCCAGTCAGGGAGGCTCATCCTCCCAAGTTCAAATCTGGCCTCACGCATTTACTAGCTATATGACCCTGGGCAAGTCACTTAATCCCATTTGCCTCAGTTCCTCATATGTAAAATGAACTAGAGAAGAAAATGGCAAACCACTCCAGCATTCTTGGCAAGAAAACTCCAAATGGGGTCACAAAGAGTTGGACATGATTGAAACAACTCAACAAGCACAAGGGAAATCACTAGGGTTTAGGAATAATTCTTTCTCTGGAGACTGGGGGCTGCCTCCAAACTAGTATCCTCTTGAATATAAATGAATTTTTCTCCCTTATTCCCTGTAATCTGGCTATTTCCTATGTCTTATCCACCTTACCACAACCACCAAACTTTCATTAGATTGCTTATTCATTCACTCAGAGGTTAGAGTTCAGACAATCAATAAACTTACAATTAGTATTCATCAATAATTGTATTGACACTAGATTATATTCAACCAATAATTGTATTTTTTTCTAATTGTTTTAAGTTGTGTTTTCCCTCTCCCCAGATTGTAGACCCGTTAAAGGCAGGCTGTGGGTCATACACCTTTTGATACAGCCACCACAGGGCCTAATAGAATATTGAATCCATAATAGTTGGCCAATACATACTTGCTGAAATGAATCTTTAAAATATGCCACTTCTTGTGTATGATCTTAATTTTCTGCCCTTGCCCATTCTTACCCTATGGAATATTTCTGTTTGTAATCGTTAAGTGTGTAGGGTGTACTGATGAAATATGTTTATGTTTAAATTGAAATTCATATGTTAGAGGGACTAATTGTATATAGCATATGTTAGTTGTGGTTCAGAATAGTGTGGCCCCTTAACAAGTCAGGTTGCTGAATCATTCACAGACACAGTTTGAGGGTGAGGTTAATTGGAAACAAGTGAGACAAAATAATATCATATGCCTCCACTAGAAAAGGCAGGAGAGACTTGAGAAAAGGGAGAGAAGGCTGTTTTGGGTGCCTCTAGGTAAAGGTGACCCAAAATGATCAGAGAGGAGCTGCGCTCTTTTAGAAAGACAAGACGGCACTGAGCAGAGGTAACCTCACCTGCTATGGGTGATTGGCAGCTCATCTCCAGTCCAATAACCAGAAAGAATCAATTAAATGAAATGAAGATGTTGTACAACTTAGTAAGTAGGGAAGTGATAACAAAATTTTTAAGCATTGCCATTTTAACTGTTTAAACCATCTGGGAACTGAGAAAGGGAAGAATGAAACAATCAAATGGAGTGGATAAAACACATGCTTTTAATAGTCAGAACTTTTTGAGTTTTCTCTCTTTGCTATATTTGGCATTTGTTGTTGACAATTTTCCTGTTATAAATAAATATTTATCATTTTTTAGTATAAATAGTAGTTCAATTTTTACGATGTTTTTAGATTTTCAGTCCTAAAGTTGGCTGGACCTAAAATGTGCCTACATGTAAGTCAAACAAAAGACCCCACCAATCACACGTTGGCAATGATTAAGGGTCAACTCAGGGCCAACATTTTAAAATCACTTTTAGGAATGTCACAGAGTGGCAATTTCTTGAATGCATGTATCCACTTTGTCTTCTGAACATCACTAGTCCAATTACTTCAGCTTTTTTTTTTTGTGAATCGAGGATTCCTGTGGTTAATTAAGTTTTTCTACTAGTAACTTTACTGTAATGTTACCTTTACTAAGTTACTTTTTCTTTTCTTTTTTTTAAACTAAGTTGCTTTTACTAAGAGCTGCACTAGGGGTTTAAAAGTGAATTGTTACTAATTATATTTGGTGGGCAGTACTTTCTTTTGTAGAGATATTTTTTATTTATGCCAATCTACCAGTTCTTCCATTTTTGTACCATTATATCAATCTATTCCTGATGGAATTTGTGATTCTGGAGAAGGGATGAGTGTAGGTGAACCATAAATACTGGAAATACAGTTTTGCTATTTTGGACAAAGATAATGTATTTCCTTAAATGGAATCTATTTTATATCAGTGTAAGGAATAGTACTTATCTTTGGGAAGTGAACAGCTGGTGAAGAAGATGACTCTTGAGACTAAAATTTGGATTTCAGGACCATGGCTTAAAATAAAGGAAAGGATAGGTTCCTATCTAGGAATGAAGTGTACCTAACACCTGAGATGGTAAGAACATATATGACTGGAATTTAGTGAATTTAATCAGAAAGGCTTAAAATTTAAAAGAGGCAGGGGGAGAAAAGTGACTATATATCCACCAAGCTAGGTATCATAGACAATTTCTTCAGTATAACGGAAGATAATAATAGCAGAGACACTTAGAAGTTCATAAGAGAAAAAAGCAGAGAAAAGAGCCAATAATAAAATCCATTACTTTAAATAGCTCCACATAAATATAATATATGGACAATAAAATAAACAAAGGATCCTAACAAAAAGTAGAAAATTAGACCTCAAAGCTATCACTGAGACTTGGTAGAATGAGAACCATGACAGTATGATAAGTAAATGAGAAATGGGTACCATTGTGCATTAAGAAGACAAATACCTATGAGGAAACTCAAGAACCAGAGGGAGAGAGCATGGTAGACAACATGTTGGTGAAGATCAGTGGAGTAATTTGGTCATCAGAGTATACTGCAAATGACTTGAACATAAGGGGAAAATAGATGATATCAAGTGTAGGAGGATTTGAATCATGTGCATGTCTGCTGGAGCTCTGCCAAAAAAAAAAAACAACACTTACCTTTGAATTGTTTGTAGTGCCTTGATCAATTTGATGATCAATTAGATAGCTTCATAGAGAACAGGCATATTAAGTGGCATCTTGTTAAGAGGCCAGACAACTCAGACTATGGCAGCTAGATGGCACAGTGGATAGAGTTCCAGGTCTGGAGTCAGGAAGACTCATCTTCCTGAGTTCAAATTTGGCCTCAGACACTTACTAGCTGTGTGACCCTGGGCAAGTCACTTAACTCTCTTTGCCTCAGTTCCTCATCTGTAAAATGAACTGGAGAAGGAAATGGCAAACTACTCCAATATCTTTGCCAAGAAAATCCCAAATGGGGTCAGGAAGAGTCAGACATGGCTTAAATGACTGAACAACAACAACAGAAACTCTTGACTATGTTTGAGTGGTTAAGATGAGTCTTAAGATCAATTGGCTAATTGAGCTCCCTCTTAGTACCACCCAAGGAATGGGTTCCAGTAACTAATGTGGCCCCAAAGATTTTTGGGAAGATAGATTTTGTCAGAGAAGCCTCTCTTCTATGCTGAAGTGTAAAAGGTAGTTAGAAGTTCAGTTTTGGCTTCTTCCCCCCCCTTTTTTGTCTTTTTCTTCATGCCTTTCTCCTGGGTTTTCCCCTCATTTCTTTCTAAGAGTAGATAGGCATTGTGGAAGTTCACAAAAGGTAGCTAAGAGGGCAGTTCTTGGAATTTAAGTTTCTTGCCACCTTTTACCTTTCCATTTCTTTTTTTTAAAAATTTTAACATTTTTATTTAATGTTTTGAGTTCCAAATTCTATATCTCCCTTCCTCCTCCCCCCTCCTTCCCAAGATGGTAAGCAATCAGATATAGGTTATACATGTGCAAATATGTAAAACATTTGCATATTAGTCATTTTGTACAAGAAAACTCAAAAGAAGAAAAAGCAAGAAAAATTAGCATGCTCCAGTGTGTATTCAATCAATATCAGTTCTTTCTCTAAAGACAGATAGTATGCTTTATCATTAGCCCTTTGGGATTGTTTTGGATCATTGTGTTGCTCAGAATAGCTAAGTTGTTCACAATTCTTCATTGAACAATATTGCTGTTACTGTGTACAGTGTTCTCCTGGTTCTATTCCCTTCACTATGGATCAGTTCATGTAAATCTTTCCAGATTTTTCTGAAATCATCCTGCTTGTCATTTCTTGCAGGACAATAATATTCCATTACAATCATGTGCCATGTCTTGTTTAGTCATTCCCCAGCTGATGGGTATCCCTTTGAATTCTAATTCTTAGCCACCATGAAAAGAGCTGCTATAAATAGTTTTGTACAAATAGATCCTTTTTCCCTTTTTGAGGATGTCTTTGGGATATAGACTTTGCAGTAGTACTGCTGGATCAAAGAGTATGCATAGTTTTATAGCCCTTTGAACATAGTTCCAAATTGCTCTCCAGAATGGTTGTATCAGTTTGCAACTCCACCAACAGTGCATTAGTGTCCCAGTTTTCCCACATAACCTCCCACATCCAACATTTTCCTTTTTTGTCATATTAACCACTCTGATAGATGTGAGGTGGTGTCTGAGAATTGTTTTAATGCACATTTCTCTGATCAATAGTGATTTAGAGCATTTTTTCATGTGACTATAGGTAGTTTCGACTTCTTTGTCTGAAAACAGCCTGTTCATATCCTTTGACCATTTATCAACTGAAGAATGACTTGTATTTTTGTTTTTATAAATTTGACTCAGTTCTCTATAGATTTGAGAAATGAAGCCTTTATCAGAGATATTTATTGCAAAAATTTTCCCCATTTTCTGCTTTCCTTGTAATTTTGGCTCCATTGGTTTTGTTTGTACAAAAACTTTTAAATTTTATATAATCAAATTTATCTATTTTACATTTTGTAATGCTCTCTATGTCCTCTAAATTCTTCCCTTGTCCATAAATATGACAGATGAAGTATTCCAAGCTCTTTTAATTTGCTTATGGTATCACCCTTTATAGCTAAGTCATGTACCCATTTGGACCTTATCTTGGCATACAGTGTGAGATGTTGGTCTATACCTAGTTTCTGCCATAATGTTTTCCAGTTTTCCTAGCAGTTTTGGTCAAATAATGAGGTTTTCTTCCAAAAGCTTGGATCTTTGGTTTTATCATACACTAGATTGCTATGGTCATGCCCTATAATATAATTTCTACATAATCTGCTCCACTGACCCACCACTCTTTTTCTTAATCAATATCAGATTGTTCTGACAATTATCACTTTATAATACAGTTGGAGATCTGGTACAGCTAGACCACCTTTGTCATTTTTTTCATTGATTCCCTTGATATCCATGAACTTTTGTTCTTTCAGATGAATTTTGTTATCTTTTCTAGCTCTATAAAATAATTTTTGATAGTTTGATTGGTATGGCACTGAATAGATTAATTTAGGTAGAATTGCCATTTTTATTATATTGGCTTAGCTTACCCATGAGCAATTAATACTTTTCCAACTATTTAGATCTGACTTTATTCATATGAAAAGTGTTTTACAGCTGTGTTCATATAGTTCCTGGGTTTGCCTTGGTATACTCCCAAGTATTTTATATTGTTTACAGTTATTTTAAATGGAATTTCTATTTCTATCACTTGCTGCTGGACTTTGTTGGTAATATATAGAATTGTTGATGTTTTATTTGAGTTTATTTTGTATCCTGCAACTTTGCTAAAATTGTTAATAATTTCAAGTAGTTTTTTAGTTGGTTCTCTAGGATTTTCTAGGTATAGCATCATATCATCTCCAAAGAGTGATGGTTTTTTTTCCTCAATGCCTATCTTAATTTCTTTAATTTCTTTTTTCTTCTCTTATTGCTATAGCTATCATTTCTAGTACAATATTAAATAATAGAAGTAATAATGGTCATCTTTGCTTTAGATGGTATTGGGAAAGCTTCTAGCTTATCCTCATTATAGATAATGCTTGCTGATGGTTTTAGATAAATATTACTTATCATTTTAAGGTAACCTCTATTTATTCCTATGCTTTCTAGTATTTTTAATAGGAATGGGTGCTGTATTTTGTCAAAGACTTTTTCTGCATCTATTGAGATAATCTTGTGAGTTCTGTTGGTTATTGATATGGTCAATTGTGTTGATAGTTTTCCTAATATTGAACCAGCCCTGCATTCCTGGTGCAAATCCCACCTGGTCATAGTGTATGATCCTTGTAATATATTGTTGTAATCTCTTTGCTAATATTTTATTTAAAATTTTTGTATCAATATTCATTAGGGAAATTGGTCTAGAATTTTCTTTTTCTTTTTTGACTTTTCCTGGTTTGGATATTGGCATCATATTTGTGTCATAAAAGCAATTGGTAGGACTCCTTCTTCACCTATTTTTCCAAATAGTTTATATAGTATTGGGATTAATTGTTCTTTAAATGTTTGATAGAGTTCACTTATAGGGGGCAACTAGGTGGTGTAGAGGATAGAGCTCTGGCCTTGGAGTCAGGAGGACTTAAGTTCAAATTTGGCCTCAGACACTAGACACTTACTAGTTGTGTGACCCCAGGGAAGTCACTTAACCCCAATTGCCTCACCAAAAAGGCAAAAAAAAAAAAAAAAAAAAGAATTCACTTATGAATCCATCTGGTCCTGGGGATTTTTTTCTTAGGAAGTTCATTGATGACTTGTTCAATTTCTTTTTCTAAGATTGGGTTATTTAAGTATTTTATTTCTTCTTCTGTTAATCTGGGTAATTTATATTTTTGTAGATATTCATTTCACTTAGATTGTCAAATTTATTGGCATATAATTGGGCAAAAAAGCTCCTAACAATTGTCCTAATTTCCTCTTCATTGGTGATGAATTCACCCTTTTCATTTTTGATGCTAGTAATTTGACTTTCTTCTTTCCTTTTTAAAATCATATTAACCAATGGTTTATCTATTTTATTGTTTTTTTCCCCTATAAAACCAGCTTCTAGTTTTATTTATTAGTTCAAAGGTTTTCTTACTTTTACTTTTACTAATCTCTCTTTTGATTTCCAGGATTTCCAATTTGGCTTTTAATTGAGGATTTTAATTTTGTTCTTTTTCTAGTTTTTTTTTAGTTACATGCCCAATTCATTGATTTTCTTTTTTTCTATTTTATTGATGTAAACAATTAGAGACATAAAATTTCCCCCAAAAACTGCTTTGGCTGCATCCCATATGTTGTCTCATTGTTGTCATTTTCTTTAATAAAATTATCAATTGTTTCTATGATTTGTTCTCTGACCCATCTGTTTTTTTAGGATTATATTATTTAATTTCCAATTAATTTTTAATCTTTCCACTGTTCATTATTGAATGTAATTTTTATTGCATTATGATCTGAAAAGGATGCATTATAATTTCTGCTTTTCTGCATTTGGCTGTGAGGTTTTTATATCCTAATACAAGGTCAATTTTTGTGTAGGTGCCATATACTGCTGAGGAAAAGTTATGTTCTTTTCTATTCCCATTCAATCTTCTCCAGAGATTTATAATATCTAACTTTTCCAGAATTTTATTCACCACTTTAACTTCTTTCTTGTTTATTTTTTGCTTAGATTTATCTAGTTCTGAGAGGAGAAAGTTGAGGTCTCCCACTAGTATAGCTTTATTATCTATTTCTTCCTGTAACTCACTCAACTTCTTCAAAAATTTAGATGCTATATCTTTTGGTGCATATATGTTTAGTATTGAAATGACTTTGTTATCTATGGTACCTTTCAACAAGATATAATTTCCTTGTTTATCTCTTTTAATTAGATCTATTTTTGCTTTTGCTTTGTCTGAGATCATGATTACTACCCCTACTTTCTTTGCTTCAGCTGAAGCATGATAGATTTTGCTCCAGGCCTTTACCTTTACCCTGTGTGTATCTCTGCTTCAAATGTATTTCTTGTAAACAACATAATGGAGGATTCTGGTTTTTAATCCATTCTGCCACTTCTGTTTTATGGGTGAATTCATCCCATTCACATTTATAGCTAGGATAACTAACTGTGTATTTCCCTCCATGATATTTTTCACTTATTATCCCTCTCTCTCTCTTATCCCTCCTACCTTTTCCCTCCTCACAAATGTTTTACTTCTAATTACCACCTTCCCCAATATACCCTCCCTTTTATCAGTTCCCCCTCCCCCTTCTATTGTCCTTGTCCCTTTTTACTTTCTTATACAATAAGATCAATTTCTGTATCCAACTGAGTGTGTATGTTATTCCCTCTTTGAGTCAATTTTAATGAGAGTCAGGTTTCAGCTTTGCTTGCCAACCCCACCCCCCCATCTTCTCTTCCATTATAATAACTTTTCCATGCCTTTTTTCTGTGAAATAATTTACTCCATCCAACCTCCCCTTTCCTTCTTCCAGTGCAATTTTTTCTCACTACTTTATTTTTTATTTATTTATTTTTTTTAGTATCATCCCATCAAAGTCACCTTATATCCAACCCCCTGTCTACATATACTCCTTATTCCTTTCATAGTAACATCTTACCATATAGAAATATTAAAAAAAAACATTAATCTTATTGAATTTCTGATGTTTTCTCTCTCTCTTATTACCTTTTTATGGGTTTCCCTTTTGGAGGTCAAATTGTTTATTGAGCTCTGGTCTTTTAACTAGAAATGCTTGAAAGTCCTCTATTTTGGTAAATGTCTATTTTTTCCCTTAAAAGATTATATTCAGTTTTGCTGGGTAGGTGATTCTTGGTTGTAACCCTAACTCTTTTGCCTTTTGGTATATCATATTCCAAGCCCTCTGGTTCTTGAATGTGGAAGCTGCCAAATACTGTGTAATCCTGACTGTAGTTCCACAATATTTGGATTGTTTCTTTTTGGCTGCTTTCAATACTTTCTCCTTGATCTGTGAGCTCTGGAATTTGGCTATGACTTTCTTGGAAGTTTTCATTTTGGGATCTCTTTTAGGCAGTGATCAGTGGATTCTTTCCCTTTTTATCTTACCTTCTGTTTCCAATATATCAGGACAGTTTTCTTTGATAATTTCTTGAAAGATGTCCACTCTTTTTTTTTTCTTTTTAATCTTGACTTTCAGGTAGTCCAATGATTCTTATATTATCTCTCCAGATCTATTTCTAGGTCAGTTGTTTTCCAATGAGAAATTTCACATTTTCTTCTTTTTCTTCTTCTATTTTTACTTTTTTGATTTTATCAATGATGTCTCTTGATGTCTCATAGTGTCACTAGTTTTCACTTGTTCAATTCTAATTTTTATAGAATTGTTTTCTTCAGTGAGCTTTTGTACTTCCTTTTCCATTTGACCAATTCTATTTTTTTAGGGAGTTATTTTCCTTGGTAAATTTTTGTAGATCTTTTCCTATGCTATTGACTTGGTTTTTTTTTTTTTTAATGATTCTCTTGCATTACCCTCATTTCTTTTCCCAATTTTTCTTTTACTTCTCTAATTTGCTTTTTAAAATCCTTTTTTAAGGTCTTTCAGGAGTTATTTTTCAGTCTGAGGCCAAATTATTATTATTTTTATTTTTTAGGCTTCACATGTAGACATTTTGACATAAGTTTATGCCATGATCCTCCCTTTCACCATAGTAATTCTCTGTAGTCCAGTTCTTTTCTTTTTCTTTTCTTTTTTTTTTTTTGATCTTTTTTTCCTACCTTTTTTTTTTTTTGGTGACTTGATGTTTTTATGTGAGAGTTGGGCTCTGGTCCTGTACTGTCCCAAGCTTTTTGTGCTGGGGCTCTGGGTCTTACTGGTGGGCTTCAGGGCTTAGCTGCTTGATTTCTCTGGAGGACAGGCTTCCTTTCTGGCTTATACAGGGGTGGGGGGTGGGGCCTTCCTATTGGCCTCTCCTGTATATGGGGTTTAGCTGCTGGTCTGCCCCAGGGGTGGGGCCCTGCTGCTGGGTTGCTATGGAAACAGGGTCTCTTTGTTGGTAGGCCCCAGGGGCAGAGTCTTGCTGTTGGCCAGCCCCAGGGCAGGGCTTCCCAATGGTCAAGGCCTAGCTGGTGGTTCATGCTGGGGGTGGGGTTGCTGGGGTAGGGCCTTGCTGAGCTGCGTGGACTGCTCACTTACCTAGGGCTCTTCTGGTTTGCAGGAGGGTGGGACCTTGCTGGTGGATTGTCCCAGGTTTGCAGCCTTGCTACAAGCCCCTGGCTGTGAGGCTGCTGCTGCTTTTGGACCTCCTTCCCCTCCCACCCCAGTGAGACAGACCTTTCCTGCTGGGCTGGTAAGCTGCTTCCCTGCTCCTAGATCAATTCTGACATGGTTTTCTAGTTGTTTGGAGGGGAATTTGGGAGGCCTGCAGAAGTTCCTTCCTCACTTCACCTATCTTGGCACTGGAAGTCCCCTTCTCTGTTTCTTAATGAGCACAGATCAGAGAAATGAGAGCGGAGTTTCCTAGTCCGAGAGATGGAAGCAGCATCTGAGTAATGGTGGAGAATCAAGAGATCTTGCAAAAATATGTGCAGATGTAAAAATGTGCTTGTCCCTATCTTCTTACTTAATTGAGCATTCATGGACAATGTTTGTGAACCCCAGCCTCCTAGTTAGAGGAATAGGGGAAGTTCCTAGGTAGTATGGTATTGTAATCTAGCCTTCTTGTAAAGAAGGGAGATTTATTAAGCTGTAGCAGCATTTGCCTTGAAACAAAGCCCAGCTAGGAGATTTTGAGCATTAGACCTTTCAGAGTAGGATTCTTCATCTCTTTTGTGTCATGGACCCCTCTCTCAGTCTGGTAAAGTCTACGAACCTTTTCTCAGATAAATGATTTTAAATGCATAAAATGAAACACATAGAATTATAAAGAAAGTCAATCATATTGAAATATAGTTATCAATTTAAAAAAATTGATAGACCCCAGGTTAAGAACCTTGTAGAAAGAAAAGGGAATATCCTGAACATCTCTCTCTCTTTTTTTATTTTAAAAAGTAATTGATTTATTTTTAGTTTTCAACATTCACTCGCATAAGATTTTGAATTCTAAATTCTCTTCCCCCTCCCCAAGATGGTGTAAAATCTGATATAGACTCTACATATACATTTATACTAAACATATTTTTCAGATTAGTCATGTTGTAAAGAAGAATTAGAACCAATGGGAGGAACCATGAGAAAGAAGAAACAAAACAAAGCAAAAAAAAAAAGAGAGAGAGAGAGAGCAAATAGTATGCTTCAATCTGCATTCAGACTCCATGGTTCTTTCTCTGGATGTGGATAGCATTTTCCATCATGAGTCTTTTGGAGTTGTCTTAGATTCCTACATTACTGAAAAGAGCCGAGTCTATCAAAGTTAGTCATTGCACGCAATGCTGCTGTTACTGTGTACAAACAACATCTCTCTTTAGGAAAAGAAGAGGTCCACCAACCTGGTCCCCAAAGCTGCAAGAGCACCAAAGGGACTAAAGCCATGATGTAATTGGGTGAGAGGATGAGATTAGGACTCTGCCAGTCCCCTAAATTACTACAAGTTATTTAGACAGTACAGTCTCAAAGGGGAGAGTTGCTTATCTATCATCCCCAAATTATATTTGCTTTTATTAGGGGAATGGGGGACATATCCTAAAACCACAGAGTATTACTAGATGCCTGGGAGAGTGAAGCTGACCTGTTGCTCCACTGGTGACTGCATATTCAATCCACTTCTAAGAAGAGCTTATTTGCTACTGTAAGTGATAAATTTTTTTCCCTGTATCAGTTTTCCCATGTTTTCTGTATGGTAAAATAAAGATTGCCATCTACCCAATATGCTTTTATTATTTTATTATTACCAATAAGTTATTTATTATATAAAATTATGTAAGTTTATTATATATTTGTATTATATATTTGTATGGAGAACCCTGGTTTTTACATTTGTAGAAACCTATGCAACAATTCATTGATGACCCTGGGGGCTGGGGCATATCATCCTCTCTTCTTAAAGGTCCATTCTAAGCTATGAACCCATACAAATGGACTAAGTTAAAGCCTGGGGGAGCCTGACCTCCAAAGAAAGGGGTCAGGCTCTTTTGCCTCATCATCTCTGGCTCTTTATGTTTTTCCCCACCTCCTGGAAAATTACTTATAGCTTAGGTTTTAATCATATCTAGGGTAATTCCCCAAAGAGAGGAATATAAAAGTACTCTGTGTGCAATGTATAGGACATTATTTATTTCCACTATAAAAATGCATAATACACATAAGACCCGTAAGCATAAATGAATAGAAAAACTTAAACAAGCACCAAATAACTTATAACTATTATCCTCTCCCAGAAGCTTGATATTTAAATCATCAATACATTACACAATTCCTAGGATTACAGAATAGGCATTTTACATTTCACCTCAGTTCTGTATTGTCCAGACAATTCCCTCTAGCTTCATGTTTTCTGGTAAGCCAGAACAGGACTTGAACTCCTCCCTTTGTTGATGGCCAACTTATCTGAAACACATATTCCTCCAGTCAGGGGGCCAAAGATTTCTAGACCTCTTGAACTTGCCAAATTACTTCCAAGGCTGAATACATCCATCTCAGGATTGCTGTTTGGTCACATGCATTTAGGCAAAGAAATACAAAGCGAATGAGGCAACCAAAAGTCTAAACTCAAGCTTGCCAATCCAAAGCTCAACTCTTTGTCACATGGGAGCAGTTGTCATGCTGCTAGTATGGGAAAGGGCCCTTGCCTACTAATCATGGTAAGTTCCAGAGTTACATGCTGTTACATAAAGAGGAAGAGAGAGACTTATTGACCCTGTCTCTCATTTCCAGGATGAAGGCCAGACCTGACTTAGATCAGTGTGGTAGTTTAAGGTTTGAGATTAGATCAAAATGAAACATAGACCATTTGATGGTAATGAAAAGGAGATTTACTTAGCCATAGAAAGGGAAGAATGTTCAGAACATGGAAAAGATATTCAGAAAAGTTATAACACATAAACAAAGCTATAACATAGCTTCCTTGCCTATATATTTCTTACAATGGTTCATTGGTCAGAAGCCTTAGGGAGGAGCTGCTGACTTGCATGCCCTGGATTTTTTTGTCCCCAAGTCATCAGGAAGCTAGATCAATGGCCCAGGTTTGAGTCCCCAGAGCCAATTAAGTTGCTGGGATGGTTTCAAAACCTTTAAAGGAAAAATTAGCCTCCCTTTATTGGTAGGATCTTAGCCTTTTTTGGCAAACTTTCTACCATTCAAATAGCTGCTACTAGACAACACTGAATTCAGGGAAATGGGAAGCCTGGAGTAATCAATAATGGAGGAGGAAAAGAAAAACAAAAACATAAAAAGATAACAACTTGCCCCTCGCCCCCTTCAAAAAATCAAAAACCAAAATGAAACAAGCCATATAATTAGTAGTCCCCTGAAGAGTGAAAGAATATAGAGGGAAAGAAGACCAGAAATCGCAGGGTTAATCTTCCCCTTTCAGAATGATTGATTTCCAGATATTAATGATATGGTCCACATGGTTGGCAATATCATATCTTTGCAGTCTGTAGTGGGTCCATGACAGAAAACAATGATAATGAGTAGGAATAGCATTAGGAACATCAGAGATAGAACAGAGATGATGATACTTCCTGCACGGTCTCTGATCCTCATCATTGATCTGGTCATCTGTAGTAAGATAGCTAAGAGATCATTACCTTCTTACATGCCAACTGTTCCAATGCCAAGGTCAATAATTGGGAGCCTAGATGGTAGAGGTAATGAAGAAGTGTATTCAAAGCATAGAGAACAGCTTATGCAGGGGCTTGGAGAAAGAAGAAAGATGTTATATATAAGGAAAAGAAACTTCTTACTGGCTTGGCTGGATCATACAGGGCATGAAAGGGAATAATGTGCAATAAGCCTGGAAAAGAAGATTGGAGTCTGATTGTAAAGGAATTTTGTGGTAGGAGCATCATCTTCTAGGGCTATTAATATATAGGCTGGGCTAATTTTTCCCTAGAAGGCAGAGAAGTCATCCCCAAGCATTAATTCATTCATGTGACTAGGGCTCCAACTACTAACTCAGGTTTCTGGTTGATTATGGCATAAAAATTTCAGACCAGGAGGAATCATAGCCCCTTAAAATTGATTGATGTCCCACTATTATTTGAGTCAAAACACCCTTATGATCAGACTTCTTAATGTATGGAGATGAAATGGCTATGTCTATCCATAAACAGTGCTATATCTTTGTTGAATATCCTTTCCACACTACTGTTGAGCAAATTTCCTTGTTAAATGTTTTTAAAAATCATTTCATCAGCAGCACTTTACTGAATATAATTCTTATTGAATTGTCAGTTCATAAAACATGTATTTAGTTTTTCTACATTTGCTTGTGATGCTTTTATGCCCTAAAACATGGTCATTTTTTTTGAAGGTGCAATGCACAGGTGAGATATGTATGTTCCTTTCTATTCCCATTCAATATTCTCTAGAAATCTATCATATCTACATTTTAAAAAATCCTATTTAGATCTTTTACCTCTTTTTTTTTGCTTAGACTTATCTAGGTTGAGAAGGATAAATTGAGGTCTCCCACTATTATGGTTTTTCTACCAATTTATCCTTGTAACTCATTTAGCTTTTCCTTTAAAGATTTTGACGCTAATGTCATTTGGTACCTACATTTTTAGTATTGCTATTAATTAATTTTCTGTGTTACCTTTTCACAAATGTAGGTTTATCTCCTTTAATTATTTCCATTTTTGCTGTTGCTTTGTCTGAAATCATAACTATTTTTCCCTGCTTATTTTGCTTCAGCTAAAACATAATAAGGTTTGTTCTAGTCTAGCCCCTTATTTTGACTTTGTGTACATCTTTGTGCTTCAAATGTGTTTCCCGTAACCAGTATTTTTCTAGATTCTGCTGTCTAAATCCATTCTACTATCCTTTTCCATTTTACAGATGAGTTCATCTCATTCATGTTTATAGTTATGATTGTTAATTGGATGTTTCCCTCCTTCCTGTTCTCTTATATTTTCCCTCCTCTTTGTTTCCTTCCTCCCTTTAAGAGTTTGTTTTGCTTAGGACTAATCCTTCCCTTAATCTACATTCCATTTTATTACACCTTTCCCTTCTCCCCTTTCCCTCCTGTTTCCCAATTGAATGAAATATATTTCTATACTGAACTGTGTGCATGTGTATATTTTTACCTTTTTTGACCACTTCAGATGAGGGTGATGTTCATTCACTCTTACCCCTTCTTCCTTGTTTGTGTAGGCTTCTACTGGTACACCCCAATTATATGAGATAGTATCCCCTATCCTTCTTCTTCCTTACCTCCCTATCTATTTTACTTGCCCTCCCTTTCCAATCTTCTTTTAAGACAATCAAATATCTTGGTATATATGAAGTCTTTATTTCTTTGGCCCCCTTGGGGTATGTACATAATAGTGGGATGGCTGAGTGAAAGGGTGCATATGTCATTTACAGGGTGCTTCTATCATGCGTACATGTAAAGTTATTAAAGTTTAAAGCTGCACAAGGACTTTAGAGCCACCCTATATATTGTCTTCCTAGTTCTGCTTGCTGTTGTTGTTCAATCATTTTCAGTCATGTTCAACTCTTTCTGACCTCATTTAGGGTTTTCTTGGTAGAGATACTAAAGGGGTTTGCTATTTCCTTCTCTAGCTAATTTTACAGATGAGAAAACTGAGGCAAACAGGGTTAAGTGACTTGTCCAAGGTCACATAACTAGTAGGGTCTGAGTCCAAATTAGAACTCAGGAAAAGGAATCTTTCTGCCGGTACTCTATTCACTGTACCACCTAGCTGCCCTCTCATTTTGTATCAATTAATATTAATCTTCCCACATTTCTTTGAATTCATCATAGTCATCATTTTATACTGCACATCAGTGTTCCATTATGTTCATATGACACTATTCAACTGTTACCCAATCCTTGGGCACCTACCACATTTCTAGTTCTTTGCTACCCTAGAAAAGAGATGTATGAATATTTGGACATATATGAAATGTTTCTTTCTGCTTTTGACCTCCTTGGGGTATGCGCCTAATAGTGGGATGATTGAGTGAAAGAATATAGCAGTTTAATCACTTTTCTCAGATGATTCCAAATTATTTTGTGAAACCAACATTCAGTTCTAATACTGCATATTAGTGTGCCTGTCTTCCCACAACCCCTATGACCCTTTCCATATTTTATCATCTTTGCCACTTGGGTGGGGTGAGATGATGCTTCAGAATTTTAAAATTTGTATTTCTCTTATTATCAGTTATTAGTGAATTTTTCATATGGTCATTTGCAGTTCTTTGAAGACCTTTTTGTATTCTTTGACCACTACTTCACTGAGGAATGTCTCTTGGTCTTATAGCCTTGTGTTAATTCTTTATATTATTTTCTATCAGAATTTTATTAGTGATATTTGATGAAAAATATTTTTATTTGACACATTCTCTTATTCTAGTTACATTAATTTTGTTCATGGAAAAGCTTTTTATCTTATGTATTTAATATTGTCCATACTATCTTTTGTAGTTATCTTATTTGGTTAAGAATTCTCCACCTAGAAATAGATATAAGAGGTACCTTCTTTTATTCCCCCACAATATTTTTAAAATGAAAGGTAATTATCAATTTGAAACTTATTGTGATATGACAAACTCCAGATCTTTTTCATACAAACTCATCTGGCCATCCCTTACCTACCTTTTACTTGTGAAGCTGAGTTTTTGAAACAAAGTATAAGACTTTTCATTTATTTTTTGAATTTAATTTTATTTGATTTGGCCCACTGTTCTAGTCTGTCAAGATCTTTTGGAATCATGATTCTGTTATCTTGTATATTTTATATCTTTTCCAGTTTTGTGTCATCTGCTAATTTGATATGGAGGCCACCTATGCTGTTATGTAAGTCACTAATAAGAAATGTTAAACAGCACAGGGCCAAGCATTCAACTACAGACATCCTTTCAAGATGATGTCTAATCATTAATGTTGATTACTTGTTAGGCCTAGTCATTCAACTATGTCCAAATCCACCTCACTATCCTATCATCTAGTCCATCTCTCTCCATTTGCTTTTTTTTCTAACAAAAAAAAGATTTTTTCTAACAAAACTAGCATGAGAGATGTCGTCAAATACTTTGCTAGAATCTAGGCTAATTACATTTACATTATTTCCCTGATCTATCATGATAGAACTTCCATCAAAAAGTGAAATAATGTTAGTGTGACATTTTTTTTTTTGGTAACGCCATACAATTTTTTTTTTTGTGATCATTGCATCCTTTTCTAAATGTTCACTAGCCATTCCTTTGATAATACATTCTAGAGTGGTGCCAGCAATGAAAGTAAAGTTCCTTGACCTATAGTTTGTAAGACATCTTTGTCTTCTCTTTTTTGAACATCAGAACAGTCTTTTTTTTAAAGTCCAATTCCAAAATACCTTTTGTGTTCTCCATAGTCTTTCAGAGACCCTTGGTAGTGGCTCAATAATTGTATCTTTCAGTTCTTTTGGTATCTGAAGATATAATGAAGCTGAGGCATTTGTGCTATTTATTTTGCTATGTCCAGAAATCATTTCTTACCTTGTGTTACCAACTTTTCTTTCACCTCTTCCAACTCCAGTACCTCATTCTTAGTTCTTTTCACTTTCTTTTTTCTTCTTCAGGCTCTTCTGATTGTCTTTCCCCTTTCAGCCCTAGTTATGATTCTCCTATTCAGCTTTAGTGCTTCTCTACCTTCAATGCGTCTTCAAGTTTTCCTAAATTTGTTCTCCCCTTATTCTTGCAAAGCCCGTTAGATCATTTTCAAAATTCATTCTCCTATTTCAACTTAAACTCTTTTCTTTTTCTTGCTTCTTCTCCCATACAGTCTTTTTCTTTTTAATCAATCCAACATATTGATCTTGGGAACACACAATTAATTGGACAAATTTCCTCAGGTTTCAAATAAAGACCACTTGTTGACTTGTTTCTAATAATTGTTGGCAAACAACAATATACTGCCTGTCCAAAGATAAGCCATACCCCGATATGATCGATTTTCATTTTTGGGAAACACACACATACACATATACACACACTGAAATGACATCTAAGGTTTTATACAAGCCCAATTTTAGGGAGAGTCAAGGAGAAGTGCAGACCAATCCTACAATGATTTCCTAATTTACTCTACATAGGTACTCTCTCCACAGATGCATATTGCACACCCTCTACACCTTAGTAGTTGGTTTAATGAGTTGCTATGGTCTATCTCTCTCCTTCTCCTTCTCCCTCTCTTCCCTCTCCATTCATCATCCTGGCACTGAACCTCTAAAAATTTGGAATTTAGTTAGGCTGGTGCTCCAAAACCAGAACCTGTCCAAGTTTTCACTCTTCAGTAAGCCTTCAAGAACTTGGGTCTATCCACAATACAATGAGATATTGAAATAGGATTTTAGTGAAGGATTAAGGCCATTGCAAAGAAATACATGTATATTTCCTCTCCATAGTTATTTGCAATTAGCTTTTGGGAGATTGTAATTATAGGCTAGTTGTGCTCTTTCTAGGTGCTAAAATTGATTTCCTGAATAATTTATTTTGCAGTAGATAAAAACCACTAATTGTACACCTAAACAAAATTGACTGTGAACAATTCAAGTAACTTTTATTTTACCTTGGATAATAATTTATTGATGCAAATAAAACTCTTTAATTAAATCTGGTACAGCCAGGCCTGGGGAGGCCCTACATACAACATGCATCCCACCACCTAGCTTTAGTGATTATTTTTAATTTTAGGACAATGCCTTTCTATTCTTAGACAAAATTGTATATTTATTAAGGACTGCAGAGCTTGTGAATTGCTTCAGTTCAGTAGTTCCTTGAATCCCTGGTGGATTTAGGATGAATTTTCTCTGAAGAGGTGCTATTAATTTATAAATTCTATTTAAATAGAACCAAGATTGAAACCCAATGTTTCTGTTCTGGAAAGTGATCTCCTAATTCAAGAACTTTTAAAGCTGCCCCTCAGAAAGGGAAGAAATGGAGGGAAAGTGAGATGGACATACCTTCATTCATCCTAATCAATGTCTTAGGAATGTGATCAAAGGGAAACTATTTACATAAAGGGGAAAATGGTTGTAGCGTGGTTCAGTAGATTTACTCAGGAAGAGGAAAACAAGTTTAATGAACAGCTAACTGACTGTAGCTAAGACTTGTTGCTTGGCTTCCCATCAGCCCTTAGTTCCCGTTAATCAGGGGGCTGAGCTGCATAAAAACTATTAGCAGCCTAAAAGTAGAAAAAAGGAGCTACGTGGAAATTCTCTTTTTCCAATAAGCATAGGATAAGTAAGAACAGGCTTACCTTGCAGCAGGAAGGATTTAAGGCAAATTTTCTGAATGTCGGGCTTGAGAAGTGCTACAATGAGTTTTCAGGGAAACATGATGATTTCCTCTGCTGAAGAATTGTAATAAAATAGTAGATTGCTCTTTGTTGGGTTGTTCAAGATTAGGTCTTCCTCAAGGAAGGGTATGGTTTACACTCCACCCTGACCTCTGGTTCTAAAGTTAAGCCCTATGGAATCACCCAGGCTCAACAATGTATCTCTAGGGATTATTCTTTGAAAGAAAATATTATAATGGCAGACATGTTCATACTGTCATGCATTTTTAGAGTCTGAAGAGACCTTACAAATCAAGTGCAATTCCACTTCACAGATGAGAAAACTGAGAGTCAGAGAGACTAGGTGATACCCCCTCCCCTGCTAATAAATGACAGAGATAAGATTTGAACCAAGTCCTCTGATTTCAGATCCAACAGATTTCCAATGAACTATAGTTTTCCTTTCCACATCACTGAGTTTAAGGATGTGGCACCCCCGAGATCTGGTAAAAAAATTTTGGCTCTCAATTCTAGAGAAGAAGTCTGAATTATTTTAGTATTAAAAGATAAAATATGTGGTTATGATATAATAGTACACATAAATTTTATGCATTTCTGAGTTTCTAAACTTTTTCTGTGTCATTACTGGTCTTCATGCGTCATCTGCAGCTTCTGCAAAATTCCCCCCAAATTCCCATTTAATGTCTTATGCCAATCTGCAATTTATCAAAACCCATGATGGGGAAAGTTGTGATGTGGAAGGGGCAACTCTACTTTACATTGATTCTGTCAGCTTTATAACATAAACAGGGTCTTTTACTTATAAATAAAATTTGCTTACATTTTAAAAGCTTTTATTCAGTATATACTAGATGACAGGCACTGTGGTAGGTACTGGGAACACAAAGTAAAAAAATGACAGGATTTAGAGTGAGAAGCAGTCTTAAAATTGATCTAGTCTTCTTCTCTCATTTAATATTTTTAATCTCCAAGTGGTATTGGTAGCTATCATTTGGACATTCTTTCAAAGGATGGATCAGAAGCAGGATAGCATCATGGCCACCCTGGCCAACTGTACATTCCCCACTGGATCTCAGAGTAATCATCTATCTTGCTACTTTACATTTCTCTATGTAACACTATTAAGCCATTTTCGAGGGGTGAGTGGATTTGTGAATTTACCTAATCAAAAACAAGTTCTCTAGCCCCTACTCCCTGATGAACTCTGCCTCTTTCTTTGGCCTTTCTACCTTTTGATGAAACTGAGTCACACGTCCTTGGCATAAAAGAATCAGTTATCTGAAAAAGCAGACCAGCATGTTCAGATACTCCATACAGTTGCTTTTATTCAACATAGAATGGAGAAGCAAACAAAGAGGATATAATAACAATAAAAATAATAATACCATTTGATTAGCTCCCCAGAAAATGCTGTTAAGCCCAGAAGTTCTAAGAAATGCACAGTTGGAGTTTACTTACCTATTGCTGCTTCTGAGTGTGTGGGCCAAGGAGTATCTATTTTGTCCTGAAATCATACTCCCTGCAGGACTGGTCCTCAGATGAGGAGGCAGAAAATCTGCCTATGAAGACCTTATTACCAGGGGAGGGGGTGTCACCTGGACCTAGGAGTCAAGGTCACAGCGTGGGTCTGGGGGGGATTGTGCATACCTGGGAGTGGGAAGACTGGGGATTGTAAAGAAGGTAGAAGTTCTGTCGGTCAATACAGGTCTTGGTCTTAGCTGTCCTGACGCTGATATGCAGGGAAAGAGATGGGAATAAATATTTATATAGCACCTACTATGTGCCAGGTATTGTGCCTAATGTTTTTTGCAAATATCCCATTTGATCTTCACAACAGCCCTGTGAGGTAGATACTATATTTTCCCTATTTTACAGGTGAGGAAACTGAGGCAAAAAGAGTTAAGTAGCTTCCCTGGGATCACACAGCAGGTAAGTGTCTGAGACTGGATTTAAATTCAGGTCTTCCTGATTCCAGGTCTAATACTCTAACCACTATGGCATCAGCTGCCCCTGGCAAGGACCTCTGATATCTTCTGAATGCAACTAATCTATTAAAGAGCAGGGAAAGTGGACTCATCAGCTCTGGCAAGGAGACGCCTGCTGCCATCATTGATGTTCCTAAGTGTATCACTTCTCTTCTGCAGCTGCATCACTTCCAGTCACTGTTCCCCAGCCAAGCCTTTGCTGTTCTCAGCAGGATAGAAGGTGGGCAGATAAAGTGAGAGGGGTGCCACTTAGAGATAGGGAAAGGGAGGCTCAGAGATGATAGCCAAGCCAGGGTTTTACTCAGTTCCCTCTGACTTCAAATCCAGTGAGTACTTTTTCCATCACTGTTACTACACCTAATGCACAAAGGGGTTATGGTCGTCCTGTGGCTTTGGCTGTCGCCTTTCAAGCTCAGGTTTGCATGGCTAACACTCCAGGGGCTATTCTTTTCTCCTAAGTACTTGGCCTGGAATTAGGGAAGCTGCCCCAGGGGAATGGTGGCTTGGTTATGGACTCATGGTCCACAGGCATGGATAAAATGTCTTCTCCCCATGACCCAGTATACACCTGAGCAAAACCCAAGGGGCAGATAGGTTTCTTTGTGTATTTTTACAGCTTTCCCTCTAAAGTCCTCTCCATGTCATAAAAATCTGCAGAGGTTGTTTTTTGTTTTTTCATTCTGTAGCCAAGGCTGTAACATGGACTTGACACTTACTGTACTGCAGAGAATTTCATTCGTGCCTACTCCTAAATCTCCACAATTTGAGAACAGGGTAGACCCAGGCCCAGAGTGTGTTAAATGCTCATTTTATGGATATCCAAGGAGTACAGACTAGCCAGGAAGGAAAGAAAGCCGTTACCTCTGTTAATGGATGTTATAGGAAGTTTCTACTAAATATTGCATAAAATAAACTTAAAACAATTCTCCGTGCTGAGTTTATGATTCAGTCTATGGCTCCCACAAGAGAATAAATGACAATGGGGAAAGAAATATTTACCAAGCCAAAAGTAGGAGTCATTTATTTAGTCATTAACTGTGGAACTGGTAACGGTAACGGCAATGTTATTATGCCAAGGAATTTCATTTCTTAAAATATATAAATATCACACACATAATTTGAAGGTTTCATTTTTAACTTTTTATTTGAAAGCCAAGGATTATTTAAATGATCCTCATAGTCTGTGGTTCCAGTTAGACAAGCCTTAGAAAACTAGTTTGAGAGCATCTCTGGCTTAGAAATAATAGGGGCTGGGAAGTCCAAGGAATCTCAGAGTGAGAAGGAGCCTCAGAAACTTTAGAATCATAGATTTAAAGCTAGAAGAGATTTTAGAGACAACAGAGCCCAAGTCTCTAACTTTACAGATGAGGAAACTGAGAGATCAAGTGACTTTTATAGGGACAAACAACTAGTAAACTGAGTCTGAGGAAGGATTTGAACTAAAGTCTTCCTGAATCCAAGACCATTCCATAGGTTCCCAAAATGGACAATACCAACCCGTGTGAGGTGCTGGAATAATCCAAGGGAGGGTGGTAGTAGCCTTGGGTACAATTGGGGGGTGTTGTATAAAAATAAGAGGATGATGGAAGCATAAGTAAAGAAGAGAAGATAAGAAAATTTTGAAAAACCGTTTGCACATGTTTCATCTGTTGTGTAATAAAGTTGTAATGATTAAATTATTTTCCAAATAAACCCACAAAATGCAAATTATAACTGATCAGTGGCCAAGTGTGCTAACAGGTTTTAACAAGCAAGTGTTGGCAGTTGAGTGTATCATGCATTGTTGGGAAGTCCAACATGCATTGACAGGAATAGGTGCATGTAATGACTTGTTTACGATATTATATGGTTACATGATGCAATATTACATCATTAAAATTTCAATGCAGCAAACCCCCCACAAATTTACAATAAATTATTAAATTTAAGATGTGTCATTTCAAAAAATAATTTTTTTGAAATGACACAAATTATACATATATACACATATATGTATATATATACATACACACACATATTATACATATATATATATATATATATACACATATATATCTTTGGAAACCTTAAAGTGATTTATGAATGTAAACTCTTATTATTATTTCAGAAATTTTTATATCAAGTTGAACTTCCACTTGTTTCTAGTTCTTGAGGGTGAAATAGTGTGAATCAAACTCCTCTTCCATATGGTAACCCTTCAGATATTTGAAGACAGCTATCATGTCCCCCAAATCTTTTCTTCCCTAGGCTAAAACACAACCAGCTTCTTCAAACGATTCCTGGATGCCATGTACTGTCTTATATTCTTCTCATGAATCTTATCTCTTTTTCTGTAAATAAATTGTTAGACCTTTCAGGGCACAGGTTGGTGTGTGTGTGTGTGTGTGTGTATGTGTGTGTATGTGTGTGTGTGCGTGTGCATGCGTGCATGCATCCAGTAGCACCTAGCATGATGTGGAACGTATTGTAGGTAATCAATAAATGTTTGCTAAATTGATTTTAAAATCTAAATTATCTCCTTGACCATCCCCTACCAAAACCCAACTGTGACACATCAGTTCTTACATGGTATGAAAGTCACTGCCATCAGAAACTGTTCCTAGAGAGAGCAATATTGCTTTCAAATTTTGGATATCCTTCAGTTTTGGTGGTGGTGGTGGGGTAGTGCTTCAGGTGCCTTAAGGTGCATCAGTATCAAAAGTGGGGGGGCAGCTAGGTGGTGCAGTGGATAGAGCACCAGCCCTGAAGTTAGGAGGACCTGAGTTCAAATTCAGCCTCAGACCAAACATTTGACACTTACTAGCTGTGTGACCCTGGGCAAGTCACTTAACCCCAATGGCCTTAAAAAAAAAAAGAAGTACCAAAAGTGAACACTAAACCAAGTTTATCCCAATCCTACCCTATCCTAAGGGTGATTTTCCTAAGGGTGCCCTCAATTTGAAATCTGGGAACCACAAAGCTCTGTGATATTTGGGCTCTGGATCTAGTTGATCATGCAGCAGTCTCACTGTGTAAAACAATAAGGTGATAATCAGTGATCAAACTTCACTGGCTCACTCAGATACTGATTAAAAGACAAGAATACAAAGGTGAAAAGAGGACAGAAAGAGTCTGCAGGAAATAGGAAGGCCTGAGACAAAACATCTGAGAGGTGATGCTATTACCATCTCCATTCTCTCCCATCTATGATAGGCTGATTGCCACTATGAAAGTTCCCATTCATGTGGAGTGTTTTATACACTTACGTGCTATTTAGTAAGTCCCTACTATGTGCACTGCACCATTCACAGTGCCTTGGAGGATACCAAGTGAACAAGTATAACACATCGTTCTTGCCCTCAAGGAACTTGGTCAAACCCAGAAGATTTGAGCCACATGTATAAAGCCAAGTGATCCCAGAGACGGCATGAGGAGGTATTTGAAAAATAACAAATAATAACCCTTACTGCCTTTTGAATTCTAGTCCTATATCTTCAGCTGCCTATTGGACATGTCCACTTGAATATCCTGCATCTCAGAATTAGCTTGTTTGATATTTAATTCACATTTTTATGGAAACCCATCCATCCTTCAAACTACCTCATTTTTGTTAAGGGTCCTGCCATCTTTATAGCCACCTGGGTTTGTAATACATCAGCCATCCTTGATTCTTCTTGCCTCCCTCATTGCCTCTTCCCCATCCACTCACCTCCCAAATCTTGTCAATTCTATCTTCATAACACCTCTTGTATTGCTCCGCTGTCTTCATTTACATGGCTAATTTCAAGTCCTCATCATCTCTTACCTGGACTGTTGAAATAGCTTCCTAATTGGTCTCCTTGCTTCCAATCTTCCCTTTCTCTGACCCATCTTCCACAGAGCTGCCAAGGTGATATTCCTAAATGCAAATCTGAAGATACAGATCCCTACTTAAAAATCTTCAATAATAATTGGGAGCCTCTTGTCCCTTGGATAAAACAGAAAAATCTCAGGTACCACTCTTAGATGAGTTCTTTACAGATTCCTCCCCCAAGCCTACCTTTAAAAGTCTTTTCCCTTAATTGAAATGACTCTGCATAACTTTGTACATTCTTTGGATTGGCTTCTTGGTGGAAATATTGAGTTCTCCCTGTAGAATGTAGGCTCCTTGAGGGTAGGGATTTTTTTTTTTTGTTGTTGTTGTATCTTTATATCCCTAGCTAGATGGCACTGTGTACATAGTGTTGGGCCTGGAGTCAGAAAGAATTCAAATCTAGCCTCCAACACTCTGTGATCCTAGACAGGTCACTTAACTTCTGTCCACCTCAGTTTTCTCCACTGTAAAGTAGAGATAATAATAGCACCCACAGCTCAGAGTTTTTTTAAGAAAGAAATGAAATAATATTTGTAAAGCACTTGATGCAGAGTAGGTGCTTAATGCACGTTTTCCTGCTATCTCCTAGCATATTGCCTTGTGTATAGTAGGTACTTAACAAATGTTTCTTGAGTTGAAATACTGTTTTGATATATTGTAGAAGCAACAAATTATAAAGGATAGAGAGCTGAACTTGGAGACCAGAAGACCAGGGTTCAAGTTGAGCCCTTGATAATTATTAGCTACATCATCCTAGGTGAATCATTGAACATGTCAAAGTCTCAAGCAACTCACTACAACTTATTTACTAAGTCATAGGTGGATTATGCTCATTCACTGTAGAGGGAGAGTTTAGAGGCAGAGAGGAGCTTATCAGAAGAAAGAGTTTCCATAGCAAGAATTTCCCAAACTGACAAAATCACCAGCAACCTTTCTGTTGTCCCATATGGTATCTTTCCCCATTAGAATATAAACTCCTTGAAGGCAGTGACTATCCTTCTTGCTTGCATTAGTATTCAAAGTATTTAGCACTATGACAGACATATACTAAAGGGCTTAATAAAATTTCCTTCCTTCCTTCTTTCCTCTCTCCCTCCTTCCTTCCTTTTTTCCTTCTTTTCTTCCTTCCTTCCTTTCTTCCTTCCTTCCTTCTTTCCTCCCTTCTTTTCTTCCTTCCTTCCTTCCTCTGTTCTTTCCTCTGTTCCTCCCTCCTTCCCTTCCTTCCTTTCTCCCTCCCTCCCTCTCTTCCTTTCTTCCTTTTTTCTTTCCTTCCTTCCTCCCTCCCTCCCCTCCCTCTCTCTCTCCTTCTGTCTTTCTCGTCAGGTAGAGAGTGCCCCAAATTAATAAAATTATAGATCATTTTGTATTTCCTCTCTAATATGTGAAGTGATAAAATGCTCTAGGTGGATAATTTTCTCTTCTTTTCCAATTGTCAATCAATAAGCATTTATTAAGCACCAACTGTATGCCAGGTACTTTGCTAGGTACTGGGGGCTATAAAAAATAAAAATGAAACAGACCACATCTTCAAGGAATTTACTTTATATAGGGGAAGCAATGTTGCAAGGGAAAATCACCCTTAGGATAGGGTAGGATCGGGATAAACTTGGTTTAGTGTTCACTTTTGGTACTTCCTTTTTTTTAAGGCCATTGGGGTTAAGTGACTTGCCCAGGGTCACACAGCTAGTAAGTGTCAAATGTTTGGTCTGAGGCCAGATTTGAACTCAGGTCCTCCTAACTTCAGGGCTGGTGCTCTATCCACTGCACCACCTAGCTGCCCCCCACTTTTGATACTGATGTACCTTAAGGCACCTGAAGAATTACCCCACCACCATCATTTTTGCTTGTCAACAGATGTAGATTTATGCCTACTCCAGCCCTTTCAGATCACACATACACACACACACACACACACAATCTATCTATACATCTATACATACATATACATGTATATATAAACACATACATATATAGGTAGGGGTGTGTGTGTGTGTGTGTGTGTGTGTGTGTGTGTGTGTGTGTGTAATTTGCCTAGGCAGAGGCCTGACTAGCATTTCTTATTCATTAATCTTTGCAAGTCCTGGAGGACAGGAGTGAACATGCTTGGGAACAAGCAAAATGGATTATTTTATTAAGCAGGTAAAATGACCTCATGGCCTCCTGAAGCTTCCTTCACCATTCCAAGTACTGGGCAGTGCAGAGCTGTCAGCCAGACCTGGACCGTGGAGCTGGGGGTTGGTGCAGTGAAGCACTTTGTGTGATTTGAAAATAAAGCAGGGTCAGAGTTCTTTGCCTCCCCTTGATTTCCTGCCTGGCTCTAGATCAGTCCCCTGTCCCTTCACTCTTTTCTCTCCTTGTATGAGAAATGCTTTCTGCTAGGATTTCTTCCCCCCCAAAAGGCTGCATTTTGGTGTTTAAAATTAGGTAACCATAACAAAATCTGCTAGTGGTTTGTATGTCGTTTAACTGTGTCTCACAAACTAGTCTTCTATTCTCTGGCAAATTTCTAGTGAATGCATTTATTATTTTAAATTTGATTTCCACTGATCTCCTAAAAAAAAAATCATGAAATTATTGGATCCTAGATTAGAGCTGGAAAGGGTTTAGGTTTCTTAACTTTTTTCCCCTGTATCTTCCTTTTCATTTCACTCTCTATCATTGATCCATAGCTCCTAGGGCAGGGTCAGGGATCCTAAGTCAGGGAGATATGTTGACAGAAGGAGAGGGTCAGGGGCTGAGGGGACGGGAAACAGAAATCCTTGCTCAGCGACACACCTCCTGAAGGCTGTAGCATTCCTTCGAATGTTGTTACTTCCAAGGACCATAGATTTAGAGCTGAAAAAGGACCATAAAGGCCATCTTGTCCAATCTCTTCATTTTACAGATGAGGGAAAGAGGCCCAGAGAAAGGAACTGATTTGCCCAAAGCCCCATGGGTACTATTAAATGGCAAAGCTGGGTCAGGTCCTCTGACTCTAAAATCATTTCATCTGAATTCTGAAACAAAAGGCTGGAAACCCAGACCTAATCCTTAATGTCAATTCATGCTCTATTTTATCCTGGTTTTCCTCAGGACACTCTGCTGTGAGGGTAAAGATTGGGAAAGGGGGCTCTGAGAGAGAGACCACATAGAAATCCATAAACTAAGTGATGGAATCTCTATACTGAATCCTTTCACCTTGAATTTACAAGAGAGATGAAAAGTCCCAGAACTTCATCAAGATCTGGGTGGGGATTAGATAATAATTCCTAGTTCTTTCTCTTAAGGACAGAGCCCCACGGAGCTGCATATATTGTGAATGCTAAGTCAGGTTGGCCAGGGTGTTATATACTCTCTTCCATCTGATCCTCCTCCTGACAAATTTCATAAAAAAAAAAAATCCTATTGATCTTCACAACACAATTGAAACCCGTGATTTTGGGGGTGGGGTGGGGAAAAGGGTTGTGGGGCGCACAAAGAGGAAGGATGGATGATGAAGGGCTGAAAGATGAGGAATGTCATAATAAGAAATGCTGTAGTTTACAGTTGGGGGATTTATGTGAAGTTTCCCTTCCCCATGTTCACACCTCAAACAAATTGATTTGATACAACCCAGTTTCAGCCATCCACCTCACTTCAACTTCGGTTACCTAGGAAACCAGGGTATGCTGCTGGGACGAGCTGCCGGCTCTCCGTTCCTGCTAAAGCTATTAAAACGCATCAGCTCGAGCTCTAAGAAGAGCCGAACATGGACAATTTCAACTTCCAGCCGGGTTTTTATTTATTTATTTTACTGCCACAGAGCAAAATGAATTATTGAACCTTTCAGACTATTGATTGGAGTTACTTTTCCTGGTAGACCTCGATGTCTTTTGTTGTGGATAACTCCCCACCAGAGGAAGCCAGACAATTCTAATCCTTTGTTCTGCAGGGGCTTGGGCTCTGCGCTGTGGTGAGGCCGGGAGCCTTTTGGAGTTTATGACTCGAAGTCCACCCTGCCTGCGACTAATTCATATGCACGTTTCCCCAAAAAGAAGAGAAGTAGTCATTTTGAAGAGTTGGTGGGTAGATTTCAGTTACAGATGTCAGATTCAGAACCTACTCTTAAGGATTATCCTGAGTAATATTTAATTACGATCTGGCTGTTTGCATATTTAAATTAGGTATTGCTCAGGTCCAATCCAGTTCTTAGTCTAAGATCTCATGATCACAGCCAAGAAAAATGTCTATATCTCTATCTGTCTAATGATCATAGCCAATATATATGGAATGCGACAGTCAGAATATATAGTCTGGGCAGCATCTGACATAGTCTAGACGTATGTCTACAAGGGGTTCAGTGTGAACATGGCTCTCTGCTGTGAATGGCATGGAAGAGATAAGCAGGAGGAAACTTCTGTGGGAGGTTGGGAGGAAGAAGGGCATAAACATGAGCCAAGCCAGAATGGAAGTGACCAAGGGGAGTGATCAGTGGAGTGGGAACAGAGCTAGACATCTGACATCGCAGGAAAAAACTCAACAATATTCAGGAGTCAAAACAAAAACCTGGTGTTGAAGATGAAAGTGGACAGGAGCAGAAATGTGGGCAACTGTTGTAATAACTCAGCCGCACTGCTTATTCCTAGGTGACTGGCCTAGATAGAGCTTTTATGTGGAAGCTGCCCTCAGTCCCCAAGTGGGACTCCAAGGAACCAGTAGGCTGGACCCATGCACCATGAAGTCAATACACACACACACACACACACACACACACACAGACACATACTTACACATACAATATTTTATACACATGCATATGGTAATAATATGTGCATGTGTGTGTATATGTATATATACAGACCATGAAGTCAAGACAAAGAGGAGATAGTTACACATTTGTTGTTGTTTAGTTGATTAGTCATATCTGACTCTTTGTGACCCCATTTAGGCTTTCTTGGCAAAGGCACTGGAGGGGTTTGCCTTTCTTTCTCCAGCTCATTTTACAGATAAGGAAACTGAGGCAAACAGAGTTAAGTGACTTGCCTAGGGTCACACAGTAAGTAAGTTTCTGAGGCTGGATTTGGACTCAGGCCCTCTATCTACACTGCACCATCTAGCTGCCCTAGTTACACATACAAATACACATGTATATATGTATAATATATACATATATATGCATATGTGTGTATATGTATAATATATACATATGTGTTTATCTATTCCTTTCTCTTTATCTTGACTTCATGGTGCATGGGTTTATTACAATATAGGATAACTGATTTAGAGCCAAAAGGGAATTTAGGAGTCATCTACTTCAATGTCCTCATTTTACAGATTAGGTAACTAAAACCTAGAGATATTAAGATAAAGAAACTGAGACCCGAGGGGTTGAAGTGGCTTACCTAAGTTTACACAGATAGTAAATGAGAGATGCAGGGTGGGAGCCCAAATCATGTATTTTCCTGCACCCAAGGTCATATAGGCAGTAAAAAACAGGGCTTGGATTTAAAACCAAGTATTTGATTTATAATGCTTGCAGATAGGGGACTAAGTTTGTTACAAGATTATACCAGGGAACCTGTTGTGCTCTGTCTCTGTCTCTATCTCTGCTTCTCTCCCTCTCCATATAAATAAATATATGTGTGTGTTTGTACGTATGGATACACACACATTATACACACATACATATACATGCATATCAGCATTTTAGTCACACAAATACATGTGATCCCACCAGATGGCCACACCTCATTTTTGTTTCATTTATTTTGGCTTCACTTATTGAAAGAAGTCTGATTCCCATTCACAAGGGCTGAAATGGCCTTCAAATTTCTGCTTTGAGTCTTCTTTTAATTTTTATAAAACAACTGTCAGGCAATGATTCACTGACAAGAAGTTAAAGCTTTTCATGAAGTACAGAATAGGGACAATAACCCAGCCCCTTAGATAGATGATTCCCCTCCCCCAACAAAAAACAAAAACAACGTCTCTTTCTCTCAAAAGTTCCCCATTGCTTTCCATAATGGTTCATCTGATGGTAGTTAATTATCTATAGCCAGAATAAGTACAGGACTAACATTATGGGTCAAATGTTTAATATTTAGTAACATTCTTACCTGAGGTAGCTAGGTAGTGCAGTGGACAGAGTGCTGGGCCTAGAGTCAGGAAGATTCATCTTCCTGAGTTCAAATCTGACCTCAGACACTTACTAGCTGTGTGACCATAGGCAAATTACTTAATCATGTTTGCCTCAGTTTCCTCATCTGTAAAATGAATTGGAGAAAGAAATGGCAACCCATTCCACTATCTTTGCCAAGAAAATTCCAAGTGGGGTCAATGAAGCATTGGACATGACTGGAATGACTGAATGACAACATTCTTACCTACCACTTGATTTCTGTCAGGTGCCAGACTTAAGTGACTTTGCATTGACTATTGCTCTCACATATGAGGCTTTTTTTTCCTTTTTCTTTTTAAATTGGGCTTGTGATTTCATTGGTATAAGAAACTTCTGGGTGAGGAAATTTCTTCTACTAATGTAGATCAACATCTGTCCTATAACTGAGAGAGCTAGCTGGATAATGAGAAGCTAAGTGACTCGTCTTACTAAGCACTTTACAGATACCTTATTTGATTCTCACAACAACCCAGGGAGGTAGGTGTTATTATTATCCCCATTTTACAATTAAGGAAACTGAGGCAGGCAGTGGTACCAGAATCACACAACTAATAAATTGCATGGGATTTGAATTCATGTCTTTCTGACTCCAGGTCCAGAGCTTCATCCACTGTGTGCTACCTAGCTTCCTCTAGTCAATTCTACCTCAGAGGCTAGAACTCAGGTCTTTCTGACTACAGGGCCAGTTCTCTATCTAATATGTCATAATAGAATCACATAATGCAGGAGTCAGATATATGTTATAGGTCTTTGGGTCTCATTTCTTCATTTTGCTAGTCAGTTAGGTGGCACAGTAGATAGAACTCTGGATCTGAAATCAGGAAGATATCAATTCAAATCTGACTTGAGACAATAACTAGTTGTATTAATATGGCTGAAAAGGATATCAATCTTGTTGATGGACTTCTCAGATTATAAAGGCATAGCTTGAAGTACGGTGCTTGAGTAAGTGATAGCATGGTCTTTGGAGGGAGTTGTCATAATGATAATTCTATTCTGTAGAAGGGGAGGGTGATGAATAAACTAGGGAAATGGAAAGAACCAGGAACCAGCATTTGAGAACTCTAGAAGGGAAGACATTTACAGTATGGGGCAGTGCCATAACTAAGGTAGGACAATATGAACTTTGCCCAAGAGGCACTAAAATTTAGAGGATGCAAACATGTAACACATAATCTTCCTTCAGCAACACAGAGGCCACTATAGTAACTAATTCTGCTTTCACTTGATTTGACTTCAATTCTATTTTTTCCCCACATCATGAATTACAATGTGGATCTGCAGGATTATTTCTTGCTGCTTGCCCCAACTACCAAAATTATTAGTTAAAACTCTGCAGCATGGGTCAGGGTATTTGGTGAGGGGGTTCTGGAAGGAAGAAAAATGGGCAGTGAGCTGAGAAGTCATAAAGGGGAAGCAATTCATAACGAGGGTCACAAGCTCTGGTATCATCAATGATCAGTTTGTATGTTCAGTGTTCAGTGATCACAGACTAATCCTATGAACATATGCTGTTCCCGAATCTCCTCCACCTCCACCCCAAGAAACCCTCTGCACCTGATGGTGGTAGGATTCCAACACTAGGGGTCATAATGGGCCAATAATTCAGCCTGAGTCAGTAATTTAGAGCCATTATGAATGAAACAGGCACAATACTGGAATGTATTGATGAAGGCCATTGCTCCAATATACAATGCGCTTAACTTATTAGGTCTAGGTCTGTGTTATTTCCATTTTGATTACAAAGAACTCAAGGATTTAGAAGAGTTGTAGAGTTGAAAAAGAGGACATTAAAAACTGGGATCATTTCCTTTGAAATAATGATGTCGCCCATGTAGTTGTCCAACCCTTACCCTCAACACGTTTTTTTCCCTCCATCTAGATCTTAGGGATCTTTCAAGCTCCACCTTCTCTATGAAGCTTTCTCAGATTTCTTTGATTTTCCTTTCTCTGAACTGAACTAACTTCAACTTGAGTCACACAATTCAGTTCTTAATCCTACATGGCCATGTCATGTTTGCTCTTGTTTCACATAAATTAATCTTATCTCCCCAGGTAGATTGTAAGCTCTCTGAGGGCAAGGGCTATTTCTTCTATTCTTCCTATCCCTAGCCTGCTGCTGAATATGTGTTGTTGTTCAGTCATTTTTCAGTCCTGTCTGACTCTTCGTGACCCCATTTGGGGGTTTGCTTAGCAAAGATACTGGAGTGTTTTCCATTTCCTTCTCCAACTGAATACATAGCAGGTATAGTAACTACCATATTGATACTAATATAGGTACCACTCCCTCACTTCCTTCCTTCCCTGGACTTCACCATCAGGGTGTATATAAAACCTGAGCATGACCTGTAAACAGTTTTTAATTCAATTCAACAAATATTAAATGCTTACATGTGTTAGGTGCTAATGATACAAAGACAAAAACAAAACAGTCTTTGTCCTAAGGAGCTTACAGATGAGCTAGGGAAATATAACAGGAACAAAATTCAGTAACTACTATATACACCTAGGTGGCACCTGGCCTGGAATCTGCAAGATCTGAGTTCAAATGTGACATCTGAAACTTACCAGCAGAGTGACTTTGGGCAAGTCTTAACCTCTGTCTCAGTTTCCTCAGCTGTAAAAGAGGGATAATAACAGTACCTACTTACTAAGGTTGTTGTGAGGATCAAAGGAGATAATGTTTGTAAAGTGCACAGTGCCTAGCACACAGCAGGTGCTATATAAATGTTTATTACTTTCCCCCTAATCAAATACACATATATAAAGTGATACAAAATCATTTTGAAAGAGAAAGAACATTAATAGCTGGGGGACTGGGAAAAGCCTCTTCTAGCTGCTGGCACCTGAGCTGTGCTTTGAAGGATTCTGGGAGGTGGATTGGAGTGAGGAGTGCATTCCTTTCATGGGGGACCACGAGATAAGAGATAGAATGTTGTTTGTAGGGAAAAGCTAAGGGGACAGTTTGATTTGAAAGAAAAATGAAGGAAGAGGAATAAGAAGAAATAAAGCTAGAAAGGTAGAGCCAGACTGTGAAGGGCCTCAAATGTCAGGCTGATATTATCTATTTTTTTCCTTGGGATAATAGGGAGAGTTGCTGAAGATTTTTGGTTTGAGAGCAACATAGTTGGCTTTATATTTTAGGGAGGCTAGGTGGCTCAGTGGATAGAGTGCTGGGCCAGGAAACAGGAATACCTGAGTTCAAATCTGACCTCAGGTCCTTGCTAGGTGTGTGTCCCTGGGCAAGTCACTTAACCCTGTTTGCCTCAGTTGCCTCATCTGTAAAATGAACTGGAGAAGGAAATGGCAAACCACTGCAGTATCTTTGCCAAGAAATTCCCTAATGGGGTCACGAAGAGTTGGACATGACAGAAATGACTGAACTTATGCACAATGCTCAGGTACTTACTAGCTGTGTGATCTTGGGCAAGTCACTTAAATCTCTGTTTGCCTCAGTTTCCTCAATTATAAAATAGGATAATTAGACACCTACCTTGCAGGATCAACTGAGATAATATTTGTAAAGCACTTAAGCACAGGGCCTGGAACATAATATGTGCTATATGAAGGCTGGCTATTACTATTGGTAGTAGTAGTAGTAGTAGTAGTAGTAGCAGCACCAGCAGCAGCAGCAGCAATAGTAATAGTAGTAATATCAATGTGGCAGCAGTGGAGGAAAGATTGAAGAAAGAAAAGACTGAAAGTGGGGAGGCCAATTAGGAAGCCATTGTATAGGAAAGAAGAGGTGGTAAGGACTTAAACTAGGTTAGTGGCTGAGTGGACCAAAGGAGATAGGTGTTAGAGCTATTATGGAATTAGAATCAACAAACTTGGCAACTGATTGGGTTGTTCGTTGGAGAATGAGTAAGAAGAAAGAATCAGTAATGTCTCCAATAGGGCTAACCTAGGGAACTAACTAGAAAGATGGTGGTGCCACAATACCCGAAGTCTGATATTGATCTATGCTCCCCACCTCCAGGCAGAGAGGTGATGGATTCAAGGTATAGAATAAGAAGTTTTTTATAAGGGCAATATATGGTTTTTAACTTAACTAATATTATCACAAGCAATG
Source organism: Vombatus ursinus (assembly GCF_900497805.2). Classification (NCBI taxonomy): domain Eukaryota; kingdom Metazoa; phylum Chordata; class Mammalia; order Diprotodontia; family Vombatidae; genus Vombatus; species Vombatus ursinus. Next base: position 21,167,281 of record NW_020940355.1, on the reverse strand, counting down.
TTTTTCTTTCTTTTTTCTTTTGAATTTGGAGGTGGGTAGGAGGAAGAAAAAATAAATGTGTGTTAATTGAAAAGGGAAATAAAAAGAATAAAGCAGAAATAGAAATATTTGGAGGAGGGATGGGTTACAAGCAGGTGGGACCTGCTCCATTTGAGATGTCTACAGGACATCTGAATAAAGATAACATAGGAAAGGAGTTGAGGAAAGATATTAGGGATGGATATATAGATTTTGAAGTAATTTGTTTTGAAATAATAATTGAACCAGTGGGAACTGGTAAGGTCACCATGGGAGAGTTCATCAAGAAAAGAGGGATCAGAACAGAGTATTCAGAAATGCCCATATTTGGTGGGAGGATAGTGATGGTCCAACAGAAAAGACTTAGGAGGAACAACCTGACAGAAGAATCAAGAGATTTCAGTGTGGAGGGACCAAAAGAAAGTGTCCAGGAGGAGGGGGGTGGTTGTCAGTGTCAAAACTGTAGAGAGGTCAAGCAGAATGAGAACTGAGCAAAGGCTATTGATTTTTGCAGTTAAGAGATTGATGGTAACCTTGGATAGAGTAGTTTTAACAGAGTGCTGGTGTCAGGAGCCTGATTGTAGGAGGTTGAGGAGTGAGTGGGAAGCGAGGATATAGAGGCAATGGGTGTAGATGATCTTTTATAGGAGTTTGGCTGTAAAAGGCAGAAGATATGTTAGAGTTTGACAGGATGGTAGAGACAAATGAATTTTTTTTTTTGAGGATTGGAAAGACCTGGATATATTTATAGGCAGGATGGAAGAAGCCAGTTTTATTTTTCAATATAGATGTCCTTTTTCTCCCCCTTCTTTCAAAGAAGTTTCATTTTAGGAGTGTGACCCAATCAGATCAATATACTTAACAGATTGGAAAGGAAGAGGTAAAGTAAACATTCCAACAGTAGGTAAAAAAAATTATTAACTCAGAGAAACTGACTAGTTGATGACATGAAATGGACTTGCTGTTGTTCAGTCATGTCTGACTCTTTGTGACCCCGTTTGGGGTTTTCTTGGCAAAGATACTGGAGTGGTTTGCCATTTCCTTCTCTAGCTCTTTTTATAGATGAGGAAACTAAGACAGACAGGGTTAAGTGGTTTACCCAGGGTCACACAGCTAGTTAGATAAAGTCTGAGGCCATATTTGAACTTAGGAAGATGAGTCTTCCTGACTCCAGGCCCAGCGCTCTATCCATGGCACCACCTAGCTATCTTTACCCTGTAGCTTTTAGTTTAGGCATAATGAAAAATTTCTTGATGGTGACTTACTGGAAGCATGATGTGGAAGGTACTCAAGTGACTCTATCACTGACTTTCTTACCTTGAGCAAGACACAACTCTTCTGGGCCTAGATTTTCATCTGAAAAATGTGAGTTTGGACTAGGTTATTTCAAAGGTCTATTTGAATTAGAAAATTATTTAATAAATATTGATTGGGCTCCTAAAGTTGACAAACATAATGGATTCTTGTCTACTTAAGACCCCCAAAATGCCCATCTACCTGAAGTCAAAGGTAGCCTTTCCTCTGAGTCACTGAGTCTTTAGGGAGATAAGATTGATAACTTTGAGTTATAGACCAGGAGTTCATAACCTGGAATTTATCAGCTTTTTTTTTTCAGAACTATATTCAATATAATTTTTTAATGATCCATGTGTTTTGTATAATCCTATGTATTATCCTATGCATTTTAAAAATATTTTGAGGAGGGCATAAGATTCACTAGCTTGTCAAAGGGGTCCATGACACAAAAAAATTAAGAACTTGTCTTAGAAATAACCTGCGGAGCTATACTGCTGGTATCCTTCCCATTAACAGTCAGGTGGTATATGAAATTAGGAACAACGAATGTCATTTTCTAAGATAGTATAGTAAGAACAGTAGCTATAAACATTCCCTTTCCCCCCTGACCCCCCACACAACCCAGGGGTGTACTGAGGGATGTACTGAAGTCAGCTCACACTGGCTTGCAAAAGAGTCCATTGTTAAATTTTGAAGCCAGGAGGTGGCAAACTGTGGCTTGTGGGGCAGATAGGGCCTGAGGCCTATTTTCATATGGCTGAGCTAAGAATGATTTTTGCATTTTTGTTATAATTAAATTGTTTAGTAAAAAATATCATGTTTATTATAACTTTATTTAAGAATAAAAAAAACCATTCTTAGCTCAGAGACTGTACAAAAAGAGACTTCTGGTTGTATTTAACCTGCAATTTGTAGTTGGCAGACCTCTGATCTACACTTAAAGTGATGGAGAAAATGTTAGTAAGGCCAGTTAAACTTTAAAGTATGTTGTATGCACAGTTTTTCTGGACAACCAGTTGTGGAACACTTACCAGCACGCCCAGGGGTGTACTCTTCCACAAATATGCACAGCATCCACAAGAAGAAGGGACACAAACTTTATGGCAATGAACAAAACATTTAGAAAACATGAGGTCAAGGCAACTTATGCCTCTGAAACGCAATGTCCTTTCTCTTCTTGTCCGGTACCTTTCATGGCTCAAAGCTCAGTTGCTAGGGTCAGTTCTCCTTTCATCTATTGTTGGCTTTCTATTCTGCTGCCAGGGTCATGATCCTTCAAGCTATTGCCAGCCTCTGTTAGTAGCTTTGCTGCTAAATACCTTATGATATTACCTGGAGGGCTAGGACTCTTCTTGGAAGAAAAAAGAATTTGGGATTGTGAGAGAGGCAACCGTCCAAATTGTTATTTTGTGATAATTCTGTGGTAATTCCATATGTGAGGTCCAGATGTTTTGCTCTGTCATTTCCTGGCTTGGTTCTTTATTCTCTTCCAACTACACAACCATGTGCATGATTCTCATCTGCTTAAATGGCTGACATTAGCCAGAAACTATCCCCTTCCTTCTCCAAAAGACTGGATCATTGATCTTTCAAACTTGGGGTTTCTAGAGTGGCAACCCTGAGGTCGATGCTGCCCAGGAATTCCATTTTTCTTCTTTAGAAGATTGGTTCCTTAGATCCTCTTCTGTCCAAATGGCTTGCACTGTCCAGGAAATTTTTCATTTTGCTCCATCCAGGTGGTTGGGAGCCAGTGCTTAGCAACAGTGCCTGGCACATAGTAGGTGCTTAATAAATGTTAGTGACTTTGACTGCAGCTGGTTGATTGGGGTTAAATTGGTTGGTTATGGGAATCTTTGGGTTGGAGTCATAAAAATGCAGGAAATTTCTTCTCAGTCCTGTAGTAAAAAGCACCTTCAGCTACAGCAGAGGTGTCAGACACACAGCTCATCAGCCTCCCGCACTGCCAGTACTCTGGAGTGGGCCAGAACCAGACTAAAATGTAATTAGGAAACATTTAACAAAGTGAAGAAAACTGTAATAGAAAATAGATGTTAATATGTGTTTCTAAGTCAACATGCAGCCCAAGTGATGCTTATTCATAGTTTAGTGTCCTTCATTTCTATTTGAGCGACACAACTGAGCTACATAGTACGTTTTCCCCAAGTAATCATTACCAGCTTCTGGTGGGAGATGGTGTGCACACATAGGCTTTCCTCCCACCCCAGATCTCAAGTCTTTTCTTTGTTCTAGTCTTTCTTAGAATCACTTGGTAAAAGGGGGCAACAATTCTGACACTGCAGTTCTGATCAACTCCTTATAGTATTACCCAGAATTCAGTCCTGAACTTTATTCTCCTTACTTTCCTCTCTCTCTCTCTCTCTCTCTCTCTCTCTCTCTCTCTCTCTGTCATGTCAGTAAACAGTGTCTTGAATGGTGTCATCACCTAAGAGAAGATAATATGCTTGGTTTGTTCCACAGCTAGGAAATCAAACTTACTAAAATTATAACTATTCTACTTCTTAATAACATGATGTCTTGCTATATGGATGCATGTCACTACATGCACTAACGTTTCCAGTATGGTAATTTGTCCAGTGTATACATCCTAAAGTTTTTTGGATTCAAGGAAGTAAATGAATGTTTCAACCAAGATTCACTCTAAATCTGATTTGTTTTTAAAAAAAAAACAAAAAAAACCCCACTCCTTGGGACTTACTCCTAGATTTAGTTCCTGAATAATATTATAGTATGAGGTGAAATGAACTCATGCTTATAACTAAGGATATTAGCTTCCATGTGATTAGAATAGCTATTACATTTCATTGCTCTCCTCTTCTGATGTAGTGAAGGGTTTCCCTCATGCATTGCTGCTTAAATCAATGCCAAAGTATTCTCAGCCAAGACTACTTTTTATATTTCTAAAGTTTTTTTCTTAATTTACTAATAAAATTCATAGGGTTGGGATTTATCTTTCCTAGTCTTCAAAATACTGTGCTTCTTTCTCTCTAAATATCTTAGACTTTTAAGTCAAAACAAATCCTATTATCTTTGTGTCTGGAATTATTATTTGGAAGTAAACTCTGTGTGTGTGTGTGTGTGTGTGTGTGTGTGTGTGTGTATGTGTGTGTGTGTGTGTGTGTGTGTGTGAGAGAGAGAGAGAGAGAGAGAAAGAGAAATTATTGTGCAGTAACCCAAAAATGATCATTGAGAAGGGGAACAAAAGGGTAAAACATCTGTGAGTCCAAAAGAAATAACTTACTTTTCTTTGGTATTTAGATTTATATTCTCATCTCAGATTGTGAGATCTTATTAGCTAGAGTATAGTTTTATAGGTAACTACAGGATAGAGTTGAAAGGATTAAATGAGCTATTTTAGTTAATTGTGCTCTGAAATACCTTTTCTTGACTAGACTATTCTGGTTACTGAAATTGAGGTGGGTGGATTCTTTTTTCCATATCTAGATGGTAGTCTCAATTTTCCTCTTCACTGTTCAAGGACAGACTCAATCTAAATATCTTATTCATCACAATGTAGCTAGAAAGACCTAAGTCAGTGCTCTTGACTCCAAGTCCAGTACCCTAGTCATTCTTCCACATTCTCTTCTGGTAGGTCTAGAGGACAGATTTCTTTTACTGACAGAAAATTTAATTACTTGTTTTACAGTGTAAGAATGTTTTTGTGTAGACTACCTCCCCCAACCCTGAGCTCACTTCTCTGAACTTGCACTTATAGGATGGGGTCTCCCAGGAGACAGTTACTATCTCAGATGCTAGGGATAACCTTTGTGATGGGTAACACAATTAATACTGTAGCCCCTGATCCCCCACTAGTATGATTTCCATTAACATTCAGACGTAGACTCAATTAACAACAACAAAGGGGTTTACTCAAGTGGCATAGCAAAAGCAATAGTTACATAACATTCCTTTCATGAATCTGGGGAACCCTCTCTCACTACTACACATGGTATCTAGGAAAAGTGGGCACAGTGATAATAAGGCACATGTGTAAGGAGCATATGTAGCCCAGGCAACATACAACTCTGAAACTGCAGGGCCTTGATATCCCATCTCTATCTCTCTGAAACTGTGGGACTTTAGTATATTTTGTCTTTCTTAAACTGTCCTCACAAAGTTCACTGCTGCATGTGGCATCTGGGAGAGATGGGTGGTTTATGGACTCAATGATCAAACAACTTTGGGGTTCAGCGTTCCTCAGTTTTTAATTCAAAGGCTCTCCTGTGGGTCTTATGCAAACAATTATCTGGGAAACAAGGCACTAAGGCAGTCCACATCTAGGGAGAAAGTTCATTTGTCTCTGCTGCTTTTCTGGCTTTGCAAATCAGCTACTCAAAGCCTTACATTGTGTTTCTCCTTGCCCCTTGTGATCTACAAATTTGTGGAAATCTGAAAAGGTCACACTCATACTTGTTAGCCCAAGAATTACATGTTCCACGACCTAATTCCAGAGATATGTCACCCTATTCCCAAATGAATTGGGTATTATCAGATTAAGTTCTTGGTTACTGGGTGATATGGATCTGGTTTGGAAAGGCTGTTGATTATCTCCATTATTCTTGGTTATGAGATCCCATCTGTGGTTCCAGATTCAGAAGCCTCAGGTCTTTGAAAGGTAACTATGTCTCTGACAGGACTTTCTTTTGTGCTTTTTTTTTTATCTCTCCTAGATCAGGAGTTCTTAATCTTTTGTGTGTGTGTGTGTGTGTGTGTGTGTGATGGACCCCTTTGATAGCTGGCTAAAGCCTACGCAACATTTCTCAGAATAATGTTATTAAAAGCATAAAATAAAATACATAGAATTACAATGGAAGCCAATTAAATTGAAATACAATGATCGAAATATTTTTTAAAATTATATGTTCAAAAACTACAAGTTAAGAACTTTTGATGGTCTGGTTAAAGGGCCCTTGGCTTTCTGTCCTTCATTCCTAGCTCTGTAGATGAGAAAAACCTTCCATAACTGGCCTCCAGAGATGTCTCCCCCAGTCTTTAGTTTCTTTACTGTGACTCTGGTGGTCACTGGAAGTTCTTTTTCTTGCTTACATGCTTAATCCCCTCCCCTTTTTTTTCCTGTTGTGATGAGTTTATTGAAGCAATTTTGATGGTGGGGTAAGATGGCTCTTGTATTGCCCAAAACTGGCAACTGTGTCTTCTCTCCTCTGGATATCATGTCATCCATACTACCATGATCTCTTTCTTTCATCCTTTTTCCCTCCAGAATGAGCTGCTTCTTTCTATTAAAACCCAGGAGCCTTGCTAGACCTCCATTCAAATTCACATTTCTAGCACACCCTAATTTGATGTAGTAGAAACATCATTGAATCTTACGGGAGTCAGAAACTTGTATCTGAATTCCAGCTCTGATGTTTACTATATATATGACCATAGCTAATTCATGTGACCTCCCTGAGCTCAGTCTCCCCACCTGTAAAACTTGCAGTTGTGAAGGTTGGGTAAGATAAAGTATATAGTTTTGTCTACTATAAAGTGATATTTACATATTTAATATTCACTAAGTATAATATTATGTTAATAAATATAATAAAATTTAAATAAAATTATAAAACATAATGAGTTATATTAATAACAAATTAATAAATATTAATATTTATTAATAAATATTAACTCCTACTATTATTACAAAAGACGCACATGTGTAGGTATATATAAAACATAAGTTTAATTTGTTGTTACACCCTGGCACAAGTATTACCATTGGCCCTTAAGAGGAGGTCACTGATAATGTTTGTCTTAGAATGTGCCAATACGTAGGAACACTCAGGCTGCCCTCTATGTATGCTTATATGCATGTTTTTAAAGCTGCTAATAAGCATTAAAAAATGAGTTCTTTCATTTTTATTTCTATCAGTTCCTCCTCTTATGTTGAATTGTTTTCTAGTTGTGTCTGACTCTTTGTGACCTCATTTGAGGTTTTCTTCGTAAAGATACTGGAATGGTTTGCCATTTCCTTCATCAGTTCATTTTACAGATGAGGAAACTGAGGCAAACAGGGCTAAATGACTTGCCCAGGGTCACACAGCTAATAAGTGTCTCTTCTTATAGAGACAGAATCTTAGAATTCAGAAATCATAGAGTTCTAACCCTTCATTTTATAATTGAGGAAATCAATGCCCACAGGGCTAAAATGGCTTTCCCAAAGTCACCCAGCTACTGAGTGGCTAAGCTTGGGCTAGAATCCAGGTGTCCTAAACCCAAGAACGTGCTGGGGCCAGCTCTGATCAACTTTCTAGAGCCTGAAAGTTAAATTTTCAATGTGAGCATCGACTCCTCAGAAATTGGCAATTACTACACATCAGGGTTTGAGTTGTTATTTTGTGGATGGTCTAGAGCTAAGAAAGTGTTAATATTGCAGATTAAGCATAGAAATGTGTGTACACAGATCCTTCCCCTCCCCAGCCCCAGCCCCTGGTGGATAAACATTATGTTGCTTTATAAACATTGCCTGAGCTCAGCAAGAGTGCAGTAGAAGGCTCAGGGAAGGAAGACATCTCCAAATTGGAGGTCGCCATGATGGTAGGCTAATCATCATCATAATAACTGGTATTTATATAGCACTTGAGGGTTTTCAGAACGCTCTAATCCATTATCTAATTTGAGCCTCACAAAACCGTTGCTGAAGTCCTTATTTAACATTCTTTCCACCACACTTGCCTGATAAGTAATACAACGAACAAAATTCAGGCTGACGTAGGAGGGAAGAAGATGAAAACTGAACCTGAGAACATTTCCATCTCCCCGGGGCAGGACGATGGCCTTTTATCCCAATAATCCTTACCCACATACCTCGAAGTATCTGGCTAGGCTAGGTTTAAGCCCCATGTTTTTGCCTGAAAATCACCATGCATGAAGATAGACCAGCTACCAATGAAAGGTGTGTATAATGGTTGAGCTACGCCCTCCTTCTGAAAAAGTTATGACTCACTGCTCTCAGATTCCATGTTGGATTCCTCTACCTTCTATATTGGGTCTGTCAGTCGACAAGCATTAAGCACCTATTGTGTGCTAGGGACAATATTTTTGCACTGGGAATACCAAGAAAAACTAAACCATTCCCTGCCCCCAAGGAGCTTACATTCTATCTGGGGAGACAACATGGACACATATGCTTATGCACAAGGTACTTTTTTGGAGAGATGTGCTAGCAGCTGGAGGAGGTAGGAGTGGGGAGGAGATTCAGGAAAGGGTCCTCATGTCCTTTTCTGACCTTTCCTCTATGCCATATTCATAAAAAAGCTTATAAATGTAGGCTACATATAAAAATACTCATAAAAAGAAACATACATGGTGCAAGAGGGACTTTGCTGAATTCTCTGGTCATTTTTACTGACAAATGAAAACCTGTCCCCCACTTCGGTTGACTTTTACAGGCAGTCAAACTTTGCTATTATTTTTCCTGCTATGTGACCAGAAACTGAGCTGAAGACTCTAGTTTGGAAATGACTAACAGCTGTCCACCTCTTAAGGCCTAATGCACAGGTGTTAACAACAACAAATTGTTAGTGCCAGCTGAGGTCCAATTTCCCCTTGATCAGCTTTCAGCAAGCTCTGGGTTTAACTAGCTTAGCACAACATGCTGTCTCATAAAGGACAGGACTTGACTTGTCAGAATGGGAGCCCCTGGCAGTAGATGGGGGAGCAGACCACTCTCTTTTTCTTTTCAGTCTTTGCTCTTTGACCTTAGTCAGAGACTGCAATTTCTCTGCTCATCACCTTCTAGAGACTCATTTTTGTCCAATTCTTTGTTCATAATTTACCATGAATCTAGGGCAAACTGCCCTGACAAACATAGAGACTGTCAAAAAACAATCTGAAGCTTCTTCCTCTGATGTTACCAGACTCTGTTTCTATTCATTAGGCCTTAACAGGCATGCCCAGTGTAATTGCCACTCATGTTCTGTGACTTAAACTAGGAAACTCTAGGATGCAGCAGGTAAGGGAGCAGAGGACCTTGGTTCAAATCCAGCCTATTAGGTGTGACTTTGAGAGCCAGTTAGGTGGTGCAGTGAATAGAGCATGGGCTTGGAGTTATAAGGACCTGAGTTCAAATGGGCCTTAGGCACTTATTACTGGCTGTGTGACCCTGGGCAAGTTATTCGACTTTGTTCTGCCTTAGTTTCCTCAACTGTAAAATGGGGATAATAATAGCAAACAGAGTTAAGTGACTTGTCCAAGGTCACACATCTAGTAATAACAATAATAATGATGATGATGATGATGATGATAGTACTTCCCAGGGTTTTTGTGGAAATCAAATAAGATGATATTTGTTACTCTCTTTAGCACAGCATCTGGAACATAATAGGCACTTAATAAATGCTTGTTTTTTTTCCCCTTTCTTCCTTGGGCAAGTCCTTTGACTTCCCAGGGTCTCAGTTTCTCTATCTATAAAATAAGAGGGTTGGATTAGATATTCTCTGAGATCCCTTCCAGGTGCAGATCTGTGATCCTATGGCAGTCTCGAGGGGCAGTAGATTCTCCAAGTGGGAAGAGCACTGAATTTAGGTTTGATTCCTGGTTCTGTATTGGAATAATAATACTTGCGCTATCTAACTCAGGATTGTTATGAGGAAAATACTTTACAAACATTATACCACTATATAAATGAGTTAATATTATTTATTGACATGAATGCAATCTTTGAAATTACAAGACTCCCCTTTGGCCACCTGAGCCCACTGTAGGAAGGTCACTGCTAAAGAGCTGCCCTCCTTACTATTGCAGAGCAAGGAATAACAATGAGTAATCCATTCATTAGTGTCAAATTTGAACCTGTTGTCAAGAATATATATACACAAATATACATATATATATACACACACACATCCCTATTTGTGCCTAATGGGGGAAAGGAGAAAAAGAAGGGAGGAAAGAAATTTACATTATAACCTTGCTGTGTATTTTAAAAGAATAGCAAGTTGTACATAGTGAATTTGCAGTTTCATGTGCAATCATCTTTTTTATTGTACTGTGTTATGGAAATGCTTGTTTTATTCCATAAATTAAAAAAAAATTTAAGTTAGAAAAAACAAATGACTGCTTTTTATGAAGATGTTTTGCTTTGATGAAAACTTATTCTGCTCTTTGGTCATGGTAGATCCATGATTCATCACTGCAAGTGCTACTTTCTCAGGTGAAGATCACAGCTCTTCCATGCCTTCTCATCCTGGATGATATTTGTCTATGTTTCCCTATAGATTCTCCATGAAGGACCTACCCAATGTCCTGGAGGTCTTCCTCCTGTTCTTTTAATATAATGGAAGCATCAATGTATCATTCAAGCTATCCATTGACTTCTCATTCCTGCTTCATTCTAAGAAAATAGCTATGCATTAGTAAATGGGCTTGACTTTCCACAAGCATATTTAAATTTCTCACATTGTGAGGTTTGCAACAGGGAACGAGGCTCCGTCAATACTTTCATGTGCTCGATTACACTGGAGTGGTTTGTTATTTCCTTTTCTAGCTCGTTTTAAAGAAGGGGAAACTGAGGCAAACAGGATTAAGTGTCTTGTCCAGGGTCACATAGCTAGCAAATGTCTGAGGCCAGATTTGAACTCAGGAAAATGACTGTTCCTGACTTCAGGTCTGGTGCTTTATCCACTATGTCACCTAGTTGCCCTACAATATTTCCTTGGAATAGCTTTTGAGTTTCATCTCCTAAGAGCCACCTACCTGACATTGCAGCTCTAGTTGGCCAGAGTATATTAGCTAGAACCTCCCCCTGATAACTTTAGGCTGACAGACTACTCTTTAGTCATAGCCACCAAATTCAGGTAGCAAAAGTCAGGCAGAATGCCCAGAGGCTAATTAAATCTTTTCTTTTTAAATCCTTATGTTCAGGTAGAAATTATAGGCTTATGTTTCAGACAAGTCCCTGACTTAGGGTTGGTCATTTTCAAGTTGCTCTCTGGCTTAGTATGCAAATGAATTTGAAACAGAACAAAAGGTAAGTAGAGGAGGCAAGGTCATTATTCTCTATCTATTTAGCCCAATTTCTATCTTTATTATGCATATTTGTCCACAGTAAAACCCCTGTTGCCTTGGTGCTATATTTTGGCTATGGAAAACCTCCTTGTCTCTCTCTATGTCTCTGATCCATCCTCAGTTTCCTTGGACTGTTCTTTATCTGTGTCATATCTTTGTACCATGGTTGCCCCTCAATTCCCTGTCCTAGGCCTTCTCTTCTTTTTCTTTACCTGGGGTTTTTAGGGTGGATCCATTAATTTCTTTTTAAAAAATTTTTTGATAACTATATTTCAATACAATTGGTTTCCTTGGTAATCCTATGTATTTTATTTTATACAGTTAAAAACATTATTCTGAGCAGCATCCCATAAACTCCACCAGAGTGCCAAAAGGATCCATGACACACACAAAAAATTAAGAACCCTTTCTCAATTCCATTTCATTTGGTGATCTCATCAGTCCCATGGTTTAAATTCTCATCTTGTGTAGATGATTCCCAGAGCTATATTTCTAGCCCTAGTCTTTCTCCTGAGCTTAAATATCTCATAGGCATCTCAAATTCAACATGTTCAGAATACAACTTACTATCTTTGTTCCAAACTCTGCCTTCTTCCCAATTTCCCTACTACTATTGAGGTCACCACCATCTTCTCAGTTACTCAGACCCACAACCTCAGTGTCATCCTCAACTCTTTACTCCCACCTCTACCACTTAGCCAATCCATTGCCATATTTTTGTTGTTTCTCCATTCACAGCATCTCTCATTTGTGTATCCTTCCATTTAATCACACAACCAACACCACAGTTCAAGCCCTTTTCATCTCTCACCTGGACTATTTGTAATAGCTTTCTGGTTGCTCTCTCTACCTGAAGTCTTGCCCCACTCCAATCCATCCTATATTCAGTTGCCAAGGTGATTTTTCTGAAGAATAGGTCTGACTATGTCATCTTCTTGCTCAGTGAACTTCTGGGGCTGCCTATTGTTTTGTCAAATATAGACTCTTTTGTAGGCATTGAAAGCTTTTCACCACCTAGCTTCTTCCTACTTTTTTAGTCTTAACACTTTATTCTCCTCCAGGCATTCTAAATTCCAATAACACTGCCCTACTTCCAGTTTCTCCAACAGGATCTTCCGTCTTTAGTTTTTATGCCCTTGTGCTGGTCCTTTCCCGTGTCTGGAGATCACGTGGACTGGGCACCAGGGAAGGCTTCATAAAGGAGGAGAAGCTTTCATAGGGCCTTGAAGGGTGGTTAGGATTTAGAAAATCAAAGAAGGGAGGAAAGGGTGTTTCAGATCTAGGAGAAATAGAATAAGCAAAGTCATGGAGGTAAGAATGAGCATGATGTGAGCAGAGGGCATCAATGTGAAAGCCATTACCACATTTTAAAAATATTCCTTCTTGGTTGCTTTATTCCCCCCCCCCCCCTTTTCTCCTTAGTTTGGCAACTGTCATTTCCTTACTTTCAAGTTGCCACCCCGGCAGGAGCAGTAGAGAAGCATAATGTCTCTGCCAAGTGCAAAAAACAAATCAGATATTTGTAGATCTCAGGAAAGAGAATGGGTGTGCGCTTCCTTGAAGAAGGGCAAAGCCTTTTGGTACCAAACCTCAGAAAGAGGAGTGTCACAGGGCAGTTTGTGACATTTTATTAGAAACATGAATTGGAAAGGGCCAGCATAGAAGTGTTAAAAGATTTGAAGGTAGGAAAGACAAAAACTTGAAAGAAAATAGGAGATACTAGGTCTGGTTTGTTTTTTTCAGTGTTCACTGAAGCAAAACTAAGTATATAGTCATATTAATACACTGCATTTGTGTATGTTACCCACATTTTCATGTTAGATAGGTGCAATGGGCACTGGACCCAGAATCCTCAATTTAGAATGATTTGTTGCAAAATCATGTTGTCTTAGTTTTCTTGTTGATTAGCCATTAATATTTTCCTTGACAAAATTCCTGGACAAATAATTATTGCTATTACAATTATTATTTTGAAATTGTGATCTTGGGAGCATGTAGCTCACTTTCTTGGCAAAGATCCTATTGGTTTGATTTTCCTGTGTTTTGAAGAAAGGTGCTCACTAATGCTAGTAACCAGAATGATACAGGTGCAGGGGTGGGGAATCTGTGGCCTGAAGGCCACATGTGGCCTAGGTGCTTGGGTGTGGCCTTTTGACTGAGTCCAAGTTTTACAGAACAAATCCTTTTATTAAGGGGATTTGTTCTGTGAAGTTTGGATTTAGTCAAAGAGACAGACTTGAGGATCTAGAGGGCCACGTGTGTCTTCGAGGGCACAAGTTCTTCACGCCTGATAGGGTTACCAAAATCAAAACTAGAAACAGCCTTACCATAATGAGCTTCTGTGATAAAATCTGGGCCAAGCCATTTCAATACTCAGAAGCAGCAGAGCATAGCAAATAAAGCACTGGATCTAGAGCCAAAGACATTGGGTTCATAACGGCTTTTCTACTTACTATTTGTGTGACCTTGGGTAAGTTACCTTCCCTCTCTCAGGCTTAATTTCTTTAACTATTAGACATGTCTGCAGGTCTTAAGCAGTCTCCAAACTCCTGAAACCAGATTGAAATGTAATTGGAAAATAAACAAAATATACAACAAACAAAAATACAATACAGCCTAGATAATGTTAATTTGTGGTTTTCTAAGTCTGTATGCTACCCATAGGGATCTGTTTTTTTGGGGTTTGACAGCACTGGATTAGATGACCACAGAGTTTTTTTCTGTCTCTAAATCAATGCTATCATGAGAGTTGGCTACTCTAACTGAGAGATGGGGATTGGAGACTGGTACTGGGCACAGGCTGATCTGGGCACAGTTCTGTGCCCCCCAGTGCTGCCAAGAGAGAAATACAGACCTGACCTGAAAATCATAGGTCAGACCTCTGCATTAGCAGACTCTCATCTACTTCCTGGTTCCTAGAAGGCTAGAGCCTGGGAAGTAGGCGCTATGACTTTGGATACCTGAGCTGGTAGGGGTGATGGGGAGGGCATAGCACAGGCTCAGATGTCCAAAGCAGATCCTCAGCCATTCCTTTCCTCCTCTCCTGCCCCACCCCACCCCTGGCTCCCCCAAAGCTGGACTGTCATCCTGTGTGAAAGAATCCTTGGCTATGGTCCAGGTGTGTAATTTCAGCTGCCTTGATTGCCTGGCGTCAAGGTGCTGTAAACTAGAACATAATAACTCCGGGGATTTATAACACCCTGGGCTGGAAGGATAATCCCCCAAAGATGAAGTTACCTATAATATGTGTCACCCTTGAGTTTCAAGACTGCACTCACAATGATGATTATTATCTGTGTATAAAGGCCTGGAAGAAAAGAGCCACTTATCCCCTGCGATGTGCACATGTAAAGACAGCTTTCAGTAGCTGCAATGGGTATTTGCAGATCCTGGCCCTGTTTTTGGCTACATCCTTTGCCCTTGCCCAATTCTTTCCTTCCTGCCCCACCCCCTAGCTTCCTTGGCTGTTTGGAAAAGCAAGAAGGAGGGAGCAATGGAACACTGGCACCACAGTGCTAAGTTTAGCAAAATTTGCTATTCATTAGTTTCTAGAATCTTTAACATTAGCAGTTTCTTCTTATAGCAAAATGGATTAAAAATTGCAATGTATTAAGAGTCCTAAAACAGCCCTTCCTCTGACCTTACTCCCTCAAACTGTCTGGGGGGGAGGGAAGGAGAAATCACCGGAACTGGAGCCATAAAACCTGAGTTTTTGAATCTTACACATGACTTTGGCAAAGGTCTGAGGTTCAACTTTCTGATCTGGAAAAACAGACTAATAATACACCACCTGCCTTTCACAGTTGTCCTGAAAGAGACACTTTGTAAATCTTAAAGCCCAAATTCATGAGTTATTTTTTTAAGGAAGTAGCATAGTATAAAAAAGGAAGTGGTGTGGGGTGGAGGTATAGGAAAAAATGAAACTAGGACAGCTGGGTTCCCATCCCAATGTTACCTGCTAGCAATGGGATGATGGACAATTTACATGACCTCTTTGAGCCTCGGTTTCCTGAGCTGCAAAATGGGGGTGATATGATCACATGACTTAGCTTTAAGAGCTGTTTTAGGAAAAGTAAGTTGTAAATCTTAAAGCGTCATAAAATATCAGCCAATTTCAATTACAACACTTCTCTCATGAGCATTATTGGACACCCACAGTTATTCTGATGGGTATCTAGGTCACTTACGACAGTAGTTTCCTGTTAAATTGAAAGAAATACTTGTAACTTGGAGAGAAACAGTCTTCTTTACAAGTTCCCTGACTTTAGAGCTTTCTTTGAAATAGACCCCATTGTATTGTTAGAGAATCAGAGTGGCTTGGGAGCTAGGGAGCCTGCCTCCAAGGCAGGAAAACCTGGATTCCAGTCTTGCCTTTGATATATACTGACTATGTGACCTTGGGCTAATCACTTAACTCCTCAGCATTCTAGGTAAGTCTCTAAGTGGCAGAGAAAGTGCTGGTCCTTCTACTAGTGAAATCACAGGTCCATCCCCATTCATATTGAGTTTTTAATCAATAAGCTTATTACCATTTATATTATCGCTGAAAACTAACTGGGGTTGATATATAAATGTGAGCTATTGTTATCCAGTGTTTAGCGGAGAGCCTGAAACATAGTAGGAGCTTAATAAATGTTTATTGATTGATATCATTAAAGGAGGAACAGCTATTAACAAAATCATTAACTAGTCTTCTTTATGCTTCTGTTGTCAACAGTAATCATTTGTTAGAATTGAGATGTCTTTCCTTTTTTATTGTCATTATTGATGATAAACTGACCCATTTTTCTAGAATTTTTCGCTGTGGGTGTGAATTGTGCTCGGTACCAGGGGCTGACCTTTAGTTAATATTTTCAAAGAATAGCATTGTCAGAAAGGTTCAATAATACCATAAATAGGTCCCTAATTAATTTATTTGCTAATATGGTATACTGCTTGACCAGATTACAGGTTTGTATCTTGTTTGGAGGAGTAGAAAGTGACTACTTGAGATGCTCATGCTTTTTGGAGAGGTATATTCCCAGTATACTCAGAATACAGACATAATCTCTGCCACTGAGGAAGGTTGAGGCTGGTGGATCTCTTGAGTTCAGGAGTTCTGGGCTAGAGGAGGGCTAAAGCCCATCTGGCACTAATATGGTGTGTCTTCTGGAGTTGAGGAGCACCAGGCAGCCTAAGGAGGAATGAGCTCATTGGGAGCAGAAGAACAGAGCAGGTGAAGGCTTCTTTAACAATCAGCATTAGGATAGACCCCTGGTGACTACTGCACATCTAGCCTGGGGAAGATAGGGAGACCCAGTCTCAAAAACACAGGAACAAAACTCAAGTATACCCAGAATCAGGGAACCATGTCATCAGCAATATAATCACCCTGAGTCCCAGAATCCCTGACTGTGTTAGGAAGTGGTGGATCCACTGGGAGGGGCTTGACCTGCCCTTCTGTGGTATAGATCAGTTTTAGACCCAAGTAAAAAGTTGGGTGGGAAAGTACTAACCATGCCTCCAAGGTTTTTATCACTGTCTTACATGGAAATGTTCTCCCCAGCCTAGTCATGTGTGGGGTATTTAAGAAGAGGAGGGGTAGAAACATGGCCGGACATGTGGTTTATAGGAGTCAGGAAAAGAAATAGGCCCTTCTTCAGTCAGTCTACAGGCTGTTGAGTTACTGATATCCTCCAAATGTAGATTAAAGCTGTGTGGAACAAGTATATGTGCACAAGTGTGCATGCATACATAAAATTGAGCCTGCCTGAAATAGGTCATCAGGACAGAAAGATATAGGCATCCATGCCATGAAAGGATGCATGTTACAATGTCCAAGTCTTTCAAGGCAGAGAAGTCTCTTGAGAGCCCATGGAAGATAGTCAGTCAAATGATGAAAGTGTCAGGGAGGTCAGGTTCATGGCTGTTCTCTCTTTGTGCTGGTATGCTTTATCACATTGGCATAGTCCACAAAGAGCAAACACAGCTCCCACAAGGAGAAGCAAAAAGAAAACTTTCAATCCTACTGAGAGGCAATTATTGTCCGTGCCCACGCAATAGGCCAGAAGTCTCAGCAGCCGTGCTACATGAGCAATGGCGGGCAGTGGATTGTTCCCTCATTGGACCTGAAGGCTCCAGTCAGCCTGGGCCTCAGGCACATTGACAATGTATGTTAAAGAGACGCACTCCTGGCCTCTGGGACTTTGAGCCTAACAGCAGACAGCATATGCAAACAGAACAAAAAAAAAAAGAGTAAATATACTGTCAAAGAACAATAAAGGTGCTTTCCCCCTGAGACCAATTATTGTTATCCTTATTTTTAAAGTGAATAAAGTTAGTGGGTCAGTGATGATTGCTGGGGCTTTGATGGGGGCAGAAGGGACTAGCTGGGTCTGTCTTGGGATGCCTTTAGGTCTACCCTTGCTTCCCACAGATAGCCCATGAACAAATGAGCTGATAGACTTTAGCCAGAAGCCCAGGGAAGGTCACCACATGGAATCCAGGGAGTCTTCATGCCCCATAGTCAGCTCCAAGGCTCACTTGGGAAAGAAGCCTCCCTGTGACTCGGGAGGGGAAGGGCAGGCTTCCACTTTAGAAGCCTCCAAGTAAAAAAGACATCCAGTCTATCCGACTGGCTCCCAATTTTGCACCTTAGAAAGAAGAAAAACTACTCCCAATTCAAAAAGTTAATCCCTGACATAATGGAAAAAATTACAAGATTTGGAGTCATTAGGGATCATGGGTTCAGATTCTATCTCTTACCAGTTGTGTGACCGTGGCAAGAGGCTTAATCTGTCTGAGGTGAGGGGTGGGGTGTGGGAATAAGCATTTATCAAGGGCATACTAGGGGCCAAGTGCTTTACTAATTTTATCTCATTTGATTGCTCTCTGAGGCTTACTTAAGTTTCCTCACCTGTAAAAGGGATAATAATAGTATTACCTCACAAAGTTATTGTGGGGGTTCAATAAGCTAATATTTATAAAACACTAGGCTACCCTTAATGCTTTATATAAATATCAGCTTTCATTATTATTATTATTCTTCATTCTTGTTATGAAATCTCTAACTGTTGCTGAAGGAAGTCATGAAACTATGCTGACTGGGAAAACTAGAAATACGTTTTGTCTAGCCTTGTTGGACATTCATGTGAATCTAATGGAAATATTATATACATATATAATATCTCTCTCTCTCTGTATATACACACACACACCACAGAATTATAGATTGTTAGAGCTGGAAGTGTTTGGGGTTTGGTACTTTTTGGTGGTAGACAGGAGCTTAACCAGCTGATATATTAGCAATTATAATTGTAGAGTAAAATTGATGCTCCATTAATTAATCAGTAATGGATCTATTGCAGCTGCCTCATATACTTGAAGCTTCATAGTATATAAATGGAGCCATTGAGTAACTAGTTGCAGGAGGAAGTTAAAGTAGTATTTAATGCTATTTGAAATAAGGAGAAATATGAGGACTTTATGAAAGTAGTGTTCATGTTTGTAGGTCTATGTGAAAGTTATTGTGGAAATCATCAAGTTTCAGAACTGCTAAGAATCAGATAAAAGGGCTAAAGATGGTCCCCGGATCATGAGGAGTTGGACATTACTGAAATTGAGTGAATGATGACTAAATCTTTAAAAGTCAGAATTCTACATCTTTGTGTCTTTGTGTGATTTAACTAAATTCCTTCTACCTCCTTCTCCCTCTCTTTGTATCTGTTTCTCTCTGTCTCTCTCCACACATGTATGTATGTGTATGTGTATGTGTATGTGTATGTGTACATATGAATATATACACATACATATACACATGTACAAAAATGCATATATTTGTGAAGGTTAAATAAGCTAATGTTTGTAAAGCACTTGGCCATTATATGTATGTATATTTTTATACACACACACACAAATTGTTGTTATTCCATCATTTTTCTGTCACATCTGACACTTCTTGACCCCATTTGGGGTTTTCTTGGCAAAGATACTGGAGTGGTTTGCTATTTCCTTCTCCAGCTCATTTTACAGATGCGGAAACTGAGGCAAACAGGGTTAAGTGATTTGCCCAGTGTCACACAGCTAGTAAGTGTCTGAGGCCAGATTTGAACTCAGGAATATGAGTCTTCCTGACTCCAGGCCTGGCACTCTACCTACTGTGCCACCTAGCTGCACTCCCTCCCCCC